>NW_026889782.1:26525000-27125000 GCF_033153115.1 Saccostrea echinata
GGGTGTCAGTCATTCTGTTATCGGACGTTTTTTGGAACGGTACGGACAGACTAAAAGCGTCAAACAGAGACCTAAAAGTGTCACCCCAAAAGTAAAACTGTCAGACAAGATAAACAAATAACACTACTTGCCACGAGAAACCGAATGTCTTCAGCAGTTGCTCTGAACAGAGAGCTAACTATAGCGATAGGTATACGAATATCCACACAAACCTTACGAAACAGACTTCATGACGCGGGATTACGTGCCCGGTGACCTGCAGTGCGCCCACCTTTGGCCGTGGAACATCGCAACCGTCGCCTCCAGTTTGCTCAAGAGCATGCTAACTGGGACCATCATCATATCCAAAGAGTGTTATGGACTGATGAATCCAGATTTTGTCTGGATTTCAATGATGGTCGAAGGCGTGTATGGAGAAAGAAAAAAAAAGCGATTCAAGGACTGTTACGTCGCCAAACATAAACGGTTTGGTTTTGGGTCAGTCATGGTTTGGGCAGGTATAAGTTACGACGGTTCCACAGACCTTTATGTCATAAGGAATGGATCTCTAACAGGTGTCCGGTACAGGGATGAGACCCTTGCACCTATCGTAAGGCCTAATCCTGGCGTCATTTTGATGGATGACAATGCCAGGCCCCATCGTGCGAGAGTGGTCAACCAGTATTTAGAAGAAGAAACAATCGAGAGGATGGATTGGCCAGCAAAATCACCTGGCCTTAATCCAAAAGAACATGCGTGGGACATGCTCCAGAAGCAAATGTTAGAAAGGCACAACCAAACCAACACGCCCCGTGAACTTGTTGAGGAATGTTCAAGCATTCCACAGGATAACTCCCGAAATTGAATTAACAGTTTTCCAAATCGGTGTAGGGAAGTGATTTGGGCTAGGGTGGCCATACAAGATATTGAAGATAAAGTTTGGACTTTTCATGCTAATTAAAACCTTGAAAGTCTCGATTGTTTTTTTCTTCTTGAAATCTTGTATTATGAATATTCTCTTTGGGTTTTTTTTCCAATTACATGTTTTTCAGTTGTTTATTATTGGAAATTCATTAATGTTTACTTTTAAAATGACATTTCTTTCCACAACATTTACAAAATATGTTGCCAAAAATAAAATTCTCTACTTGGCCCTTCACTTATTTCTGCTGATTATATATATATATATATATATATATATATATATATATATATATATATATATATATATCGATAGATCTATATATCTATAAAGTATGAATTCTGCAGTCAGTAGCTATATAAATACTACCTCTTCCCCTCAAAAAATGTTTAATATTTCTAAGTAATCATCTACATATACAGGTTAAAACTAGAAGTCCCATCCACTCATTCTTAAAGTATTTTACTTTCGATATCTCATATCCGACGACGTTCGAAATAACAAGGTTTTACTGGTACATGCATTATTGAAAAAGCTAAATATATCGAACAGTGATCAATCTTCATAAATTCTGTACAAAATGCGAATCCTGAACAAGGCAATCCTGGGAACACCAGAGAGATCAGGTGCCTATTGCGAGTAAGCAACCCCTTTGAGTGGTCACACTTGTCGTGAGCTTTTATTGATGAGGTAAATGGTGTAATTAATGACGCTTGATGAGCATCAGCGTCCCCATCACTTCTGTCCCGTCCTTGATAATAGGATCCCAGACAAAAATCCAGTCCGGTGGGGCCCAGGGACCATTGAGGAAAGCTTGGTGACAGGCATTGAACCACCATCCTCCCCCAGTATCTACAGCACAGCTGTCAACACCCCTTCTATCGTTATCCCTGTCTAAGGTGCTGAAGTACATCCCAGACACACTAAAGGCAGGAATATGAGTGTTTCTTATACTGTCACCTGTACACATAGAACATACAACATAAAAACAACACATAATAAAGATTCTGATTTAACGCGAGCACTGAATATCATAAATAGGACTCCTAAACATCAAATCGTTAAAAGATAAGTTCGTAAATTGACTGTTCAAAAGGGTTTTGGTTTGCAAAAAGTTAAGGAATATGACAAAAAAAGAAGAATTTTCTTTTGAGATTGGTGCTATACTTGCTACAGTTATGTGATGATAAAGTCCTTTCGAACAGTAAGTACTACAAATACATAGATGACGTCTTTTATACCTCAACTTAAACCTCAAGTAGCTTCTAACAGACACGTACCTAAGGTTCCCCTGGTAGCCCCCCTCAGGGAAAGTGTATAATTCTCTGATTTATCAGAAAGAGTGAATCCATCGTACAACTGATACAGTCTAGTACCATTCACTAGTGTGATGGAAACATAGAGGGAGCAGTCCTTTCTCTTTGTTAACTGATGTATTACGTCATTTCCTGTATTAACATTAATATATTTGATATCAGTAAAAAGGCTACAACAGTTATTACTTTTTTGTAAAGATTTACATTATGTGAAAATCATATTCTATTCTCAAGTCTTTTCAGTCAGAAAATATTTCCCTTTAAGCTCGGGATATATGATTTTTATCCCAACATCGCTACAAATATCATTTGGATTGTGGATTTTATAAAGAATTATTTTTGAGCTAAAAAAGGATTCCTTCAGTTATAATTGCCAGAGTTTTTATGACTATAATTTGAATTTAAGTGAATAGACATTCCTGCTAATCAAATATTTATACTATATACAAAGCTTCCAGTTAAGCTCTCTCCTCAATACTTACATCATTTCTCAGTTATTATTCCAAGAATATAAAAATGACTCTCACTAAATTTGATTGTGGTAAATCTTCAAAACATTTCTCAATAGTGCATTAACAAATACATTTGATTGAATCCTTACACAGATTATTTAAACAGAAGCAAGATGAGAGCCATAAGTCATTCATCGATGAGTTGTATAACTTTCAATGAGGAAGCAATGCCCGTTAACAGACAAGAATCAAAACTATCATTGAAGTAACCAGAATTCTCTGATGAGACTGTAGCTCTACTGGTCTGTACGTATAACAAAAGAAAAGTAGCACTTGGATTTGAAACTTTGCAACATGCAACAATAAATAGAATTATGTATCTTAATGTAGTCTACTTCTGTGCCAAGTTATATTGAAATCAAACGAAAATGCACGAGGAGTAGCGTTATGAAAGTATTTCACGGAAATTTCTATTTTTAGTAACCATGACAACACCATTCACCGAAATAAAAAAAAAACAGAAATATATATTATGTATCATAGTGTATTCTAACTGTGTGCCAAATTAGATTGAAATCGGACCAAAATTGTAGGAAGAGTAACGTTTTAAAGGAATTTCACAAAAATTGATATTTTAAGTTACCATGGCAACACTGATCATCGAATTCGAAAACCGATGCATTAAATTATGTATCTTAGTATAGTCTTTTTGTATGCTTAATTATATTAAAAGCAGACAAAAACTGTAGCAGGAGTAGCGTTTTAAAGTAATTTCACAGACATTTCTATTTTTAGTAAACATGGCAACATCGTTCATCGAAATCCAAAAACCGAAGAAGTAAATTATGTATCTTAGTGTATTCTACTTGTGTGCCAAGTTATATTGAAATCAGACCAAAACTGTAGGAGGAGTAGCGTTTTAAAGGGATTTCACAAAAATTTCTATTTTTGGTAACAGTGGCCATACCGTTTAAAAAATCAAAAACCAATGCACTAAATTATGTATGAAAGTGCCGTCTTCTTGTGTGCCAAGTTATATTGAAATCAGATCAAAACTGTAGGAGGAGTAGCGTTTTAAAGGAATTTCACAGAAATTTCTATTTTTAGTAACCATGGCACACAGTCCATCGAAATAAAAACCGATGTATTAAATTATGTATCTTAGTGTAGTCTATTTGTGTGCCAAGTTATATTGAAATCGGACCAAAACTGTAGGAGGAGTAGCGTTTTAAAGGAATTTCACAGAAATTTTTATTTTTAGTAACCATGGCAACACCGTCCATCGAAATTAAAAACCGATGCACTAAATTATGTATCTTAGTGTAGTCTAATTGAGTGCCATGTTATATTGAATTCGGACCAAAACTGTACGAAGAGTAGCGTTTTAAAGGAATTGCACAGAAATTTCTATTTTTAGTAACCATGGCAACACCGTCCACCGAAATCAAAAACATGCATTAAATTAAGTATCATAGTGTAGTCTACTTGTGTGCTAAGTTATACTGAAATCGGACTAAAACTGTAGGAGGAGTAGCGTTTTAAAGGAATTTCACAGAAATTTCTATTTTTAGTAACCATGGCAACACCGTCCATCGAAATCAAAAACCGATTCAAAAAATTATGTACCTTAGTATAGTCTACGTGTGTGCCAAGTTATATTGAAATTGGACCAAAACTGTAGGAGGAGTAGCGTTCTGAAAAATTGTTTACAGACAGACAGACAGACGGACGGACACCTTACTATCGCATTAGCTCTTCTGGCCTGGAGGTTATAAAGCTTTTTGAGTACGTACTCCGTGCTCAAACTCATACTCTGTACTCCAAAACCATACTCATGCTCCAAACTTCCATTCTAAGTTGTTTATAAATTTTGAGTATGTTTATGGTATCGGAGAACAGAGTGTGAGTTTGAGCACGGAGTATGTACTCAAAAAATTTTTTAACCTCCAGGCCTGGTCTCTGACCAGTAGAGCTAAAAACTCAGGTTTTTTTCTAATAAAATAACCTAGTATTATTCTTGCATGTTGAACGAAACAAACAAGTTTTAGAGATATTTTGTGTCATCAAATTCAATTGAAAATCAACTCCTTTAGATTGTTGTAGATTTGTCTTGAAATCGTTAGAAAAGAAAATAAAGAAAGTATTGTAACATATAAACAAAATATATATATTTATTTGCAAAATATTTACTTTATCATATCCGTCGAAAAGATAAGCCTAGGCGTCATTTGTTATGCACGTGACCTTTTTTAGTAAAATCTGGAGGAAGATTAAACGAATAATTCTGGGGAAAAGAACAGTTTTTTCAACCAAGGACAAATAATTTTCTCTACTTTTAAAATGCCAAGCAGTTTCACTAAGCTTAGACACAGAATGAAATTGAAGTTTATTTAATCTTAAACAGTCTTAATACCTCAATTAAAATGCCAAAATTAAATCATCGCTAAAAATTCAGTCCTTATGGTTATGCCAAAACATACATTACTTCGATTGGCAAAAGAAAAAAAGGTCACAGGAAATACATTCCTCTCTCTACATGCCTAACTCAAGATTTATTTCGCAAAATTATACCGTCCATCCTCCATCCATTGTCTCCATGTCACAGTAAACTCTGACAGGACGGGAGCTGGTCTCATAGGGATAAATTTCGAACACACCTGCATTAGTCTGACCATTATCAGGGAAGTCCTTACAATCTATAGGAAGTACTGAAACAGAAGAGGAAATGTTTTTTGAAACCTATAGAGTTTTGTATTGGACAAGAAATAGATCTACCAAAGTTGCGAGTAAATATACTGGTTTTAACAAGGAAATACAGGGTATTTGCCACTGAAACCAGTTTATAGTTATGGCTGGATTGTGTCCTTAATGTAATAAGTTGTAGACTATTATTTTAATTATCTTTTCGTTTTTTTTGATGTAGAATTATTTTAATTTTCATTCATTTACCGGTTTTTTGAGATAAGAATTTAGATGGAAAAGTTTCTCAACGCTTCATTGACCGTTCACGGTAGCTCAGTCGGTAGAACGCTCGCTCCGTGATCGGGAGGTCGTGAGTTCGAATCTCGGCCGCGACTGACCTAAGTCGATAAAAAATGGGTAGCAACTGTTCCTTCGCCATGCGCTCGGCACTTTGAAGTGAAAGTTGCGGGTCCTTCGGATGAGACCTTAAAAACCGAGGCCCCGTGTCACGGCAGGGGTTGGCACGATAAAGATCCGTCACTGTTCAATAGTCCTGAGTGCCGATTAAAGGTCAAAATTTGAAGCCCTTCACCTGTATATGGTGACGTCTCTATATGAGTGAAAAATTCTCGAATGGGACGTAAAATAACATACAATCAATCAATCAATCAACGCTTAATTATTGATTTTAACGACGATTCAAGAACATAAATCCAATAATTATTTACAAAAAAAAAACATCTTGCGTTTTAAAAGATATTACAGTTGAATATTTGATTGTGAAAACCCCTACATATGTCGGCCTTATTGAAATTTATAAGGGATTGTGTGAGATCCGAGGGCTACATTTATCTTATATTTTTGCATCAATTGATGAAAACTGTTTCAATTATAGTTTAGATACGTACGGGGCATAATTACATCATAACATTTAAGAAGCCAACAAATTAAAATTTGAATTGAGGTACGTGTATCTGCATGTATTTTAGAAAGAATGAGGTCTAAATTGTCTTTTGTGACGGATTAATCATTGTTATTTTACAGAAAATTATTTCCATTTAAAAACCATCTAATCATAAAACTCCCTGAAATATTAAAATTGAAATTTAAATCGAAATTGTTTTATTGTTTCTGGGTCTGCATCATAAACGGTACTGTCTCAGGTTAAACACAATAAATACACGTTATTTATTTTCAATTATACATTTTTCTCACTTTCACATGCAAAACTTTTCAAAGCATTAAATTTTGTTAAAAGGTTATTTTAATAAAAACACAATCAAGAGAATTTTTATTTTTTGATTCACGAAATAAGTCTGTAAAAAAAAAACTGTTTGAAATCAATATAATGTGAACAAAATCAGTGAATGTGACAATTCAAGATTGATTGATTGATTAAATATTGTTTAACGCCGAGTCGGCAATCTTTCAGCCATATTTCGGGGGTATAATCAGTTTAATCGGTTTTTGAAAGGTTTGGGTTTCTCTGGCGGCCCCCAATGAGCCTGCTCTTTTTCGAAAACCAGAGAAACGATCTTTTGCGTGCCAAAGGGGTTGTAATCCTTGACACGGGGCACCATTTTACGTCCCATCCGACGGACTTAAAAATCTAAAATATCTAAACAATTAAAATATATATTTCTCGAAATATTTCTCAGCAAAAATGCTAAAATTGATAACTTCTGAATTTTACTGTACAAATCAGTTTCATGTAGGTATTCCAAAATTATTCCAACATTAACATTTGTAAAAAGTTCATACATCGTTTGTACATTTTTAAAAAGTCTATTTCGAATAGGCGAAAAATCAGTACATTCTAAAAGAATATGATTCACAGTTAGCGGACAGTCACAGGATATACATTCTGGCTGAAACTCTCGATTCAATATGTATGCATGCGTTATTTTTGAATGACCAATACGTATTCTTGAAATGATCACTTCGTCTTGAGGTTTCAGGCCGAAGTCAAATGATCTGTTAACTTTGTTTTCTATAGTATAAAGTTTACTTTCATCACAAAATTCCCAGTAAATTTGCCAAAGAGAATTTATATAAAGTTTAACAAGATATTCCAAATCAGTGTAAGGTATTTTGAATAAAGTTATATCATGCTGAAGTGCCGTTTTTGCAGCACTATCAGCCTTATTGTGTACAGGGATGCCAAGATGACGTAGAATCCAACAAAAGTCAACTGTTTTACCTTGTTGAGTAAAATGATAATATTGAATTAATATATCCAAAATGTATGGTTGATCATTGTCTACCGTGACACGGGGCCTTGGTTTTTAAGGTCTCATCCGAAGGACCCGCAAATTTCACTTCAAAGTCCGATTTAACACAAACCTGAAAAGATCATCCATTGTTTCATATTATTAAAAGGAACTGCCATAATTCCATACGTTGATTTTTTTTATACGTTTAAAACTATTAGGAGCTGTCTTTTTTTTTCTACAGCCGAGGCACAGAGCTGTTTGGAATTATTACCCACATGTAGCAAAAACTTCACCAATGCTATACAATGAGCCGGAAAAGATAAACACAAACTATGCAGGTAAAGAAATCATTCCTTGTAATTAAATTTAAAAAAAAAAATCAGTGGTAAGTATTTCGGTAGCGTTAAAAAAATTAAGGTACCCTGCATATAGACAAATGACATAGGCAAAAACAAAATCAATTGACATAGGTAAGAAACAAATCGATAGAAAAAGAAATTGGTTCTTAACTTTCTTTAAAGACGTCAACTGGGGACAGAGGTCTCAAATGTTACATTCATTATCATCCTGGAAAATGGATGTGTAGGTGAACATGTATTGCCATCATCTGAAGTTGATGATTTCAATAACTTTGGTACAAAACATATACTTGGAGGCAGTGTGTCATCTTGTCTTCATGCGGAAGTCCAATTGTATTTATAACGAACTTGATAAAAAAAAGTTTATATATATATATATATATATATATATATATATATATATATATATATATATATATATATATTTATTTATTTATTTATAACGCTTCTATATTTTGTTTCTTCCTCATGGTTCTTAAAGCTGACAGGAATTCTTAAATTTGCAATTTTTTAAATCCTTATACGACTTGTTTTCTCCCCCTTTTCCATTTTTTTTAACATTTCGCCATATTTCTTAAAAGTCTCTCTCACTCAAAATATGATGCAAATACATGTATCAGATTTCTATAAAATGAAATTTAAACTTTCTATGACGTTTAGAATTATAATTTTTTACCACAAAACTTAATACATGTAGGACATTTTCCAGATAATTTGAATAACTAATACATTTTCTTTCACATGTTGACTCGATATATCTCATTGAACTTGAAATATAAGATGTTATATATTTTCTTAGAAAAAGACTTTAATGGTAACCTGAAATCAAAACATTATGATAAACGTGATGACTTCAACTTTTCTTTCTTCAACTTCCCTTATTTATGCCGCCACAATATTCCTTAATCACCTATATGTGGAATTTATGTCTCCAAGTTGATTCGCAAGAGCATGCTCTACCTTCCAACTATTTTGAAAACGAGGCAAGCTATTCACAAACAAGTTTATGAAACAGAGAAATCAATACTCTCGTTAAAAGCCAACATTTCGCAAGTTTTATGTTTGATACAATGACCTCGTCAGCAAATACAATCTATCATGAAGTCGAATGCTGACTGACGTGTTTCGTACTAATTGTTAGGCTATTATTTACACACTGAATTATGTACGGATATTTTCGTTTTCTGATCATGACAAGGAGCAAACAGCGGGTGTGAACGGTATACAGAGGATGCTTACTCCCCCATGACACTTGATCTCTCCTCTGATGATTTTAGAGATCATGTGTTTCCTCTGCTCCCGAGTATTGTTTCAATGGACTTTTGAGCTTGATTACTGTTCTTTATATTCCAATTTCATTTCAGATTCCTTGTCTTGTTCATCCCACTATGTAAGACACCATACATTTGTTACACTTGAGTGATTATATTGGCTCTCGACATGCAGACACCTCCGATTATAAAGTATTTGAGGGCACCATGAACTGAGAACGTTTTAAAACGCAAATCAGGAACTATTGCGCAATTGAAAAGTAGCTAAAATACTTAAGAGAGCATGTCAGTAAGCATTGAGCTTCATGTTATTGATTGATTAAATAATGTTTAACGCCGAGTCGGCAATCTTTCAGCCATATTTCGGCAGTAAGATCAGTTTAATCGGTTTTTGAAAGCTTTGGGTTTCTCTGGCGCCCCCCCCCCCCCCAATGAGATTACTCTTTTTCGAAAACCAGAGAAACGATCTTTTGCGTGCCAAAGGGCACGGGGCACCATTTTACGTCCCATCCGACAGACTTAAAAATCTAAAATATCTAAACAATTAGAATATATATTTCTCCAAGTAATTCTCAACAAAAATGCTAAAATGTTAACTTCTAAATTTTACTGTACAAATCAGTCTCATGTAAGTATTCTAAAATTATTCCAACATTAACATTTGTAAAAAGTTCATACATCGTTCGTACATTTTTAAAAAGTCTATTTCGAATAGGCGAAAAATCAGTACATTCTAAAAGAATATGATTCACAGTTAGTTGACAGTCACAGGATACACATTCTGGCTGAAACTCTCGATTCAATAAGTATGCATGCGTTATTTTTGAATGACCAATACGTATTCTTGAAATGTTCACTTCGTCTTGACGTTTCAGGCCGAAGTCAAATGATCTGTTAACTTTGTTTTCTATAGCATAAAGTTTACTTTCATCACAAAATTCCCAGTAAATTTGCCAAAGAGAATTTACATAAAGTTGAACAAGATATTTCAAATCAGTGTAAGGTATTTTGAATAAAGTTATATCATGGTGAAGTGCCCTTTTTGCAGCACTATCAGCCTTAGTGTTTCCGGGTATGCCAATATGACTTGGAATCCAACAAAAGTCAAATGTTTTACCTTGTTGAGTAAAATGATAATATTGAATTAATATATCCAAAATGTATGGTTGATCAATGTTCATATTTTGTATAGATTTTAAGCAAGAGAGCGAGTCCGAAAATATTGTAAATGTTTTGTCATTAGAAGATTTAATATATTCAAATGCAAGTTGTATGGCCTTTGCCTCTGCTGTAAAAATTGTCGCTTCGTTTGGAAGCCGAGAAGAAGAAACATTATTCTTAATCACTGCAGCCGCTGCTACTCCATTTTTGTCCTGTAGAATTCTTAAAATGTTTCATTTCGGCTAATTTCTGTTTAAAAATAAGAGAATTTGTTTCTGATTTCTTAGATTCTGTTAAGGATGTATCTACTTTTGGTTTAATTAATTTTCATGGTGGTATTTCAGAGAAATTTGTGGGTTGAATTATGTCCAAATGTAGGTCAGAATCCCTGATATGTTTTCTAGATCTTAAACCAATAGGTTTTATACATGTTTTACTTTTATGGTACAAGCCTTCGTATTGCGGACGAAAAACACAATCATACGCATGATTATCAATATTTGCTTTTAGTTTCAGAATATATTGTAAGGTAAGTTTGATTCTTCTTAAGTCGAGAGGTGGCTCCTTTGCTTTGACATATAAACTATCTATAGGAGAAGTTCGAAAAGCTCCTAAACACAGTCGAAGGCCTTGATGATGGATTGCATCAAGAGTTTTTAAGTATGAAGTTCTTGCAGAGCCATACACAATACAGCCATAGTCTAACTTAGATCTGACTAAAGAGCGATAAAGTTTTAAAAGAGTATTTTTATCTGCCCCCCATCTTGTACTTGAAATAACTTTGAAAACATTTAAAGCCTTTGTACATTTCTCTTTGAGCATTTTAATATGTGATACAAAAGAGAGTTTACTATCAAAGATAATGCCTAAAAACTATATCTCTTTAACTACCTTTATAGGATTTCCATCTAGCCGCAAATGTGGTTCAATTAATTCATATTTTTGGATTTATAACAAAGAACAAAATCATCGACGTATAAACTTCCATGCATATCATTTTTAAGTACTTCTGCTAAGCTGTTAATTTTTATACTGAATAAAGTGACTAATAAAATACTACCTTGTGGTGCACCCATTTCCTGATCAAAACTTTCCGAATATGTAGACCCCAAGCGTACTTTAAAATGTCTATCATTCAAAAAATTCTTGATAAAATTGGTTAAGTGTCCTTTAAGGCCCATATTATAAAAGATCTTTTAAAATGCCATGTCTCCATGTAGTATCATATGCTTTTTCTAAATCAAAAAATACAGATACAACATGCTCTTTTTTAATAAAGGCATCTCGAATATAAGTTTCCAGTCTTACTAACTGGTCAATAGTACTTCGTTTTTTTCTAAAACCACATTGTATATTAGTTAAAATGTTATTAGTTTCAAGAAACCGTATTAAGCGTTCATTAATCATCCTTTCCATGGTTTTGCATAAGCAGCTTGTTAAAGCAATTGGTCGGTAATTATTAGGATCTGTGTGGTCCTTTCCAGGTTTAGGGATAGGAATAATTGTAGCTTGGGTCCAGGAAGGTGGAAAATGACCTCGCTTCCAGATCGTATTAAAAACTTGCAGAAGACATTCTTTACTGTTTAAAGGAAAGTGTTTAATGGATAATGGATCTGGTCCGGTCCTACCGCTGTATCATGAGATTTATCTAAAGACTTGTAATTCATCTAAAGTAAATAAATGATTATAGCATTCATTATTCTCAGATGTAAAATCAAACATTACCTTTTCTTGTGAATTTTTATATTTACTAAATTTAGAACTTATATTGTTTGTGGAGGAATTTTTAGAAATTGTATTTGCTATTTCATTAGATATTTCTTTTTTATCCGTAATAATTTTATTTCCAACATTAAGATGCTGATATTTTTCAGGACCTTTCCCTTTAATTTTTCTTATTGCGTTCCATACCTTATTGATAGGAGTGTGTGAATTAAGGTTGGAAACGAACTTTTTCCAAGATTTTCGTTTACGAAAGTTTATAGTTCTGCGAGCTTTTGCTCTAAATATGCGGAAATTGCTTAAATTTGTTGATGTTGGTAATCTATTAAATAGTCTTTCTGCTTTTTTGAGCTTTAATAGCATCATTACATTCTTCTGTATACCATGGTTTTTTGATTCTAGTGGAATCTGCCGAGGTTTTAGGTATGCAATTATTTGCTGTATGCAATAATGTTTCAGTAAATTTTTATATAGGATCAGGATGGTTCTGAAACTTTTCAGCCGAAATATTTTGTAAGCATAATTTTTCAAATTGCGTCCAATCAGCCTTGTTTAGTTTCCAATTTTGAATAGAACTAATTTGTGAAGGATTATTTATTTTAATGATAATTGGAAAATGATCACTCCCGCATAAGTCGTCGTGTACTGACCAACTAAAATCTAAGAGTAAAGAAGGATCTACTAAAGTAATATCTATTGAGGAATACGAACCATTACCCGGATGCAAATAAGTGCTAGAGCCGTCATTAAGTATACACAGATTATGATGTGATATTGCATCTTCAATTTTTTTTCCCTTTATCAGTTATTTTGTCACTACCCCATAGTGGATTGTGGGCATTAAAGTCACCCACAATCATAAATGGAGTAGGAAGTTGTATTAATTTCGTAAGTTCTAAAGCTTGTAAATGATAGTTTGGAGGTACATATACAGAACAAAGGGTTATTGTTTTTTCAAGAGAAAGGCGTACAGCTACTGCCTGAAGATTTGTTTTTAAAACCATTTGGCTGTGAATGTATTTATTGTTAATTGCTAGTGAAGTACCGCTAGATGCTCTTTCAGTTTGAGCATAATAGTTACACATACTATAGTTTTTAATATTTATTTTATCTGTTTCTTTTAAATGTGTCTCTTGGAAACATATAGCTACCGGGCAATGGTCCTGAATTAGTAAGGACAATTCATTAAAATTGACTTTAAAACCTCGACAATTTCATTGTATTAACGTAGGATGATTCATTTTTATTTATTATGAGAAATGGGAGATATCCTCCCTTTATTTTTATTGGGTGATATACTTTGGACTTGCGAGGAAGAATGACAGGGTGTAAAGTCCATCTCCTCGAAGACTCCAAACTTATTGTGGAGGGTGACGGCATCTCGTGCCCCTTTGGGTAGCCGATCACTCGACTGTTTCTGGGTGTTTTTTGATGGAGATTTGTTACGTCTCCCAGTCGATGATGATTTTCCTGTATATCGTGGCTTTGATGGAGCCGTAGCTACAGTTTTTGATGCAGCCGCAACTGCAGGGCCTGCAGAAGCAGGTTTTGAAATAGGTTTACTTTTGTCATTAGCTGACAAAGTAACTTCACATGATGAGGCCTGCTGAAGAAAGTCTTTTTCAGAGACCTGTGTAGAGGTGTCCTTCAAAGAGGACGATTTTACAACTGTTGCATATGATATCAAATTTGGTTTAGGAACACTGTATATGTTGACTAGTTTCTTTGCTTCCGGGTAAGGTATTCTTTTCTCAGCTTTGACCTTTTGAATTTCTTTTTCTTTTTTCCATATAGGACATTGTTTAGAGGAAGCAATATGGTTACCTTTGCAGTTCTCGCATTTAGGATCTTGTTGACAACCTTTGCCATCATGTCCCTCTTCACCACAACTTAAACACGTTTCTATGCCTTTACAATTGTTTTGTCCGTGTCCAAATCGCTGGCATTTAAAACACCTAAGCGGATTTGGGACGAATAATTCAATTTTCATTTGGTACAACCCAACTTTGATGTTCGTAGGGAGGATTGGCATTCCACAGGTAAGTAGGTAAGTATTGGTAGGTTCAATGTCATTACGTTTCTTGGTGAACCGTTTTACAGAGACCACACCCTGGGACTCCAATTCATTTTGGATTTCCTTTTCAGAAATGTCATCCAGGTCGTGATCTCTGTCAAATAGAATACCCTTACTTTGGTTGAGTCCACTATGAAGTTTTGCAAGCACTGGTATATCTGCAAGTGATTTCAACGCTAACAAAGAAGTTGAATGCTATTTTTTTGCTACTTCAATGAGTAAAGCTCCTGATTTCAATTTTTTAACGGATTTCGGTGTACCAATGATTCCCTGTATTCCTTTTTGTATAAAAAAAGGCGAAACTTTTGTCAAAGGCTTTGTATGTTGATCTGAGATTTGTGCTTCAAGTGTGATGAAGCGAGGCCAGTGTTCCACAACCGAATTGATTTGTTCATCATTAAAAGATATTTCCAAACCTGATAGGTAACAACGTCATGGTTAAAAGAGGAATTTTCAGAATCCTTGCTCCCCGCCCGCCTCGGAGCGCCAACAAGGGCGATATCTAGTCCAAGGGACATCCAGTAAGACTGATACCAAGAGGATACAAAGAAACTATACTCAGACAGAATATGCCTGATTGACCCTGAGCCACCGCTTGATGTATATATATCAACATGGAAACGTCAGTGTATTGGAAATTGCAAAATGGATCTGATATAAAATTATGAAAATTGCAAAACATCAATACTTAGGCATGCAGATATCAGCTCGGCATGACTAGCCGATTGATCAAGTCGGGCCAAACTTGACCTCCCGTCTAGATGAATATGGGGCCAAAGTGGAGTGTTGGTCATGTCAGGTGCGTTACACCCAGCACCTGCAGACCTCAGTAACCAGGATCCCCTTCTCCACCAACACGGGTCGCAACCCACGGCCAACAGGTTGCCCCATTTAGTCGCCTTTTACGACATGCAAGGAGGTGCCGGGGACCTATTCTTGTCACCCCGGGTCCCCACGGGGGGACGATTCAAGAGAGTGCTATAAATATACTCCCGAAAATAATCATAAAATAATGTCTTTTTGACCTATTACAAAATTAGTCATAAATAATGCATAGTGTAACATTGTTTCCATTATTTTGGAGGGGGGTCAATTGAAATAAAACATTTATGATTTATAATTTAATACATACAATTGTGTAAATAATATTTCTATCAGCCTCATCCGACATTTCAGTTGTAAAGATCATCTTGTGGGTGCGACATTTCATCAATTTACCATTTAATCCAAAGAAGGTACAGTTCTTCCGACACATCGTAGAACACTCACTCAAGGACCTCAGCTTGGATTCTTACAAAAGTTCGTTATTTGACTTTCTATTGTGAAATTCCGTTTTTGTCGTATATTTCCTCGAAATGAAAATAGCTCGAGATAAAATTGGGGAAACAAATAAACAGAAAACCATACGAACACTCATATTGTACGGAGTAGCGACAAACTAAGCGATCTTCCAGCTGCAAATTATAAATATCAGATCCTAAGTGTCCATAGGGAAAAAAGATTGATTCGTTAATTGTTCATTTTTTGCAGAGTCTGTAATCTTTTGTTTCTTTTTATGGACAAAAACATTGATTGGCTACTCATTAAGATTGATAAAATACAGGGGTGTGCAATTAAAAAAATCAAGTACTAGCCCACGGGCTAGTGGCAGCAATTAAAAAAATCAAGTACTAGCCCACGGGCTAGTGGCAGCAATAAAGTTACTAGCCCCAAGTAAAAAGTTACTAGCCCAAATGTAAAGGGGGTAGGGGGGGGGGGGGGGGTAACAACTAATATTGAAAAAAAGATAACTTTTAAAAAGGTCAGGATTTTAAGGTCATTTTTTTTAAATTAAAGTTTTATTCTCACTAGTAAAATTGAATCAAGTATAAATTGATTATTATGATAGAAAATAAAAATGAATTTAAATAAATTATTTTTCCTTTTTTCTGAACATTGCAGTAGCTCATCTAAAACAAGGTAAAATCATTTTTTTCATCTTAAATAATTAAAAACACTGCAAATATATTTTACGTAAGTCACATAACACTTATCTTTCAGTTGACTGAGTCATTTGAGTGATCGTAAATAATTTAATGAGATATCTGCCTTTATTTACCATAAACACATTAATGGAGGAAATTCGGATTAGAAAAAAAACGATCGTTTTCTAAGTAAATAAGCCAGGAAGTGCTGCAAATTAGATAAGATTATGGAGATTTACGAACAATTGGAGCATGCTGTCTGGAAACTTTTCATTGGTTGGGAATTTAATAGCAAAAAATGAGTGAAAATACCGGTAGTGATTTTCATATATTACATTGGTATTTTTTTTAATTTTTACTAGCCCATGGGGCTACCTGCATGCTGAAAACCACTAGCCCGACACCAAAAAATGGTAGCCCCGGGCGTCGGGCGATGCTAATTGCACACCCCTGAAATATTCATAGCCTGATCAGAAATCTAGTGTTTGTTCATTTAAGGCTAAATGGTCTAAATTTACTTATCCGTTAATTCGTATGAAAACACGTTAAAGAATGGATTATGATGTGGACACCACATAAAAACAGAATTATATTTTTTTAATAACTTTAAATATCACTGTATTCTGTTTATTGTGGGGATATATACGTACATGTTTTTGACCCAATGCGTCTATAAATACAACCACATGTACCATTTTAGATAAGAATCCACAAATAATATTAGAAATATATTTAGGGAATAACTTTTCTTTTGCTTTGATTGATCATGTAATCAATCAATTTGCCTGCATGATAATTTGCATTAATGTGTTGATGCTTTAGATTTTCTACAATACGTGTCACTTTTTCAACATCTCGACTAAAAAGACAATTACTGATCTGAATAACCACTTTTTTATTTACCGAGATTGGCTTAAAGTATTCATCGTAACTTTCATTATTTCAGTACCTTAGCTAATAACAATCTATTAAAAGGATCGAAGCTTGGAATTGAAATTTCTTCGAGTGACGATTTTCACCTTCTTCTTGTTAATTTGTTCTAATATTTTTTGAAGACTTTGAAATGGCCATGTAAATTATTGATATGTGCTACTCATCAAGGAACCCAGATTTATAATCTTAAATTAAAAAAAATTAATCTCCCTTATCTTCAAATGATCATTAACAGGAAATTGAATTTGAAGTCATCTGTGATCTCTCGCTCATATCAAATGCTACTTACGCAATAAATTGCATAAGAATTGAATTAATAGAGCGGAACAGAAATTTTACGTTCGTATCAAAATCATGCAACTGTTGTTAGATTCCTGAACATTTATTATCTTTTATCCTAAGTCATATCTGTGGACTTTCTTTTTAGAAGAAAATGCATAAATGATGTTTGTATTCATTATTTCTTTAGAAAGAAAATAAATATTTTATCCAGATGATGGACATTGCTAGAGACGCTAATCCTGTTTCCCTGATGGTAGAGTACAAGTGGCATAAAGATTTACAGAAGACAATTCATTAAAGATGACGAAAGACATCTGGAAAATGCATTGACGCTTTTATGATGGAAGAAAAGCAATGAGACATAACTTAGTAAGTAAACTGCTCAATTTCAAATGTTCAATCAATTGTCACAAGAAACAATCAAATTGAAGCAGTATACGCTTTCAAATCTCGAGATAAAAGCAGGTTATACATCAGAAATAAATTTATCTAGAAAGTGTGTACTTTGAAGTAGAGTAAATAGTAATTGACGTCAATTTTGACATAATTGAAAGTGATTTTACTGCGTTGTTTATCGATTCTATGCTTCATTAATTTGTCTGGCGTTACAATATTTGTTGATGTGTTTCTTTGAATTTTTTTACTTTTTGCATAGTCCCTGTATTGTATTTCACGTAATAGTTTGTTATTAAAAATATATGAAAATAAACATGGTAAATTAGTGAAACTTGTCTACGGATTTATCGAACGACTCTCGTTTAATGACTTTCATTAGTTTTATAAATAACTACATACCGTCCATCCTTCGTCCATTGTCTTCATATCACAGTAAACTTTGACAGGACCTGAGCTGGTCCCATAAGGATAAATATTGCATACACCTGTGTTAGTCTATCCATTTTCTTGAAAGTCCTTACAATCTACAGGAAGTACGCAGGTAGGTTAAGGCTTCCCGTAGAATATCACAGTGCACTCCGTGCCTTCACATCTCTGAACTACCAAAATATGACTTCATAATGGAAAATGACGTCAAGTCACTGCAAACTTGAGGTGTTATGACGGGGAGAGTGTCATGAACTTTACGCTTTATTTCAAACTGCAAGTAAAATGCTAGATAGCTATTGCAAAACTCACGGGTCGTTAAAGGTTTTTTAAGTCTTATATGTCCGAATATTTTAAAAATACACCGCTTACCTACCCTTAATTAAAATTCAGCATGTTCAAAATGCTTATGAAAAATATACTTTTGAAATGTACTCTGTTTTATACCCGTTGTTGGAGGTAGAATTTATTTTGTGTGTATAAAAGAGTCTGGCGCAGGTGATTAATGAGGATTAATCTTAGAATTTTTGTGGAAATCTGTAAGAAGAGGTTATTCTCTAACTGAATCTTGCTTGGGAAAAATGTGTGTTGGCTTTGTTTTAATACAGATTACGATATTGTGTGGAAAATACCCTCAAATTTGTAGGTAAGTTGAATTTCTCAGGAAATATTTTGTACCCAAGTAATACTATGACTTTTCCCAAGCACATTTCGGATACACAAGGATACGATGAGTTTATTTATATAACAAAATATTGATAATTATTGTGTTAATCAGCTGCGCCGAAGCGATTTATATGAAACACTTCAAAAAATTATAAATGACCGTCACGTGATCAACAAAGTCATGTGATATCATAACAAATACGTTAATATATAGCCGAGGAAACCCTCTATATAACTTGGATATACTAAAGTTCAATACTTATAAATTAAAACCAAAACCGACCTCGCAATGACATATGACATATTATGTTTTGAGCGCATTGTAAAGCTTCTTGAAGCCTTAACATAGCTGCGTAATGAAATGAAACAAGAGGTAAAATGGCCTTCACGCTCACCTAAGTATAATTTAAAGTATGAAGGATCCATAGATTAACTATAAAATAAAATCAAAATAAGCTAATAAATGTGGAGTTTTAGAAAAGAAAAAAAACTCACTGTCTGTTTTCCTTGATATTCAGAGGCGTTCAACTCGACATTTAGATATATCGACGACGTATTGTTAATTTTCATTCTTATGTCGATACGATATATCCTGGTGAACTTGAGATAAAAGATACCACAGAGTCTGACACATCTGTTTCATATTTGGATATTTTACTTGAAAAAGACGTTAATGGTAATCCAACAACCAAGCTTTATGATAAACGTGCTGACTTTAACTTTTCAATCGTCATCTTCCCTTACTTATGCAGCAATATACCTTCATCACCTGCATACGGGGTATATATCTCTCAGTTGATTCGATACGCAAGAGCATGCTCTACGTATGTACAATTTCTAAAACGAGGTAAATTATTGACAAACAAGTTGATGAAACAAGAATATCAGCTGTCTCGTTTAAAGTCATCATTTCGTAAATTCTATGGTCGATACAATGACCTTGTCAGCAAATACAATTTATCATTGAATCAAATGCTGACTGACGTTTTTCACACTAATTGTTAGGCCATTATTTACACACTGAATTGTCGACGGACTTTTCCGTTATTTCCCGATCATAACAAGGAGCACACGGCGGGTGTGACCGGTCGGCAGGGGATGCTCACTCCTCCATGGCACCTGATCCCACCTCTGATGTTTGGAGGTCCGTGTTTGCTCTGCTCCTATTTTGTATTGTATAATGGACTTTTGAGCTTGAATACTGTTCGTTATCTCCATATATTTCATATATCGAGGACTTTTTTTTTTTCAATTAAAAATGGTTACACACATTCATATGTCTACTGAATATATCTCATTAAACTCAAAATAAAAACACCCCATAGTCTACCACATCTCTTTCATATCTGGATGCTTTACTGACAATAGGCAATAAGGGCAGACCTACACCTAAATTGTATGAAAAACGATATGACTTCATATTTGTAATTGTCAACTATATTTAATTAAGTAGTATTACACCATAACTTGAATATGGTGTTTACGTCTCCAACAGTATACTCTGCAAACGGTCAGTTTTCAATCCAAGGCAGACTACTCACATAGAAGTTGATGTAACAGGGATTTCAACAATCTCGTTTAAAGTAAACATCTCGTAAATTCTTCGGTCGTTATAATTTCCTTGTTAGCCAATATGACCCATCACTAAGTCGTATTTTGGCTTACATGTCTCATGTCAAATGTACAGATTTTTTTAAATATTTAATTTGACAACAGAAAAATTCGTCTACCTGATCAAAACATAGGGCCCGAAGCGGATGTGACCAGTCAATATGTGCCGCTACCTTCTCTTAGGGCCCACATCTGAAGTTCACTGGAATTATTTTGCCTTGTTCACGACTTTAAATTGTTTATAGATCTCTTTGGAGATCGCTTACTATTGGTTTCTTTAATGTCACTCTTTCAAATAATACATTTTGAAGGAGATTGAATTTGTTTAAAGCTAATTACATTAGAAACACAAGACAGAAAAAAAAAATGATTCATAAAGTTTAATGTATGAGAAATATTGTGTGAAATCAATATAATCAGGAAAAATTACCTTTATTTTTCAGCAATTTGACAAGATAGTGCTATAATAAATATGTAATTAGAAATATATCTATTCGACCTACCACTAAATAAGTTATAAACGATATTCGATGTAGTCTTCTTTCCATGATTTTTGCATGGAGAAAATACAAGTGAATTAAAATATACAAAGATCTATAAATTAACACGTACAGGTACCATGATGAGAATAATACCTCTATCTCACCTCATCAGACATATCAGATGTGAATTTATGTTTGTTTTTGATAATTGCATTTTATGATTGGTGAACAATATAGTGAATTCTTTCCTTATAACGCAGCCTTCAAATTCCTTCCATATAATTCCAGTTTAATCCGATATGTGCGAGTTGGTGTATGAAAATGTGTGTGTGTGTGTGTGTATAAAATCATCTGTATACTGCCTTGTAGATATTTATATGTAACTATGTATTGTATACAATGCATAAAAAAAACCTGAATAATATCTTCTTGTGTATACGACACTTCATCAATTTACCATTGCATCCAAAGAAAGAACAATTCTTGTGACACAACACTGAACACTCGCATAACGATCGGGAAGTGTATTCTCCCTAAACTACATTATTCGACATTTTATTGTTAAATTCCAGTTTTGTAGTATATTTCCTGGAAATTAGAGTAGCCTGAGATAAAAGGGGGGCAACTAAGAAATAGATAACCATGACGTTAAACAATAATCAAACAAAGATATAGAGTGTCATTCATACATGTATATTGTTCTGTTCCACTTTTTTATGGCGTGCAGGCAAAGTAACACTTTTCAGTTGATAATATCTAGGAAATACATATTTGTAGACATGTATTTTTTTTTTATTCTGAATGAATTAAAAAATGACAAAATATCAAAAAATCAAAAGTCAATGACTTTAAATGAAGTTTATTCATTATTTAAAGGTCCCTCTCGAGTATTTTGCAGGCATATGGAGACGCCACCACTTGCCGGTTGAAGAATGCAAATTTTGTCCTATATTCGGCACTCACGGACACGAAGCAGTGTGGTTCTCATCCGAAGGATCGGTCTCCACGTCCCTCAGTGGATTCGAACCCACGAGGTAAAGATCAGCTCCTTACTCCGGGAAACTAAAGCAGACCTTCTAACCACTGCGCCACTCAGGAGACTGTAAATGAAGTTCAAACTAAGCTTATGCTTATGCGAAATTGACTAATAGACATCAGTGTTTGTACTTTAAATAATTCTTATCCTTGATGCAAAAAGGAAAGACAACCCTGGAAAAAGTTGGACAATACCGGCATTATTTTTTTTAAAGCTACAGATGCATCTACTTAAATAATTGAAATATGCCATTATCTGGCAGTAACATAATGTGATCAAAGCTAAAAAGTCAATTGGAACAATACAAATTGAGAATAGAGCAAACACAGACCTTAGCTTGAAAAAATATCGCTGGTTGAATCAAGTGCGATGGAGGTGTAAGCATCCCCTGTCAATAAAAAAAATCAATGCGGCAAGTGTTTGAACTGAAGCGGCGGTGCCTGAGAAAATTTTGATTATAATATTTTTTTGCCTAAACTATTTTCAGTATTTCCCTCAGCTCAATCCAATTGCTTTAAATCATCAAAGCTTGGAATTGAAATTTCTTCCTGTAGCAATATTCATTTCATGCTTGTTAATATGATTGGAAATTTTTTGAAGACTTGGAATGGGCATGTGAATTATTTAAATGTGCTCATCATCAAAGGACAAAAACTATGCATTTTAAAAAGGAATTAACTTTTTTTTAAAATTTCTACAGAAAATTGAATTAGAAGCCATCCGTGAAATTTCACTGATATCAGATTCTACTTAAGTAATATATTGCGAAAGATATAGCATATATAACGGAACTGAAATTCCACATAAACAGTAACCTGTGATATATTTGTAAATTACCTTTTTTACGATAAGATACACAGTTGATAGTTTTTTTTTATTCCATGAAAAATATGGTTTCTGATAGCATTCAATGGCTATCCCAATTCTAAACCAATAAATGTATACGAATAGCGCTTACTGCCTATCTAAGAAAATGAAACGGCATACAGAAGGACATTATAACCTTAACACTTGTAAAATACTAAGTCAGACGTTTATATAATATGCACTTTAGCAATATTAAGACCAAAAAGTGATGAAATACTTCAGATGATGGTTTATTGATAGACCTCATACATTAAGCCAAAAGTAGACATACGTCATATATTAGTATTTGAACGTGAATAAGGCTTGAACAAAAAAAACCCCGGCTTTTTATACCGACGTACAAACAGATTCTGTTCCAAACGAACAGAATAAAATGAAAAAAATAACAGTTAAACCGTTCAAATAATTAACAGAAAATCTACAACAGTTATAGTACTACATGTAATAATGAGTAAAATATAAAAATACAACGTAAGTTTAATTCATTCACAATTATAAAAGAAATTATTTACTTCAGAGATGTAACTACTCGATATTCTTACTGTCAAACGGCGAAATTAGCAAGCTTGGGGAATCCAATACAATACACCGGAAGTAGACATTAATTGAACGCGAAATTGAGAAATGTAAACAAGAGGACTGATAAGAAAAAGATACAAACTGCAGCCAGATAAACTTGTTTAAGATCTTAATACAAAGGAAATGTTCAATTACATGTAATGTTTTAATTGCTTGTTCCATTGTCCAGTTGATACGCAATAATAGACCATTGACAATATTCAAAGTCAAAATTTGAATGCCCATTGTCGCCCTACCTTGCCCCCAGGCGTCGTTAATTGAAAATCGATGATTCTTCGGAAGCCGGTTGATGCCAGGTAGAAAAAATATTTTATCTGGCGGCCGCAAGATGGCCGCCAGATAAGTTTCTGGCAGCCGCCAGATAATTATTTGGCGGCCGCCATATAAATTTCTGGCGGCCGCCAAATAAATAGATAAATAGATTATTTAGCGGCCGCCAGATACGTTTCTGGCGGCAGCCAGTTATTTATGTGGCGGCTGCCAGATAAAATATTTTTCTACCTGACACCAACCGGCTTCCGTAGATACCTGATGAACCTTTCATAAAAATATGATTAATCATGGCCTTGTTGCTCTTGAAAAGAATTTTTCAACTGATATCTTTCTGTAAAACTTTGATCGCCCATTGTGGCTCACCTTTACCCCGGGAATCATGATTTGAAGAAACTAGAAAAAAAAAAACCATGATAATGCTTCCATATCAATCTGACTAGTCAGCGCTTTGCTAATACCCTGGAAAAGATTGTTAAAGATTCCTCCATATGTATTCCTAAGTAAATTTTGATTGCAAATATTGGCCCCTCCTACCACCAGGGTTTGAACAAACTGGGGTATACACTACCTGAGGCTATTTCCAAGGAAATATGATTGATCTTGGCTTTACTGTTTTTGAGAAAAAAAATTTAAAAAGATTTTTCATTTATATTCCCACTCAAAAGCTCTGGTCGCTCGTAGGAAACCCATCCTACTCCCTCAAGATATGAACATTGAATCTACACTATATTAAGAAGCTTTAATTATTAAAGTTTCATCTTTTCTGGTCTAGTGGATCTTGAGAAGATTTTTTAAATGACCCCACCATATATTACTATTTCTTATACTCCCTTTTTGAGAGAAACGTGGCCGTTCCTTTAAACAGCCTGAATCCCCATCACCATCCACCATGGATATTCTCTTCAAAGTTTGGTTGAAATTTGCCCAGCGGTTCTGGAGAAAAATGTGAAATTTTTAAAACGATGAAGATAACGACATAATTTTTTTTTAACCAGAAAAAAATCCATTGAGCCTTGATGATTAACACAGAGATGAAAAGGTGTCTCTTTTCAGTGAAATCTGTTTCAAAATGCTGCTATATTTCTTTTGAAGTAAAGAAAATAAAATAAATCAGATATATATATAAAAGAGTTTTTGTCCCTTGAAAAGTGGCCCCTACCCTAGAACTGACTTCCGAGTATATCTTTATATAACAAATAACATATTCTCTGTCCCGTAGTAGCTGAAAAAAAAAAAATCAATGTATAATAAAAAAAAAATGTTCATAAAAATGTCGGAATCTTAAAAGCAGGAAGTTGGGATCAGGTGCTTATGACAACACACTCGCTTTGTTGAAGAGAACAATATATGATGTACTTAATGGCGCTTAGTGAGCATCATCGTCGCTTTAACTTCTGTTCCATACTCAATTACAGGACTCCAGGGGCTCGTTTTACAAAAAGTCTGAAGTCTTAAATTTTCCGATCGTACGACATATCGTAGGACCGTTTTACGAAACGTGTCGTAATCACATGTCGTAACTCCTAAATCGTAACTTTCCTCGCAAGTCATAACCGAACTCTCTAGCGTGTAAAGGTATGAAAGTCCCTTAGATACCGCGCGAACCAAGACGCGATGATACGCAGACGATTTATATCCAAAATGGCTAGGAAAGAAAATTGGCGACAAGAAGAGATCTCTGCCCTTGTTGATTGCGTGGCAGATCGCATTGATATAATAAAAGGAAAATTTTCCCCATTTTTGACGACAGACAAAAAGGCTCAAGTCTGGGATGAAGTGTTGGAGAGGTATATGTTATATTATTTGGAATTGATGTTAAAGAGATACTATAGTTGATCTCATGCCCAAATAGATCAAAAGAACTTTGTATTGTTCTATCAGAAATTAAAAGAAAAAAAATTGCTCCCCCCTCCCCATGTACTTATATATATATATATATATATATATATATATATATATATATATATATATATATATATATATATATATATATATATATATTTTAAAAATAAATCCTTCTTTTTAACGTTATATGTGATAAGTGTAATGTCATGGTAGTCTTTACCAAAATTGAACCTGATAATTGTAAGAATAGACATATTGAAGACATATTGAAGTTTGTTATTATTTGAAATATTTTTATTTATATCATTTTTAAAAAATTTTCTTGAATATTTTAATTTGGGAGAGGGGGGGGGGGGTCTTAAGAAAAGATATACATATGTGCATTAAATAACATCATACTGACCTATGAATATTTCCTCGAGATATTAAACATGGCAGTAAATAAAATTCACTTAAGTAATGCAATAATGATTTTTTTTTAAAGATACGTTTTGGTTTTCGGCTGTATAGCCGTCGGCATTATTTTGGAATTTGTAATATTACGATAAATATATCGACCAATAGAATCGGGGAATCTCCCTTCACACAAAATGGTGGTTTGCATCAATTTGGGATCGGGTCGCGCTTTTGAAGATAAGAATACGATATATTTATAGAAGTCTTGTAAAACTGAAATTGGTCTGAAATGCGTGCAATTTTTTGCATCTATGATATAGCGATTTATGGTGACCCAGAAAATTTAGATCTTTTTTGGATCGCTGGATGAATCATCGAATCATGCAAATAGACATCTGACAGGTCTGGTACAATCACTAGATTTAGCTACGTAGCTTGAATTACCTACATAGCTTTATTTACCTACCTGAAGTAGCTTTATTTAGCTACTAAATCAAACTTATTTCTTAAAATTAGCATTTTTCCCAGAAAGTGCAGAAAATTGCACTTAGATGCAGTGATATTTAAATTTTCAACTTTGAACTCATCTGAAAACAGTTCATGAAAATTCACTCTTGGAGATGTGTCTTTTTCTGCGCAATTGCAATCAATGTTTTAAAAGTTTTGGGGCTATATACAACAGTTAATTTGTGATCTAACAGTTACTTCTTGAGTGACATAAAGAAAACCAGTTTTGGATAACATCAACACAATGTGAAGTAATCATACTTATCCACGCCTCATCGCACACAAGGTGGTGTACAGTTACTCAAACAATGGAAATACATTATCTTCCTTAAAAGTGTTCAAACGCAGCAATGTTAAAACTATCCCTGCTTTAGATTGCTTTTTAAATAATACCTAGAATAAATATTAGTAGACAGTTACTTGCGACTTTTTGTCTTTTAAAAATAAAAAGCAAAATTGGAAAAAGTTGCCTTGAAATAGCTAAATAAAGCTACCCGAGGTAGGTAAATAAAGCTATGGTAGGTAATTTTAGCTACGTAGGTAAATGTACTGATTGTACTGGACCTGGCTGATAGAAGCAAGTGTTTAGCGTGGTATCATTGATCATATTTAAAGCGTGCTCTTTCTTACTCTCTTTCAGTGTAAATGCCTGCAGCTTTACGCAGCGAGATGTGAAAAACATTAAAAAGAAGTGGGTAGACATTCAAAGCAAAACCAGAAAAAGAGAGGCAGAGAGGAGAAGAGACCAGAAGAAAAGTGGGGGAGGTCCACCACCAGCAAACTTAAAACCATGGGAAGATAAGGTATAAATTGTAATGGGGACATATCCCCCTGACAACCAGCTGAATCATCTGTATCCATACAATCCTCTCATTTCCAGTTCTCGGGTTTCATGGAAAATTCCAGATTTAATAGATGTACCAAACAATAATTCTATCTTACCACATGTAAACAAACAACAAGGCTGCTAGGCCTATGTATCAGTTTTTACTTCCCCTCACTTCCGGTACTTCTGTTACTACGGTTGTATTATTGAGCCACAAATTTGAACTAACAAAAAGCAACGAAATTTTACACCCATAGTTATTTAATGATTTTAAAATTAAATTATTGAAATATATAAGAAAAATGTTCTATAAAATCTATAAAAGCTTCGCGGATTAAAAAGCGTAAACTGACCCAAACCAGGTTATACTCGAATAATTTGGCCAAGAATTAGAGTCATTCCTAAAATAATTTTTGCCAATCAAATTAGTAAACTGTAACTTTAGATGAAATTCAGATAATACATCAAAAAGTTCCTCTCTTTAGTGAATTTGCTACATTAAATTAGAAACTGCTTTATATTTTTGATTTTAATTTAGTGTACAATTTTTACATATTCTTTCTGTTCTAGATATAACATTTAAGTATCCTTTGAATTAACAAAGGTGTACATGAAACCTGTCACTGCTCATTAGCCTTTTTGTAGATAATTTCTGTCCTGGATGATAGCATGGTGGTTGGGATAGAAGGTGGTTTTGACACTAGTGAATGTGGAAATAATGAATTTCCTAGAGCCACATCTCATGGTAAACTGTGGTTTCATGATTTTCTTTAAAATGATTTGAGCAAAACAAATGCATTAATACACATTACTTAAAGCTGAACATTTAGAAAAGGAATTTGTCTGCCATATTCAAGTGTTGACTCACTATATCTGAGGGCCCCCATTTTACATTTTAAAACACATTTTAATTTGAAAATTTATAAAGGAATAATAGACCTTTATGTCATTAAGAGTTATCTCTCTTATCAGAGTATCTATGAACCTTAACTTAATAATAAAAAATTATTTGTTCAAATTCTGATAATGCTTTGGGTTTATACTGGAACTTTTCCCAAAGCATTTCAAACTAGCTCCTTTACATTGTACAAATTATAAATGGATTTGTCACATCAATGATTAAGAGTTGATAAGCTTGATATGATGTCTAAAATGTTTGTAGATGTCTCCAAGTACATATCTGCACATGCCTCCAAAACCAAGAAACTAGTTCCAGAGACTATTCCTCCCTCATTTGCTGGAGGTAAGCCAACTAAAGATTTTAGATACTGTTATTATACGTCTATTGTAATTATTCTGTATAAAATTAATACCATAAAACTGTCTATTTCCCTGAGAAGATACAATTTCCCTCATCTGAGGACTACTCCCTGAAAAAATCGGAGCTACTCCCTGGGACTACTCCCTCATGAATATTTATTAATTATTTTAACCAATTAAAATTAACAGTGGGCGGAGCGTTCAAGTAATCTCGAGTCTGTGACATAATGTTATTAGCAATGTAACTATGACGTCAAAACTTGTCGACATGCGATGTCAAAATTACTGGAATTCTATCAAAATGAAGACAACGATAATCCTTCGAGATGTAAGTGAAATTATAATATATTTTTTAATAATTTTATTTTCCTCGGTATTGATGCATTAGTTATCTTACAATATTTTTAATCACATGCATTTGTGATTAATTAAATATCCAAGACCTGGATCTAACCATCACGCTACCCGAGAGTAACGACAGCATCTGTACTAGATTCTCAGAAGGAATTGCCCAAATCAAACCCATTTTGGAACAAAGACTAGTCTTGGTCAAGAGAAGAGAAAGTCTCAGATATGGCATCCAAACAGGGAAATTCCCGACCTGGTTCCATACCCGGTTCATGTGTACCCTGAACCTCCTCGCCAACGACGACAACGACCAATTCGAGAAATTCTGGCAGGAAACAATCAAAACCCAGACAAAACAAATTGCTCAAACAGTTCTGGACTACATAGATACGGAAATCAAATCCAAAGAATTGGAAAGCAATTCCATGAGGAACCAAATTTTACAGGAAATAAGACGCTAGTCGGTCGACTTTGAAGGAGAAAAACAAAGATTCGATGAACAAATAACCAAAATTCATCAAGATTAGGTTACTGAAATCCAAGATTTCAGGAATAGATTAGCCACCGTCACCCAAACAAGCCAACATGCACGGGACCAGTCCCGGCAAGCACGGGGGAGACCCTATCGTAGACCAATGGGACGCAGACAACAATTCAGAAGAAAACCGTATGAACACTAATAATGTAAAAACAATACGGCAATGCCATTATTCCTCTGAAGCAGTCCACTATCTAGTGATCAGAACGTTT
This sequence comes from Saccostrea echinata, assembly GCF_033153115.1. NCBI lineage: Eukaryota > Metazoa > Mollusca > Bivalvia > Ostreida > Ostreidae > Saccostrea > Saccostrea echinata. Next base: position 26,554,599 of record NW_026889782.1, read on the forward strand.
TATTTGTGACAATGATGCATACAATTAAGTGATTGGAACTTTAGTTCACTGTAAAGGTACTAAGTGCTAAAACGTTTTTCACTATTGACATTTAAGTTAAAGTAATAACCAATACTACTTATATTGTCAATGTAAGACTAGAATATAATATAATACTTGCACTTTATTGTTTTTATTCTTTTTTTGTATGCCTATCAAAAAGTAGGCATCAATATTTATAAGCCTCATAAAAAGGAGGCGTATCAAGAACCACGTGGTATTCCTAGCTTAACTTAAATCGCCCAAAGATATACCAGGCGTATCATATATTGTTTTCCTCTATTACAACGACCAGTCGTTTAATAGACGGATTTTTAGACTTGCACTCTCCACAAAGCTCTTAACAATTGAATTCTTCCCTATTAAAATGGCTAGACGTTTTAATAGACGGAAGAAAACCAGAAAAAATCATAGGAGATCTCAATCTTCTTTATTGCAAATGAAGAGAGTTTACAAAATATATGAGAGTCGCTCGCAGAAATATGTGCTCAATTTATCCAGGTACAAAATCAATCGTCACGAATATTCTGCACTTTCTAAAGGCTTGAAATTCATACCAACTCCACAAAAAAGAAATATCAAAAAAGTTATTTTAAATGACTTTAACTCAGATGCAAGTATCACTATGACAAGGGAGAAAACTCCCCAATGCATCCCTTCAGAAAACCATCTGGTCACAAACCTCCATTTGCTTGTAATACCTTAGAACAATACATTGACAAAACCAAATTGGAACTATAATCTATTCCAATCAGGAAAATACACAACAATACTTCTAAACTAGAAGAGAAGCACTTAATTCTCTAAGAAACAATAGCAATATTGTTATCAAAAAAGCGGACAAAAGCAACACAATTGTTATTATGGACAAAGACCTGTATATCTCAGAGGCGCTGCGCCAATTGCAATCCAAACATTACATGCAAGTTGAAAAACCCAATCTACACAACTTGCATAAAATCATACAAAATAAAATTTCTGAAATGCACTCCAAGGGAACAATAGATAAGGAAACATATCGCTTTCTCTGCGATAACAAACCCTTGTTAAAATGCGGTCATCTATACTTGCTCCCTAAAACACACAAAATCAAAGATAATGTCCGAGATGCCCTAATGAAAGGACAATGCAGCATCAAACAGCTACCACCTGGTCGCCCAATTATTTCACAGTGTGATACGCCAACATGGAACATAGGCGCTTACTGTGATTATTTTCTCATTCCTATAGTACAAAAACAATCAACATATATTAAGGACACTACCGATTTTATCAACAAAATAGAAACCTTCAAACTTCCAGACGACGTGCTGCTTATTACATATGATGTAACTAGTATGTACACCAACATGGAATTTGACGAGCTCCTCTCCGCCGTCAATGAAGCATATCAAAGCGCTAACAAACCACAAAGAGAGATCCCTTATCCGAATGCTGAAGATCTAATCTTTCTACTAAAGTGTGTCTTAGAAAACAATTACTTTGAATTCAATGGAAAATATTACAAACAAATTATAGGCTGTAGCATGGGTGCGAAACCATCCCCTGAAATTTCAGATACAAGAATGTATCAAATCACAAATCATATTATGTCAAAATTCAAATTCGCCAACCAAGTTCTCTATCACGGTAGATATAGAGATGACGGTTTTATAGCCTTTAACGGCACAAAAAAGGAAATTCTAGAATTCTTCGATATCGGCAATACCTGCCACGATCACTTAAAATTCACATTTGAAATCTCAGATGAAAGTGTTAACTTTCTTGACACCACAATATACAAAGGCCTGAGATTCCAAGAGAATAAAGTGCTTGATATCCAATCATATGTAAAACCAACAAACAATTTTCAGTATTTAAACAGAGAAAGCGCCCACAGTCCTTCAGTATTTAAAGGATTTATAAAAGGTGAATGCATCAGACACGCAAGAAATACAAGTGATTTATCTATCCTAACAACGATTGTAGCAAACTTTAAGACACACTTGTCCAAGAGAGGTTACTCTGATAAGGAAGTTGATCCTATTCTCACTGAAATGGGCAAAACAAACAGAAAAAAGTACTTGCATAAAAAAATCTTGAAAGAAAAAAAGCGTCAACCAAATGTTATGATTACCAAATACAATCCATATATTAAGGGTTTAAACAAACGCATTCTCAAACACTAGAACATCTTGCAAACAGACACAATTTGCAAAGAAATATTTATCGATGAACCAATAATCGCCTACAGTAAACACAAAAACATAGGCGAAATAATAGTCAAGTCACGATTACAATAGCTTAAGACTCATAAAAAGGTGGGCTCCTGATGATGGTGGGCCTTAAGAGCAAAAATATCATATTTCTCTTTAAAAACCGCCGAAACACTCTATGCTTCCATAATAACATTTTTATTAAATAACTCATAAGTGGTCTAGAGTGTCGGGCCCTAGTAAATTTACAACAAGCTTGGTTGATTGATGTCCTTTTTCAAAACAACTATTCAGAGATTTCTTTTTGTTGTGGAGATATGCTGAATGGAAATATTTAGGGCCCACCCCTCCAAGTCCTTAATGGGGCCGTTTGACAAAAATTGAAAGGGTGCATATTGTTTAGAACATTATTCTGACCACCTTTTGTTCAGTATTCAGTATCAAAATATTCTCCCTTTTCGAGATATAAAGTGTCAAAGATTTAGCATTCTGGCCCCTTGTGACCCTTATTACGTAACATATGATCAGAATCTTATCACATATTGTTGTAAATCGTTAAGATAAGCATCTTTGCCTCAGTAATGTATTACAAATTATTGATCGTTAAATAGTTAAAGATGAAAGACTTTTGGCCCCTCTCAGCCCCTAATTTGAAGGGTCAGCCCCTTTTTCTTAATATCAAATGAAAGGTTTTGTGATTTTGAAGACTTTTTGTTCAACAACTATTCAGAGATTTCCTTTCGTTGTGGAGAAATGCTGAATGGAAATATTTAGGGGCCACCCCTCCAAGTCCTTTATGGGGCCGTTTGACAAAAATTGAAAGGGTGCATATTGTTTAGAACATTATTCTGACCACCTTTTGTTCAGTATTCAGTATCAAAATATTCTCCCTTTTCGAGATATAAAGTGTCAAAGATTTAGCATTCTGGCCCCTTGTGACCCCTTATTACGTAACACATGATCAGAATCTTATCATTTATTGCTGTATTTTATTAAGATAAACATCTTTGCTTCAGTAATGTATTACAAATTATTGATCTTTAAAGAGTTAAAGATTAAAGAGTTTTGGCCCCTCTCAGTCCCTAATTTGAGGGGTTAGCCCCTTTTTCTTGATATCAAATGAAAGGTCGTATCATTCTGCACAACTTTTCTTCTATATGTTTTAACAAATTCTTAACATGTATGAAGATATAAAAGTAAAGGTGTAAAATTTTGTGAGATTTTTTTGAGACATTTTTTGAGCCCTACCGAGCTTCGGCGCCTTTTGCGCTAGAGAGGTTTGAACACCTGCCTGCAAATTTAAAAACCTTCCCCTACCTTCACTGAAAATCTTGCCTCAATATCTTAAGTCGCTTCGGAGGAGTTTCCAGGACAAGCCGACCCTCTAAAAATCAGAAAATCTTAAATATCTCGAGATAGAAAGTGACGTCTGACGTATTGCTTGTTGCATTGTACAGTTGATATGCAATTATAAGCAGTTTACAAAAATAAAAAATCATGCATGATGAAACAAGGATATCAACAGTCTCATTTGAAGTCAACATTTGATCGCCCATTGCGGCTCCACCCTAACCGCAGTGTCTTTATTTGAAAATTCTTAAGTCTTCATTTCTCCAGGAAGCTTCCATAAAAATATGACTAATCATGGCTTTGCTGCTGTTAAAAAGATTCCTCCGTTAAATTTTCATGAAAACTTTTATCGCAGATTGTGGCCCAATTTACTACCAAGGGTCATGATTTGCTCAAACTAGAATATTTACTACCTGATAATGCGTCCATATCAATCTGACTAGTCATGTTTTGCTGATACCAGGAAAAAGATTGTTAAGGTCAAGATCTAGTAAATGACTAGACTAACTATTTGGTGCTAGATCCATCATGACGTCATAATCAATTTCAAGTTTCTTTTTCCCGTACTTTACGGCTCTAATATAATTATGTAGAAAATAAAGTATTTTCATGGAATTCAATTTGAAATCATGTGAAAACTAATCCCGATACCTATATTCAATTCAATATTATTTTAAAGAAGAGGCCAAGAACATACAAATTACCGTTTTCTGAGAGACTGTAGGCAATCTGGATACATTTCCTTTGTCTGATATGGAAAAAACTCCCGTATTCATGACTGGTTTTCTTAATTTTTCATAACAAAATGACAATTTCAAATATGATTTTTCATCTTGTTTACCTACAAATTATGCCCCGAAACACCTTATTTGACCAAGCTAAAGTTATTAAGTATCATTAAAGGAATTTATTTCTCAAATTTGAGAAATCTGTAGGCACCTTTCTTTTACTAGATCTTGACCTTAAAGGTTTTCCATATGTATTCTTATGGGTCCTCCCTATCACCAAGGGTCATGATTTGAACAGACCATAATAGTGTACTCTACCTAAAGCTGCTTCCATATAAATGACTGAACCTGACTTTACTGTTACTAAGAAGATTTTTAAAGCCTTTCCTTTATATTCCCAATTAGTAGCTTTTATCGCCTTTAGTGCTCCACCCTACCAAGTGGTTGGAACAGACTCGAACTATATTGTATCAGAAAGCTTTCACTATTAATTTTTTTTTCTGGGCTAGTGGTACTTTTAAATGGCCTCACCATATTTTCACTATTTCTTAATTTGACTTTGGTATAAGGCTTTGTAGTTCATTTGAACAATCCAGAAGAATACTCTGTGCAAAGTTTGAGTAAAACTTGCCAAGTCACTCTGGAGAAGAATGAAATTTTATAAAAGTTTATTTTGACGACATTGATGATAGACAACGGACATTTTCTTTTATCAAGGATCGAGAGCTTACTTGAATTGTATAATACAGAGATGAAAAGTGACCCTTACCTACGTAATTTGTTTAAAATAGCTTCTATGTTTTTTTTCTTTTGAATTGTAGACAAATAAAAAAAATTATATATTTATATTTATCTTAATTATATATATATATATATATATATATATATATATATATATATATATATATATATATATATAACACTAAAAACCAACCACACTGTATATCCTAAGTGTCGGATCTACTAAATAGATACAAAGTCACGGATTGAAATTTATAAAAAGCACACCCGATAGATCGGACGCAATTCATAGCGCTCCGGATTTCTTTGTTCACAACTGTTTATAAACTTCAAATTAAACATGTAAAACTGTAAATATATAGTGTTTGGTAGTTTAGTAGTAGTGATAGTTGTTTTTGTTTCTCTATTTCCTTTGTTTTTATGACTTCTTAACTTTTTCTTTGTCCTGAGGAAGGGACGTGTCGTCTCGAAAATTTGACAATTATTATTGTATTATTGTTAGTGTCGTTGGTCATTTTTAGTGCTTTATATATATATATATATATATATATATATATATATATATATATATATATATATATATATACACACACGAGGGTTGTTCGAAAAGTTCGTGGACTAATGCGATAAAATTAATACTTTGTAGTCTATGCTTACAAAATTTTAAATGAACATAAAACAACAAAAGTTAAAGAGATGTTGAACATGTTAGCTTGATACCTTGAATATTTACCAAATTATCATAAAATAAAAAAGACATTATGTGATCACCCGGCGCTGTCTCCATTTAGTTTCATGACGTCATTGTTTTTCAATTTCCGCATTCTCTACCTCATACACTTATCTTGATGGGTTTCCTTAATTGGAGTTAAGTAAAGATTTAAACCCGTTCTTGTTTATATGATTTTACAATGTCATAAACAGCTGATTTCAATGCATATAATACTGTAAATAGATCTGAAAGATCCTCACTTGAATATAACAGCATATTTGCTTGTCGGAGTTCAACATCTACCACACATTATCAACGTCACTTTTCGACGTGACAAACTTTGAACACCCTTACCACAAATCGACATTAACTTTTACATCTCTCGTCTCTTTAATCTTTTTCGGTGCTTAAAACAAGTACTCTGAATGCATTTTATTTTTCAATAGCCCATTTAAATCTTCCTAGGTATATGCCAGTTTTCCCAGAGGTTGAAACTTTATAGAATGTTGGAAAAAGAAATCCACCCCCCTTTCTGACGTCATTACAACCCCATAATTGTTTGGACATTTCATATAAAAATTACGATAAAATTTCATAGAATTTACAGAATGGGGAAAAAATTGCAAATTTTACGGTACAATTGTGTGATACCACGTGAGTGAATTAACGGGATTTTTGAATGACAAATGCTCAAATCAAAAAAAAGAGTTTTTTTTCTCAGTTACACTCAGGTAGAAAAAACGTAATCTTACAGGTTGCGCCGCCTGGACATACCATTGCTTTCAAAAACATCAACAATTTATTAAAAAATAAAACTAATGATGTATAGTTTATTATATAAATAAAAAAGATGATTCTAATTAAACGTTAAAAAATTCATTGATGTATCTTAAGCGGTTTTAATTTTATGGCGCTAGTCCACGAACTCTCCGAACAACCCTCGTACATATATATATATATATATATATATATATATATATATATATATGGGGTTCTTTTTTGTCTTTTGAAAAGTGTTTCATATCCTCCACCTGATTTCCGAATAAATCTTAAGAATATATTTTTGTTCCTTAGTACCTGGAGAAAACCCGATCAAGGAATAAATGAAAACTAGAAATATGTCCATAGGACATGAATGCCCCGCCGAGCGTATATTACTAATGCAACATTTTAACACAAATTGAGAAAATTGAGGTCAAGGTCAAAGGAAAGGTCAAGGTGAAAAAATATTGATGCAGTTGAATAGCTTACATCAGTATGTATCAGCATATGAAGTTTGACACTAATTTAAGAAAAGTGAGGTCAAAGGAAAGGTCAAGGTCAAAAATTGTTGATTCAGTTGAAAAGGTTACATCAGTGTGTATTAGCATATGAAGTTTGCTAAAAATATTATGAATGGTTTCTTTAAAATTGAGCTAAATACTAATTTAAGAAAAGTGAGGTCAAGGTCAAAGGAAAGGTCAAGGTCAAAAAATATTGATGAAGTTGAATAGCTCTCATCAGTATGTATCAGCATATGAAGATTATTAAAAATATCTTGAATGGTATCTTTAAAACTGAGCTAAATACTAATTTAAGAAAAGTGAGGTCAAGGTCAAAGAAAGGTCAAGGTCAAAAAATGTTGATGCAGTTGCATAGCTCTCATCAATATCTATCAGCATCTGAAGTTTGATTAAAATATCTTGGATAGTTTCTTTGAAACTGTGCTTTGAACAGAGCTAAACGCAAAGTGTGACGGAAGGACAGAAGGACGGAAGACGGACATGACAAACACTATATGCCCCGGCCATATTCATAGCGGGGCATAACAAATTAAAATGTTCAGAATCAAGGCAGAATCATGGAAGCAGAGAAATGGGATCATGTGCCTATATCGAAAATCTCGCTTTGATGGTGAAAACAATATATGATGTACTTATTGACGCTTATTGAGCATCATCGTCCCTCTCACTTCTTCAATACATAATTACAGGCTCCAGATCTGTTCCCAGTATGTTGTAGACCGGGACCCATTGAGAAAAGCTCAGTGACAGAAATTAAACCACCAACCTACTCCAAAATATAGAGAACAGTTTACCCTGTTATTGTCGTTATCCCTGTCCGAGGTGGTGATGTACATCCCAGATAAACCATTAACATATGCGTCTCCCATACTGTCCCCTTAAATAGAGATAAAATGAAAGAACAGTGTTTACATCATTACAATACACATACTGTCGCCTTAAATAGATATAAAATGAATGTAAAACATTACAGTACACATACCGTCGCCTTAAATAGAGGTAAAGTGAAAGTAAAACATTACAATACACATTTTGTCACCTTAAATAGATATAAAATGAAAGAACAACAATTTATACATCATTACAATACACATACTGTCGCCTTAAATAGATATAAAATGAAAGTAAAATATTACAGTACACATACTGTCGCCTTAAATAGAGATATAATGAAAGTAAAACAACTTATATGTCCTTACAATACACATACTGTCACCTTAAATAGAGACACCATGAAAGTAAAAAACATATACATCATTACAATACACATACTGTCACATTAAAAAGAGATAAAATGAAAGTAAAACAACGCATAGATCATTACAATACACATGTTGTCATCTTAAATGGAGATAAAATGAAAATATAACAAAGTATACATCAATACAATGCACACATTTTCACTGAAAAAGAATTAAAGGAAGTAAAGAAAACAATATTTACATCATTACAGTTCACATAGTCAACTTAAATAAAGATAAAATGAACGAAAAAGAATAAAGATAAAATGAACGAAAAAGAATGACACGTGTTCATAAGTACAATAAATATACATTTATATAACTCTTTGTATTTCAGCATTTCAATCAAATAGTTTTAAAATGTCACATACCTAAGGTCCCCTTGGTACTGCCCGTAAGGGTGAGTTTATACTTCCCTTCTTCGTCGAAAACAAAGAATCCATCATACAACTGATACAGTGTAGTGTCATTCAACAATGTGATGGAAACATAGAGGTAAGAGTTCTTTCCCTTTGTTAACTTATGAATTACATCATTTCCTGTATGAGATATATTTGAAATTGATTGATAGGTTTTTGAAATAAAATAGCACTCTTGAGCTATTTTTTGAAAAGTAGGTTAAACTTCAAGGTCAGTGGGTCAAAAATCATGGTATATTTGGAAAGTTCTTATCATAGGTTATGTACATGTAAATTATAAAAGCCCCATCTCTTATTCAAAAGTTATGACCAAGGTTAATTTTTTGTGACAGACTCAGACCTGCCTACCCTTTTCATTGCGAGGGTGTAATTTCAATACTCATTTTGGGGGAATTTCAGAGGTAAAGGCGTAATCCTTTATGTTTCCCTAGTTTTATGTTTTGCAATGAAACTATATTGGCTAAATAAACCTGTAATTGTACACCACTGAACAAAGCAAGCGTGAATGTTCCGTTTTCAAATCATTTATTGACAAAAAGTCCATGTGTTGTAAAACTGGTATCCTAAATGCAGTCATATCAAACTTATTTAACTTACATGCCTAATGAACTTTTGGAAAATTTAGAGAAAATCAAATAATTCAAAGTTTCATTTGCAAGTTAATACAAATTCTACATTATTGCGCTATTTCGTTTTTGTTTCCCTTACATTTACTTGTCTCTATGTTGTTCCAAGCAATGTAGGAATAAACGGAATTGAAAATTAAACTGACTTTACTTATTGCACATACCATTCAATTTTTTTTTAATTTTTGGCATGCCACCTGTTTAAGGGTCCTCTACACACCTCCAGCTTATGTTCTCATATTACTGAGCATTACTTTTAACGAGTATATCAGCCTTTAAAAACTGACCAGGGGTAGTAATATTATTTATACTGATTTTTTTTAAAAGAAATTCATAAGCTTTAAGATATTTTTCCTATGGAGTTTTCACACATAGCACAACAAATCTAGTTTTTTCCTAACGTATATTATTAAGCTCACAAAATAATCACAAAAACTCAATTTTATCGGTCAACATATTTTTTAAAGAAATTGATTCAAGTAAAAAAAAAATAAAACCCATTTTCTCTAAAATACATCTAGAAAAAAATTAATAAAGACTCCTGATAGTATAGAAGAAACATTAATGAATTAAAATTACATCAAGAAATTGAATTAAAATCAAATTCCGTGATGTAGAAAAAACGTTTGTTGTTTGTATCGTAAATAATCATATCGTGAAGAACCGAAACCCTCTATTAATTAGAATTAATTACCTTCTCGTTTTTAATTAGGAAAGCCTTTACCTCCCAAGTTAGCTTTTCATTAAGTTGTCTACGAAAAATATTTAAAAGCGTAAAATTAAAGTTCATGGCGTAACAGCGTAATTTTGTGTCAAAAAGCGGAAGAATTACGCCAAAAGCGGAAGGGTAGGCAGGTCTGCAGGCTAACAGACAAATGAGATTTAATGTCCCTTCCTTTCGCGGAAACGGTGGACAATAATGCCCTTGCTGTTCTTGAGAGGAAGAATTGTGATTGAAAAAATCCCCTGCATATTCCTATGTAAATCCTAGGATCCCCAAATGTGGCCACACCCTACTCCAGTGGGTTATAATTTAAAAAAATCTGAATCTACACTAAGTCTATGTAAAGAAAGTTTCATATACCATAAGTTTCATTTTTTGGGCCCAGTCAGTGGTTCTTGATCAGACGTTTTAAATGATACCACCAAATTTTCACTAATTCTTGATTATCTCCCATTGAAAGAGGGTGTGACACTTCATTTGAACAAATTTGAATACTCTTTACCCGAGGATGCTTTGTGGTAAGGTCACTTGAAATTGGCCCAGTGGTTCAAGAGAATGTCAAAAATGTGAAAAGTTTACAGACAAATGGACGACAGACAAAATGTGATCAGAAAACCAGAAAAGCTCAAGTGAGCCAAAAACTTATGATCACAATTACTTGGAAAGAGTTACAGTATTTGAAAAGCATTTTTTTTTCATGAATTATTTTCAGAAACTGAAAATGTATGAATTGTATCCGTGTTAAAAAAAAATGCACATTTCAGAAAACAGTATGATTATAAATAATTGATCAAGGTGTTTTGAATAGCAAAATAAAGCTAAACTGGTATAGCTAATTCAACCACAGAGCTTTATCAATTTTAAGATGCACAACCTTTTCAACTCTAAATCATTCTTAATAGAGATATGAGCAGAAGTATATCTGTTGACTAATAAAGATGTACATGTATATTGTGTTTATTAAGTCATTTGTTTGTTTGTTGTTAAACATCCCTCTCGAAAAAATTTCACTCATATGGAGACAACACCACTTAAAAATAATGAAGACAACTCAAATTTGAGGTTAACAGTTTTCAACAATGATGACAAATTAAAATTCGCCCCTTCCCCTTCCCAGGCTCCTGTTTGTTCATGCAAACTTATACTTTGTTTTGACTTTAAAAAATGTGAATATATACAAATAGTTTAATGGTGCATCTCTTTGAATGATTTCTTTTCATTCCTAATTCTAGAAGGGTGGGTTGACCCACATTCATGAATGAAATGTCAAGCAATCTTATCATTGATGCACTTTTATTTAATTTGATGCAGTCATATTGTGAACATTTCCAGTTCAGTTAAGAGAGTGGGGATGACCTCCACGGGCTCATAACCTTTATACTATTAGATGTCTACATAACATGATAACACAATAAACAAGATTATGTATAGTGTAATGGAAAAGTTTACTATTTTTGAGTCACAGGATCATTTGTCATTTCAGGGACAGGGAGTGGCAAGGGATATCGACCTCCCTCCCACCCTGAAATTAGCCGAGTTATTTAAAGTATATACTGAAGCAAATAAAAAATGACTTATGACCCCCCCTCCCCGGAAAACATGGACCCCACCATCATTTTTTTCTTCTCAGACAATTCTAGGTTGGAAATTTTTTGACTGTTGTGTAGACCCCACCCCCGGAAAAAATTCCTAGATTTGCGTCTGTAACTTACAAAGGACTAAAAAATGAATGTAATGTCGACAACGGGAGATAATTATTCAGAATGTGAAATTCGTCTATTGTTTCATCTGATGATCTTTGATCCTTTTTAAACTTGAACCTTACCATTTGCATTTCAGTTTATTTTACCCCAATCCATACTTAAACTTGTACTTACCGACTGTCACAGGTCCTCTCAACTTCATGAAATATAATCAATTAAAAGACAAAATGAACTAATTACTACTGATATACATGTAATGATGTGTACACCATGTGCAATCCAAAAATAATGATGGTAAAACTAGTACTAGTAGTAGAGCAATGCAAGCCCAATGTGATGTAGAAATTTTCAAAAAGGTGTACACATACATGAATCAGAAAAGGGCCAATGTCCTTCTGGAGTCCAGTCTTGAAACTTTTTAAACCTCAAACACGGAAGTTTGAGGATGACAGAGTCCCGAATGACATTGGGTCATTGTTTGTTTGTATAACCCAGGATCTTTGGCTATGAGAGGACACATCAAACATAACAACTCTTTAAATCCTTGAGCTTGGTCGGTGTGACCCAAGTCAAATTTCTGTTTTTGCTAAAGGATGCCTGGCTAGTCAAATTCCACCTCCAATAAATGAGGACCTTTCCTGACCCGTTATAACCGTAATATTTTTCTAGGATTTGATAAGAATTTTGTCGGGGATTCAAAAAAACTTCGCTATATCCGTGTTTGTACTAAACGAGTTTTTGCTGTGCTTATAATATGAAATATTTTAACCTGTAAATAAAAAAAAAATAAAATATAAAAAAAATTTAAAAAGCCACCGGAAAATATAATAATAATACAAAAAAAAGAAAAAAAAAACGCGCAGGTCTACAAAATTATCTCACATGTAAAACATGCAAACAAGACAGTCACAATTCAGTTTTTCACTGAATTCGTGTCTGCCCCGGCCGCCTGTTTTTATATCTGAAGTCGTACATCCCCATATTTGTTAATCCTTCAAATTTGCAATAACTACTTTTGAATTTTAATTTGAATTTTAATTACTATTATTCTGTCCCCAAACACTCTTTAATTTCCTAATGCACTTTAAAAAGCATTTCCAGTCTTTTGCATAATCTTTAAATATTATTTGTTGTAGCTAATTTATACCAACAACTGACCTCTGGTCACTTCCAATACTATTTGTTGCTCCTTCATCATAACCAAATACATCTTTTGATAAACAAGTAAACAACTGCATTTTAATGAATCACTTTCTTGGAACCGTACAGGTTAAAAGGTCAAACCCTAGTGGTTAGCATCTATGTTTATTTTTATCTTCAGAGTTAATCATTTTCGAAGAACCGTACAGGTTAAAAGTTCAAACCCTAGTGGTCGGCATCTATGTTTATTTTTATCTTCAGAGCTCGCATCTGTTAACTCTCTCCGCCAAATAGTACCAATACATTAAATATATGTTACATTCTTATTTTTATGCAATTTTTGTTATGATAACAATTTGGCTTCTTGACAGCGACAATTTTCAACGAAGTGCTGAAAAAAATATTTCTTGGAAAAAAAACAAAAAAAAAAAAAACAAAAAAAAACAAAAAAAAAAACAAAAAATTCGTCGTACCTTCAAATTTTACTAGAAAACATCAAATTTAAAATATTGTAAGCGACGAATTGATTGGAAATCTGAAATATATGTACTACACCAACAACATGCAGACAAACTTGGGCCATAGAAAACCTACGTAATTGAATACATTGTTGTTGCATGGGTACCCAAAGTAAATGTTTCCATTGATTTTGATTCCCATAAAATCTAAAACCAGTTAGTTGTATTATTGCATCCCTTTGCTTCTTTAAGAATTGTTTCTACAAAGCTGACATCACACATTTATTACATTAAAGAATTTATCTTTTGATGAGTATAACATTTAACAACCAATTATGCCCCAGAAAAATGTTTATTTTGTATCGAAAAAAATATATATGTTACAGTAAATTTGTGAAATCAAGAATTTCTTGTATTTCCTTAACCATGCAGTGAATACATGTATTTACTGGCCGTTTTAGGAAATAGTTGTAATTACTGAATAGCTAGGATATACGTATATTTACTGGATATTTTAGCCATTTTCACACGTTTATACTGCACTTAGCTGGATCCATATATGCATCCTTTAAAAAATTCAATATGTATGAAAATAATATCTAGAGTGCATGTTTTTAAGCAAACAGTTGATAATGTAAATATATGTAAAATATATGTAAAATAAAACTAAAATCAAACCTTCCTTACGTTTATAAATAAATGTAATTAAGAGACTAAAATAGATATAAATCAACCAATGGACGAACTTATATCTTTAAACGTTAATGTCGGGTCCACGTGTTATTTCAGGAGTAGATATAAGCTCACATTATTCACAGTATTATTCATTTTTAGAATTAGCTCTTCAGACTGTAAAAACATTAATGTTCAAGAAAATTATCATACAAAGAAATCAAAGCAATTTGCAAAGCATTGTATGCTAATCTATCCTTTTCCAAAGTACATCTTCATTATAGAAGAAAATAATTCATGGAAAAATACTTAACTAAAATATTTATTTTCTTTCCAAAGAAATAATGAATACAAACATCATTTAGGCATTTTCTTCTAAAAAGAAAGTCCACAAATATAACTTAGGGAAAAAAATAATGAATGTTCAGAAATCTAACAGTTGCATAATTTGATACTGATCTAACATTTACATAATATAAACACCTTTGTTTGTTTTATTTATATGTTGTTCAATGTCCCTCTCAAGAATTTTTCACTCATATGGAGACACCACCACTTGCCGTTGGAGAGCTGCAAATTTTCTCCTATACTCGGCACTTACGGCCATTGAGCAGGGAGGGATCTTTTTCGTGCCAGCACCTACTGCGACACGGGACCTCGGTTTATACGGTCTCATCCGAAGGACCGGTCTCCATGTCCCACAGTGGGATTCGAACCCGCGACGTAAGGATCAACTCTTTACTCCGCGACTCTAGAGCAGACGCTCTAACCAATGCGTCACGCGGGCGACATCCTTGATGAAAAGCACATAGCACATAAGTTATATCACAGAGCTCTTTTTGGTAAAGATTAAAAGTTTAGTAGTAAGTATATGTAACAAGTTATTCTTGAACTTACGTATTTCAGACTTTGGAGAAAAGGAAGTTACACTGGTCATAGAACATTTAAATGTGTCTGCAGTGGTTTTCTTACTGATCCCTAGGGTGATTTTCTTCATGAGGCCCTTGGACAGTGGATTGATTGATTGATTGAGTATTGTTTTACGTCCCATTCGAGAATTTTTCACTCATATAGAGACGTCACCATATACCGGTGAAGGGCTTCAAATTTTGACCTTTACTCGGCACTCAGGGCCATTGAGCAGTGAGGGATCTTTATCGTGCCAACGTCTGCCGTGACACGGGGCCTCGGTTTTTAAGGTCTCATCCGAAGGACCCTGGACAGTGGAAGACTTTGGGTTTCGCTTAATAGGTACTTAGATTATTGATTAATCTTTACTTTTTATTTTTGAAAAGTAAGTATTAACTTTTCAACAGTTGCAAAACTTTAATCTATTTGTAAATGCCAAATAGGCATGGCACAGAACTTGCATCAAAGACCTGGGAGGATGTTTATGATCCCGATTTCCCCCATAATGATGGCCATCTTTGACCTGTTGCTGTGTATTCCACCAACCAGCGTGAAGTGTGAGACAACTTTCTTACAGATGAAGTTCATAAAGACTTCTAGGCGGACCAAGCTGAAACCATCAACCCTAAATGATCTGCTGACTGTGAAAATCGAAAGTTCCCGTGTGGAAGAATATGACCCAGAGTCTGCTTTAAATGTTTGGCCAGTATGTTATCAGTCTTTTGAAAACATTTAAATATCACTATTTAGTGAGATTACTGTAGGATTAACAACAAATCTGAAATGAACACTTTGATATAGCATTTTTGGATGTTTTTAAAATGGATTTTCTTTGGTAAAATAACTGATAAATCCGTCACAAAAGATTATTTAATCTAAATATTTCTAAAATACATGAGGATACATGTACCTAGATTTAAATTTGTAAATGTGATGTCATAAAGGGCATGGCATTATTATGTTCCGTATTTGAGTCTAAACTATAATTACAACAAAGTTTTTATTAATTGATACAAAAAATATAAGACAATCGTTGCCCTCTGATTTCATACAAACCATAGTTTTATTGACCTTGGTGCTTGAGTGATATAACTTTCCATAAGACCGACATATATAGAGGTTGACTACATGATTATATACTTAATTGTAATATCTACTAAAACACAAGATGATTTTCTTAATAAATAATTATTTATGATTAATTGCGTTTGGATTTGTTTTTTTTTTTTTTTTTTACATAATACCCCATATTATTAAGACATCTGATGCTCTAAAATCGTCGTTTAGACCAATAATAACTAAACGTTTAAAAACCTTTTCATCTTAATTCTTAAATCCAAATAAAAGAATGAAAATTAACAAGAGCAGCTCTAAGCGGAGCATCCCCTCGCGCCAGGAACTTCACCGGTAATAGCAATGTCTCCTTACGAGAGAACAATTCTCAAGAGGGACGTTAAACAAGATACAATCATCTAGGCCTAGTAATCAAGGGTACCAAGTATTACTATATAAATTTTAAAATAAGGTAAAGAAATTAAAATGTATTGCAACACTAATTAAATTTTAACAAAAGTCAAGGTGGATATCATCGGGGGGGGGGGGGGTTCATTACAAGCATATACGTGATTGGGCAGTTTCCCTTATTCCTAGCAGAAACATATCACGTATGCTCTAAATTTCATTAATTTACCTACCTAAGTAAACCTCATAGTAGCATGCAACATGCATCAAATCTGAAAATACGCACGAAAGGAATATTTTTTGTCGTGAAAAATGACAATATACCGGTGTTGAGATGTCAATGAAACTTGTGAAACTTTATATTTATAGATTTCGAGAATTACGTGCGCCTCGAGATTAAATTCCACAGGCCCCAATTGTAAACAGATACGTGTGGTAATTTGGTATTGAAACCGCGACGTTCATCAAATTATTTCAGTAACTCAGTGACAGTGATGACACTTTTAATTCATACAAACTTTCTCAAGATACGCACAATAATATGACAATACACAAATACAAAGTAGAACTCTATCAAAACAACCCGTTTTTTAACCTGTTAAATTTACCGGAAATGAGTATTGTCAACTCGTACATAAAATTGCAGGGTTTGAAGGTAGTAAAAACGCGATATTTTAAGAACTCTTTCACCGATTAACTTGAAAATGAATAGGGTTCGTCCTTTTACAATGCCACATAAGTATGTGAAGGCTGAGAAATAATAGTGCAAAAGTTCTCTTTAAATCTTGCCCACAAGCAGTAATCGACACACTAACATACGCACAGCAGCGATGCTATATCCCCTCTGCAACTAGTTGTGCGAGGGGATAAAAATATATCTTAATCCAAAAGCGATAAAATAATAAACATAATAGTCTACAACAAACTTATTACATTGAGGACACATCCCAACCGTAACTATTTATACTGGTTTTATTGGTTGGTACATGTAGGTACCGTGTACTTCCTTGTTAAAATCTTTATATTTACTGGCAGCTTGGATAGATCTATTACTTATCCAATACAAAACTCTAAGGTTTCATAATACATAATATATTTATCGTTTACTTTATATATATATATATATATATATATATATATATATATATATATATATATATATATATATATATATATATATATTTCAGTTCTTCTTGTAGATTGTAAGGAACTTCGTGAGAATGGTCAAACTAATTCTGATGTGTATGAAATTTACCCATTCGGGACCAGCTCCCGTCATATCAGAGTGTACTGTGACATGGAGATAATGGACGGAGGGTGGACGGTATGTACCTTTGTTATAAACCTTGTGTTAGGCAGGTAGTAAGATAATCTAGTTCGTGTAAACATTTTTCGTTTGTCAACCTAAGTAATGTATATTTTAGCCAAGAAAATACCGTAAAGACAGAATTTTTATCGATGATTTAATTTTGGCTTTTAAGTGAAGTTAAGGTCGTTAAGATGAATTGTCTATTAAATACATTCCGTGTCTAAGCTTAGAAAAATTTTGCTTGGCATTTTAAAAATATAGAGAATTATTTTTCTTTAAGGGAAAATTTGCATTTCTTCTCAGAATTACTCATTTTATCTTCCTCTAAAATACAACTTAAACAGGTCACATGTATAATAAATAAATCCTCGCAGATGACGCCTAGGTTTTTCTTTTCGACGGATATGATAAAGCAAATATTGTTGTAAATAATTATTTATATTTTGTTTTTCTGATACAATATTTTCTTTGTTTTTTTTTCTTTTTTCAACGATTTCAAGCCCATTCCTTAAAAGCAATCTTAACGACTTGATTTTCAATTTAATTTGATGACACAAAGCATCTCTATAAACGTGTTTGTTTCTTTCAACATGCAAGAATATTACTTGGTTATTTCTAATACAAGCAAAAATGAGTTTTTTCTTCAATGATAATGTCGATTCTTGTCAGTCAAAGTGCATTGTTTCCACATTAAACGTTATACAACTCATCGATGAATGACTTATGGCTCTCGTCTTGCTTCTGTTTAAATAATCCGTGTCAGAAATCAAATAAAATGTATTTGTTAATACACTATGGAGAAATGTTTGAAGATTTACCATAATCAAACTTAGTGAGAGTCATTTTTATATTCTTGGAATAATACCTGAGAAATGATCTTAGTATTGATGAGAGAGCTTAACTGGAAGCTTTGTATATAGTATAAATATTTGATTAGCAGGAATGTCTACTTACTTAAATTCAAATTAAAGTCATAATTATACTACAAAAAACTCTGGCAATTATAGCCGAAGGAATCCTTTTCTAGCTCAAAAATAATTCTTCATTTTTTATGATTTTTAATGATTGAACAAAAAATCTTCATCTTTCAAGGCCATTCAAAAGCGAGTATCTGGATCTCTGAGATTTGATAGGAATTGGACGGAATACAAGAATGGTTTTGGTTCACCGGAACAGGATGTTTGGATAGGTAAAATAATTTTGATTAAAATCCATAATCCAAATGATATTTGTAGCGATGTTGGGACAAAAAAATTCATAAATCCCGAGTTTTAAAGGGAAATATTTTCTGATTGAAAAGGCTTGAGAATAGAATATGATTTTCACATAATGGAAATTTTACAAAAAACAAATAACTGTTGTAGCCATTTTACTGATATCAAATATATCAATGTTAATACAGGAAATGACGTAATCCATCAGTTAACAAAGAGAAAGGACTGCTCCCTCTATGTTTCCATCACACTAGTGAATGGTACTAGACTGTATCAGTTGTACGATGGATTCACTGTTTCTGATGAATCAGAGAATTATAAACTTTCCCTGAAGGGGGCTACCAGGGGAACCGTAGGTAGGTGTCTGTTAGAAGCTACTTGAGGTTTAAGTTGAGGTATAAAAGACGTCATATATGTATGTGTAGACGTCGCGCACAGAATTGGGGCCCGTTTTGTAACGTCAAAATAGCGTCATTAAAACGCTTAAAGTTTACGTCCAAGTGAAAGTACTGAAACATCCCAATCAGAAATATTGATTTTTTTCTTACGAGAATCTTTTTTTTCCCGATTATCTTGTCTTCTTTCATTCCCTTTTTTCCTTCTTTTTTCACTAATTAATACTTTATTCTGCTGATGACAGATTTGTATTTCTCTTAAAAATGCAAGTAAAACTATTTTTGACGTTACGTTGTCTAAGCACGAAAACGTTAAAAATTGAATGCGTAACAGACTAGACATCCAGTTTTTGCTCTGTTTTCTTTAAAAAGGTTTAAATTCTTTCTGTTTCTCTTTATATAAAGTTTCATTTATTTGCACATTTCGAAAATAAGATTTTTATCAATAACAAGTATTCCGGTTAAACAGAAAAGAGCTCACATCTCTCATATACGTCTTTTAAAATATCATAATACGCTAATTTGTGTCAGAGTAACAAAACCGACCAGACATCAAAATCACTCTACCATCTCTTCAAATACTTGTTTATATCTTTTTAAAGAAACATGTGTCTACTTCTTGATTTGGACATTTTATTTCTCCCTTTAGTTTTACCAAAAGAACTTGTTATATGGGAAAAATTCTTTACCAAACATTCCATCTCTCCTTGTTAATTGCCAAAATCACTTCCTAATACGGAATGCTATTATTTTTACGAACAATCGGAATCGGGCAGTATTGGAAATTTATTAATGAATTTTGTATGAAATCATCACAGGACATTATAGAAGCTTTGTGTAAATTGGCGGAAAGATCCATGTGGTCAAAACGAAAAAAATGCCTAAAAACGACTAGCGCCCGTCTTTCAGTGTTACAAGTTACGCAATTACGGTTACTCATTACTATGCGCGACGTCGTATTACTTACTGTTCGAAAGGAGTTTATCATCACATAAATGTAGCAAGTAAAGCAACAATCTCAAAAGAAAATTTATCTTTTTTTGTCATATTCCTAAACTTTTTGCAAACCAAAACCCTTTTGAACAGTCAATTTACAAACTCATCTTTTAGCAATTTGATGTTTAGGAGTCATATTTATGATATTCAGTGCTCGCGTTAAATCAGAATCTTTATTATGTGTTGTTTTTATGTTGTATGTTCTATGTGTACAGGTGACAGTATAAGAAACACTTATATTCCTGCCTTTAATGTGCCTGGGATGTACTTCAGCACCTTAGACAGGGATAACGATAGACTGGGTGGTGATAGCTGCGCTGTTTATAATGGGGGAGGATGGTGGTTCAATGCCTGTCACCAAGCTTTCCTCAATGATCCCTGGGCCTCACCAGACTGGAGTTATGTATGGGATCCATACATATCAAGGACGGGACAGAAGTGATGGGGACGCTGATGCTCATCAAGCGTCATTAATTACACCATTTACCTCATCAATAAATGCTCACGACGTGTGACCACTCCAAGGAGACGCTTACTCGTCATAGGCACCTGTTCTTTCCTGCCCTGTTCACGAATTGCATTTTTTATAGAATTTATTAGATTGATTACTGTTTGTTATACATTTTTAACCTTTTTAATAATGTATGCTTAGTAAAACATTGTTATTGTCTCAAACATCGGAGAATCTGAGATACCGAAAATAAAATACTTTGAAAATAATGGAATTGGGATTTTTAAATTATTTCGACATATGTATGAATTTCGAGTTATCGTGTTTGAGACACCAACATTTAATTTCATATGTTTTGATGATTCCATGAACACTTTTAACAGAATTTTTTTGGGAACAGTGAGTATTTATACAGGTAGTAACTGCAAAAGTCATGTATTTCTAATGGACAAAAAGCATGTACATGTATATGTCTGAAGTCTTTTGTATTTTTTACCCATGACTTAAAATAATAATAAATTAAAAAGAAAAGAAAAAAAGCATAGATGCTTTAAAACACATACCGATGATGGCTTTACTTTGATAAGAGGCACTTTTCATTTGTATTAAAATTTGTTATACAATGTTTCTTAATTTGAATAAATAAATTTCAATAAAATGGGGTTATTTGTATAATGGTTTTTTGTTCAGTTTTAACGAGAGAGCTCCCTAAAAACATCAATTATCGTTTGTTTGCTTTTTTCCCCAATTAACTCTGCAAATATTAGTTTTGTACATAAACTAGAATATAACACACTTTGTTCTTTTTTTCCGGATACCTAATGGATTGCTAAAATGATAGATTATATCTGATTTGTTGTTTGACAGCTCTGAACATGTAGCAGTGACGATTCTTTATCACACTTAACACAAGTATCGTTTTTTTAACGCTCATTCTAATGACCCATGACCTTCACATTCAAAACCGAGTGCGTAAAAAAAAAATTAGAAGAAACACTCCTTTGAAATTCTCATTGGTGCAAATTGCGCTCCATTGTAAGCAAACCTTTTTTTTGTATTCATATAAATCTGCATAACACTTCAATTCAAACATATGCTGAAAATATTGTATTATTAGTATTATTTCAAAAGTTATATCGATTTGAAATTTTGACTCAAGTCTGTTCTCAGTTTACGCTTTTTGGGCCCGGTCATATAAAATTTATTTTCCGCCGAGAAATGGCTGGAATATTGCCGACTCGGCGTTATACCCTAATCAATCAATCCAACCAGTGTAGATCTACTTTTGTTGCGTAATCTTACAGTATATCACGTAAAACGTTGTTAACATGATATACGTTTACATGGTTATACAGGGTTACATGTATAAACAGTAAATAGAATTGTCTGCAATTACAAGAAAAAGTTTGAGAATATATAATTTTTTAACTTCCTCTCGCAATACATTACGTATATAGGTGGAAAAGATTTCTTAATTCAATTCTGACAATATAAAGTGTATCGTCTGTACATGGAGTCAATTAGGCGATTTATAAATGCCAATGGAATGTCCTCTCCAATCGTATAAAGTATACTGCAAGTTTATATGCAGTAGCCGGTTTTAAATCGAAAATATTGAGGCTTCTTTGACCTTCCACCAATAAATGTTCAACAGGGTTTAAATCTGTTGCTCATTTCACAATAAATCTTAACGACTAAGATCAAATTTAATCTTGAAGAAGAGTGAGGAGAAGATCTTAGTTCCCCGTATACTTTATGAACTTTTAGGGATAGACGGGATAGAATTTTCCAATATCCATAGAAATGCAGGTGACAGAAAACAAGGAGTAAAGCCGCGAACTATTACGGGTCGATTGATGAAATTGGTATACAAGGATCGTATTCTGAAACAGCGGGAAAAAAAAGAAGGAATATGGTGTTCAACTACCCTTCTATATAACCCCTCAATCGCCGGTTCAAGTGAACGAAACACGTAAGAAACTGGTCGAGCTGAATAATAAATATTGGAGTGAAAGACATTAAAACGAGAGTTGTTGGAGACAAGTTGGTCTTTCCAAATGGGTCGTTTTACAGGGATAAGATAATAACACCTAATGCAGAGGAAATTACAACTAGACCTAAAGGAACAGCAGAAATTAGAATTGAAGTTAAACGCTCCAATACCCACACTGAATCAGGAAACCAGATTACTGCAGATGCAGTGGAGGTTTAGACATACGCAAAAGTTCGGAACTTTTATCGGAAAAATTCCATGGATCCAATGTATGGGCGCGCCAATCACAACATACTGATTTACCGCTTTAAAGACAATTCTGGGATTATACATGACGAATACTGCAACGACGGCGAATTTGGAGCAGGGAGGAAAATGCTAAAAATTCTGCAGGATCAAAACTTTACAAGTGTGTCTGTTGTGATATCGCGCGTGATGGGCAAACACCTTGGTCCGAAACGTTTTGACATTATGGAGAAAACGCTACTTGATGCCTTAAAAGAACTACTGTAATTTATATAAGTGCGTTATAGTGTCCACAACACATTTCTCTATCGAACTTTTTGTGGTAAATCTGTTTTACGCTACAAAAGATCTTAGTGTTTTCGATATAAGATCTTAGTGTTTTCGATATAGGATTTTTGTAGAGTTTTTGCAATTTTCTTTTCCCGATAAAAAAAATGTTTTGAAATATTTTCTTTTTTAAGTGAAATTTCGGAAAAAGTAAATTGATTTTCGTTTCCGATTTTTCAATTACTGACTATAATAGTGTTTCCGGTATTGCATCGGCACAGAATTTAAGGTAAAAAAATAAATAAAACTCTGATTTGATCTATGGAACTCTTTCAATTATGCATTTGCAACTTTGTTTTGTACATGTATATACATTTTTCTTTCTTTTTTTCTGTTTACACATTTTTTTTCTCTTCTTTGCTTGCATGTGTGAGTGAGCGTGATGGCGTGTCTGTGAGAGAATGCAAAAGTCATGTAGTTACATTTTTCGCTTGGAGGCTGCTTAAGTTTAATACATCAGCTTTTGTTGATGAATGAAACTATAAAAATCGTAACGGTGAACTGTCAAGGGCTAGCAACACCACAGAAATGTTCTTAACTACTATAGAAAAAAAGGCTATTTCATTTTATGTCTGCAAGATACACGTTCTAACTATGAAACAGAACCATTTGTAGAAGCTCAGTGGGGTTATAAATGTTATTTCAGTTCATACAAATCTAATACGCGAAGAGTAGGTATTCTTTTTCACAATAATTTTGAATTTAAAATCAACGAAGAGAAGAGAGACCAAGAAGAAAATATGACTGTTCTTGATATATCTATTGAGGAAAATAGCTTAATTTTGGTAAATGTATATGGACCAAACACAAACTGTCCTGACTTTTATGAAAATGTTCGAGATACTTTTTTTAGAATTTGATAATAAATATTTTGTATTATGTGGTGACTTGAATCTTGCACTTAATCCTGAAATAGATACATATAATTATGCAAATGTTAACAATCCCATGGCACGCGATAAAATGATAGAAGTTATGGAAGTTATGGAAGATTTACAAATAACTGACTATTACAGAATGCTGAATCCAGATAAAAAAAATTTTACATGGAGGAAAAAAACCCTGTTAAACAAGGCAGATTAGAATATAACTGAATTCCTGAAGGTCTATCCAATCTTGTTGAGGATGTTACTGTTAAACCAGGATATATGGTCTGATCGATCTATTGTCGTTCTAGAATTAAAATTTAATCCATTTAATAAAGGTCATGGCCTAAGGAAGTTTAATAACAGTTTACTGCATGACAAGATATATGTTGAAAAAGTTAAGGATACTATACAACGGGTAGGATGTCAATATGTACACAGATGATGCTGAAAGTAACTCTATTTATATTAAAAGTATGGATGGCAGTATATTTCTTGAAATTTTTCTCTAGGAAATAAGGGGAATAACAATCTCCTATTCATTTAAAAAAAAGAGAACAGTTAAAGAAATCCCTTTTAGAAGAAATAGAAAGGTTAGAAACAGAGAATGATAATAATACAGATATTTTGGAAGAAAAAAAAAATCACTTGAAAATTTAAGAAAAGTTAAAATGCAAGGCCATATAATAATATCTCGAGCCAGATGGGTAGAAGAAGGTGAAAAAACAACAAAATATTTTTGTAATCAACAATCAAGAAACTTTATTAACAAAATTATCAAAAGAGTTGAGATCGATGAACAGCACACTGTTCATGATCAATTTGAAATTTTAAAGTTAAATTTTTCTATGAAGATCTGTATTCAGAGAGTCAGAATGTATTGATTTGGATCTAAATGATATTATTGACCCAGGTGAAATTAAAAAAAATTGATGAAAAGACTTCTAATAATCTGGAGAATGACATTGCAGAAAATGAAATTTTAGATGTACTTAAAAATATGAAGAATAATAAGTCACCAGGAAGCGATGGTTTTACTGCTAAATTTTTTAAATTCTTTTGGATAGATTTGAAATGTTATATTTTAAAAGCAATTAACTGTATTTTTGCAAAGAAAGAACTTCCAATTTCACGACGACTTGGGATTATCCCTTGCTTACCCAAAGGTGACAAACAAAGACAGTTCTTAAAGAATTGGCGACCAATTACTTTATTAAATGTCCTGTATAAACTTGTATCTGGATGTCTTAAGTTTTAGAATAAAGTCTACTTTAGAATCTATTATTTCTGATACACAAACAGGTTTTATTAAAGGTAGATACATAGGGGAAAATACCAGATTTATTTATGATTTAATGTCTTATATAGAGTCAAACAATATACCAGGTCTGTTAATGCTAATTGACTTTGAAAAAGCAATTGACTCAATTTCATGGTGTTTTCTTTAATAAAGTTTTTGAATTACTTTGGCTTTGGAAGAAAATTTATTGACTGGATTAAGATCTTAAATACAAACTTTAAAGCATCAGTTTTACAATATGGATTTTTATCTGAACAATTTCTTATTCAGAGAGGTTGTAGCCAAGGAGATATTGTTGCTCTATATCTGTTTCTCCTTTGTGCTGAAATCTTGGCGATTCTAATCAAACAAAATAAAGATATAAAAGGTATTATAGTAAATGAACAAGAACACAAAATCTCTCAATATGCAGAAGATACCTCATTGGCCCTTGATGGTTCACCAAAATCTCTGTTTTCTGCTCTCGATACTTTGGATTTCTTTTCACAATTATCTGGGTTAAAGATAAACAGCTCAAAGGCAAAAATTATCTGGACTGGTTCAAAAAAAAATTTCAAGTCAAGTTTATCATCATTCAAGATGCAAACTAGATTGGGGATCCACAACTTTCACTTTGCTTGGTATAAATTTTTCAGTGGAGTTAGAAAATATTACTGATATAAATTACAAAATTATTTTGCAAAATATTAAATCATTGATTCAACAATGGAATAGACAAATACTTACGCCTAAAAGTCGTGTCACCAATGTAAAATCTCTTATTTTGTCAAAACTTACTCATTTATTTATTTCCCTTTCTTCACCAAGCTGTGATAAAATCTCTTTATTGTGTAAAGACCTTTTTGAATTTATATGGAATGAAATATATGAAGATAACAAACAGTATTCAGGCTCAAAAGTCCATCAAACAATACAAAATAGGAGTAGAGCAAACACGGACCTCCAAACATCAGAGGTGGGATCAGGTGCCATGGAGGAGTGAGCATCCCCTGCCGACCGGTCACACACGCTGCGCGCTCCTTGTCATGACCGGGAAATAACGGAAAAAACCATCGACAATTCAGTGTGTAAATAATGGCCTAACAATTTGTATGAAAAATCAAAGATTGATAGAGTTAAAAGAGAAATGGTTACACAGGATTATTTATCCGGAGGATTAAAGATGGTAAATGTGGATATTTTCATAAAATCACTAAAATGTACATGGACCAAAAGATTGGTAACAGAAAGTAATAAACCATGGCCAGATATATTTGTTGGGAACTAATGGTAGTGATGTTGTAAATAAATTTATGGATTTTGGTGATGCTTTCATTTCAAATATTTTAATACCTCAGAACAATATTTTTTGGTGTGATGTTTTTAGTTCATGCCAACATGTTTTGAAAAAATGTAGATCATGATGTACATATGAAATACAAGGCTTGTTATATTCCTGTATGGTATAATTCTAGCATAAAAGTAGATAACAAGGGTATTTTTATAGAAAATTGGTATAAAATGGGAGTTACAAATATTGGAGATTTTTTTGTCAGATGATTGTAGATTTCTATCGAAATCTATTTTCCAAGAAAAATTCAACAATTCCTATGTAAGCTTAATGCAATATAATAGCATTGTTTATGCTATTTCAAAGTTTTCAAAGAATATGTCAACAGATAGAAAGTCTTTGAAAAAACATTATCAACCAAATTTACCTTTTTATTTTGAAAATATTTTTCTTAATGAAAAATGTACACAAAGTATTTATAATTATATCAACAAAAATGATATAATTCCTACAGCAATTCCAAAGTGGAAGTGATTTATCTCCCAATGGAGTGATGGAGATATGTATAAAAGATGTCTTTAAAGCTAAGACTACCTCCGATTCTTCTGTACAGTGGCTACAATACAGAATTCTCCATAGAATTCTCCCTGTAGATTCTTATCTTAAGAAAATCAATATAAAAAATACCGACTTCTGTAAGTTTTGTACTCAGGACACTGAAACTATACTCCATGTGTTTGTTTTCTGTGACCATATTGTATATCTATGGAGGAATTTGAGTTTACATATATACAGAACCATTTCAAAAAGAGTTGGATTCAATGTCCATAATATAATTTTAGGTGAAATACCACTTACTAAAGATAATAGAATTGAAAACATTTTGATACTATATACAAAACAATATATCTTTTCATGTTTGTTACAATAAAAAAAAAATACCTACTTTCAGTGGTTTGTTAAGCTATTTGAAAATGAAATATAATATTGAGAGGTGTATGTTTATTAACAACTCAAAACTATTAACAACTACAAATGCACTGTAATTTTGCTCTTGAAAATATTTTGAGTTTTGTGTATAATGCAATGGATAATAATAAAAAAACGACCAAATTTCATAACTCTGTTATTTTTTTGTTTTGATATAATTTTGCCTAAAGAATTATTCACACTATACTACGACGTTATAGATCTATACTCATGATTTTTGTGACCTAATTTAGCATAGATACTTTTGGGAGTACTGGAACCTTTTTTGTCTGAATCGTAAGATATTTCGTGAAAAAAGGTATACCGTCTCAACGCCAGCCAAGGCAAGTTTCTTGCATTGTTTTCTTCTAGTAATTTTCTAGTTGCTATGGCTGTGTTCATGTACATTATCCGCCTGGAATTAGTGGTTTTATTGTTGAGTGGAATCTGACAATATGGGATTGAAGAACCTAATCGACCTATCATGAAGCTGTCAGATCAGTGTCCCTTTTAGAACAAAAGTTTAATCAAAGTTTTTTAATTGTCCAGTGTCAACCGTTACAATTGTACTTGGTCTTCCACAGGCATCCCCTTTTATACTACAATTGGTCTGAATGTTCTCCTTGTCAGCTCGAAGCTTTCTTTATTCCAACAGCCATTACGCAGTGATTTATAGCCCAATGTAAGGGCTTCTGGCGGTGTCTAGGTTTTAGGACTGAACCCCTGGCTGACATAATGAGCAGCATTCTGCGAAGGAAACTGTCATCGCTGACTGGTAGAATCTGATTATCTGTCAAGCTCTCTGTGTTTGCAAATCCTGTAGTTGCTGACGGCGGACGTACCTATCCTGGCACTGTGTGGTGACCATTGGGCGACTCCTTCATGGACCGTCTAATGTGCCAAATTTTGCATTGTTACGTCTTTATCAGAGTTGAATAGTGCGAATATTTGAACAGCTAAGAAATCAAGCCTATGCTTTCTAGGTTCGCTGTACACGCTCATGCATATAGTGAACTCAACTTTGTTCTAACCGCCTGCGAGCCCCGCCATTTTCAAAATCTATGGTAGCTGAATCTCACAATACGAGGGTATTTCGGAAATTTTTGAGACTGTTTATTGTTCTTTGGTAGAAATTGTTATACATTTTAACAAACAATAACAAGAAATTCAAAAAAAAAATCCAGATTTTCTTTTCAATGGTTTATGGATATGTCAATAGAAGGGTTTATAAAATCAGGTAGGAAAATCAGTAGCTACTACGAATCAAGGTCTGGTGTATCCATAGTAATGGAGAAAATTATTTATATGATTAGAGTACATTTTCAATTCTACTTTAAATTGACTTCATTTCTTAGTAGGTCGATAGACTTATTGAAAATAATAAGTTCATAAAAAAACATTTCGTTATAGAAGGCTGATTACCCCTGCAAAATGAATTGATGTTATGACGGAGCAGCAAATAAAATTTTGTGTTATGCTTCGGAGAACACCTGATCAGATCAAAGTCTTGCTTAAACAAATCACTGCAAGAGAAACATGTTTAGAGCTTATGTCTATCATCAACATAAACTTTTTCGGACAAATTACTTAAACAGACTTAAAGCAATGATCTGGACATCAGTTAATATTGACTAAATAACATCAGCGCTAGCTGTGCTAGCATCAGTTAATGTTGACTAAATAACATCAGCGCTAGCTGTGCTAGCATCAGTTAATGTTGACTAAATTACATCAGCCCTAGCTGTGCTAGCATCAGTTAATGTTGACTAAATAACATTAGCGCTAGCTGTTCTAAAGCCAGTACAGCCTGATGCTAGTCAGACTGTAACCGACATTTCATGACAATTTGGCTTTTTGACAGCAACATTTCTTTTTCAACGAAGAGCTACCGTTCACGGTAGCTCAGTCGGTAGAGCACTCGCTCCGTGATCTGGAGGTTGTGAGTTCGAATTTTAGCCCCGACTGACCTAAGTCGATAAACCAGAAGTCTCTGACGAGACTGTAGCTCTACTGGTTTGTACTTATAACAATGGAAGATAAAAGTAGCACTCTGACTTGACTTTGCAACAGCAATACATAGAATAATGATCCTTGGTGTAGTCTCTTTTTGTTTTATTGAGATTTTTGTATTATCAATATTTATTGCAATCAGACTAAAACTGTAGTAGGAGTAGCTTTTCAAAGAATTTTACAGAAATATCGATTTTAGGCACCATGGCAACATCATTCAACAAAATCAAAAAAAAAATAAAGACAACTTTGTATCTTAATATACTGTACTTGTGTGCGGAGTTATACTGAAATCGGAACAAAACTGTAGGAGAAGTGGCATTTTGAAAGTATTTCAAGGAAATTTCTATTCATAGTAACCGTGGCAACACCATTCATCGAAATCAAAAATATATATATAGAATTATGTATGTTAGTGTAGTCTACTTGAACGCTAAGTTATACTGAAACCAGATCAAAACTGTAGGAGAAGTAGGGTTTTGAAAGAGTTTCACAGGAAATTCTATTTTTAGTAACTAATATTCCGGAAATTTATATTGTGACCATTCGGGTTTAGCTATAATGTTGCAGATGTAAACGTCCGTGTTAAAAAGGTATATACAAGCTGAGATCCGGGTTAGACAGTCCTTTCCAGAGCAAGCTGTGTGTTACGAAGTGTGCGAACATAACACTGGTAAGTGAGACTATAAAGAAATAAAGTCAGCTTACGGAAGACGATGACCTTATGAGATAAGCAAGGTCTACAAGCACAAGGATAGTTTTAAAAAGACTGTTGTGTTTCGAGTGGCAAGCCACTCAGAGGCTAACCAGCAAGGGAGGTTAGCCACCTGTAATTCGTCTAATTGACCTGTCCGGCGACCAGGCTGTTGTCTCAGTGTGTCTGCCTGAATAAGGCTAGAAGTGTGCAAAGCAGTTGAAGGGCTAACACTTGTACTGACTTTGTCCTGAATGAAGCTGCAGTACAAGCGTCAGTCCGAGGTTGGCCAGTGTTATCGTTAGTCTACCCAATGCACTTTACTCAATCATTGTAACTATTAGATTCCCTATTCCATGTTATTGTCGTGATTATTAACCTAGATAAGGTTAGGCCCTATGATATATATATATATATATATATATATATATACACACACACACACACACCTACGTGTATGACGTGCCGACTGAACACCTTAACTTCCCACATGCAAATGGACACTTCTTGTAAAAGGGAGTTAGAGGGAAGAAATGTTATCTGTTTGACTAAAAATAACAACTAAACACAGAATCAGACCTAATATGTATCGAAAAAGGTTTATTTCATTCCTTGATTTTTCACTTACCAAATGAACACTTAACTGATACACAACCAATTGAACACTTTCATTTACACACTATCAACTGAACACTTCTAAAGCACACAGTCAACTGAGCACGTCTGACACACACTGTTATCTAAACACGTATAATACACACAGCCAACTAAGCACATTTAGCACACACACAGTCAACTTATCACCACTGATACACACGATCAACTGAGCACGTCTGACACACACTGTCATCTAAACACATATAATACACACAGTCAACTAAGCACGTTCAACACACACAGCCAACTAATCACTTCTTAAAGACATGCATGGTTAGCTGTGCACCTCCAACACACAGTCAACTAACCACATGTGACACACACAATCAAATAACCATATCTGATACACGCGGTCAACTAATTAAAAATATCTTAAGTATACTATTAATAATACCATCTCCAGAGTCGCCGGCGCAGTGGTTAGAGCGTCTGCTCTAGAGTCGCGAAGTAAGGAGTTGATCCTTACGTCGCGGGTTCTAATCCCACTGTGGGACGTGGAGACCGGATCTTCGGATGAGACCGTATAAACCGAGGTCCCGTATCGCAGTAGGTGCTGGCACAAAAAGATCCCTCACTGCTCAATGACCGTAAGTGTCAAGTACAGGACAAAATTTGCAGCTCTCCACCGGCAAGTGGTGGCGTCTCCATATGAGTGAAAAAATCTCGAGAGAGACGTTAAACAACATACAAACAAACAAACCATCTCCAGATAAAACAATTTAACAAGATAGAAATATAACGTCGATCTACCTCGTAAACATAGTCAGGTATACATATTCTTTATGGAAAAGATTTAACACATCCTGGAATTCATGATCACCGATCAACCGAATCGTACAAAAAAGTGCCCACTCATGTATTTTGGTTTCTCATGGTGAGAACACTTACAGTGGAAAACGTTTAATTTTTTCAATTGAAGCACAATGATATCAAAAGAAATGAATCTTTTTTGAGAATTTACTTTGAAAAAGTCCATTAATTTATTTTTTTCTGAATTTTAGCACAGCCAAGAAATGTAAATAAACATATTTTGAAATATTTTAAGTATACAGATATATTAGGAACATTCTACTTTCCAATTTTTCCGTTTGCCACCTTTCATCATCGTGCGTTCAACGTCTGTTCACCATGAGCTCATAATGCGCTCATTGTTCACAGTTTTGCGTTCAGCGTTCACCAACCGCTCGCGTTAACTGTTCACAAAGCATTGTTTTGAATATATATTTTATTGAGTACATCAAAAGGATAGGAAACAAGTTCTTATAACTAACTAGTTCTTTTCCTTATATATTACAATATTTCATGCAAATTAAAGGAAAATAATACAATTGATACAAGTGAAAATGCTACTAAATAACATATCAACTAGAGAATCTATATGTTTCGTCAATAAATATATGAACGTTAACAGCAGCAAATATACTGCTATTTATCTGTAAAGGCAAATTAACATCATTAATAATAGATTTATATCAATAGTGACCAATTAAAGCATGAACAAGCGATTGAAAAGATTACTTCTTGCATTAGAACAATTTTTGTATGCAAAAAAGAAATGTTACACATCTTCATGTTTTTGAGCATAAAGGACTCTTAATAATTTCCTTTATATGGATCATAGTTTAGTATACAGTAATGTCGTAGCTAAGTATGAATGATATTGGTATCTCGCTTTACCGAAAAAAAAGTAAGATGGTGGATTTTTAATTTTTTGTTATCAAGTTTTTTTCTCGAAATGTATGTTGAAATGGCTTTTCTGACCTCTGTTTTTAATAAATACCATTGTTTTGCAACACTAGGTACGACGGAATTTCTAAATAATTCTAATCTACATCTTGGAATTAAATAATCTGGTTTGTCACGAGTATTGTATATGGATACATTATCACGCTTTTTGGGAACACTATTATGCAAATATTCAGGTACTCTTCCCCTGTGAATTTTGAAATATAGTAGTAATTTTTAAAGTTTCCCAACTATTTTCAGAATAAAGTGCTTCTCTAGACACAAAAATAGGTAGTCCTGTTACAATTCTAGCGGTGGAAAGTTGTACTTTTTCAAGGTTTAGAGTAGCCATCCCGAACAACTGAAGCACATTCAAGCATAGGTCTGATAAATTTAAATACAATTTGGTAAGATTTTCCTATCCATTTTGAACTTCAATTTTTTAGGGGCCATTTTTTTAAATTAGCACTGCATACCGTTACAACACCAATAAACATAATATCAGACCTAATATGTACAGTTTACTAATACACAACCAATTGAACACTTTCACATGAACACTTCTAGCGTACACAGTCGACTGAGCACGTCTGACACACACTGTTATCTAAACACGTATAATACACACAGTCAACTGAGCACATTTAGCATACACACAGTCAACTGAACACTACTGATACACACGATCAACTAAGCACGTCTGACACACACTGTCTTTTAAACACGTATAATACACACAGTCAACTAAGCACATTTAGCACACACACAGTCAACTTATCACTGCTGATACACACGATCAACTGAGCACGTCTGACACACACTGTCATCTAAACACATATAATAGATGTATTAGGAAACGTTTTATTTTCCCATTTTTCCGTTAGCCCACTATTCGTTCACCTTGTGTTCAACGTCCGCTCACCATGAGATCATCATGCGCTTAATATTCACAGTTTTGTGTTCAGCGTTTACCATCCGCTCGCGTTAACTGTTCACAAAGCACTGTTTTGAACATATTTTATTGAATATATCACAAGGATAGAAACAAGTTCTTATAACTTACTAGTCCCTCTCCTTATATATTACAATACAGTATGTCATGCAAATTAAGAAAAATAAAACAATTGATATAAGTGAAACTTCCAATATAACTTATTGTTATATTACTTGAATCTTCCAAGTAGGTTCTATTTTGTCGTAATAATTTGATATCGTATTCTTTTTCATATTGTTGACTAAATTTCGGACCTTTCTATATGCGGACCAATCGGAATCTTTTTTAGTTTATAGTGCTTTGTTACGAAGACGGTTTCCAATTCTTATTGTTTCACGTAGCACTGAATCAAACCATGGTTTTTAACGAGGACGAATGGTTACAGTTTGTTCATGTATACATTCATGAATACAGGAAAGGTATTCCAATGTAAAATGTTCAGCTGCAAGGTTTATTGTTTCATTTTCCTTGCTACTTTTTGTCCAATCACAATTTTCGATTAATAAGAGAATTTACTTTTTGAAATCTGAATTGTTATAAGCCCACACTTTATGCTTGTACGAACGATTATAATTTATACTGAAAGAAAGCGAAATATAAGTTGCTCTATAGTCACTGATAGAAGCGCCTATTGTTGGAGTGTCTGATTCGCATACTTGAATGTCAACAGATGTAGGAATTGGGTTAAGAAGCGTGCTCGACGTGTGTGAAGTTATAGTCGGTTCGAATTCAATGATATTGTTAACAAGTTTGTGTGTTGAAACAATTTCACGAATTATGTTCGTTTGTGGAGCATTAAGAAGATCTACATGTACATTCAAGTCACCTACTAATAATATTTGAAGTTCGCCTACTTTGTCAATTGACCATGTGATTTTTGTCCAAAAACTTCTATCCCAGTTTAGAGGACGACATATACACTAGAGGTACTGTGGGAACTGAGCTCACAAAATTATAACACCCCCCCCCCCACCTCCCTCGCGACCAAGCCTCGCATATATAATAGAAAAGTCCTTTTTTAGCTGAGGGAAACCCCAAATATCTGTCAATCAGAATATGAAATAGGAGATGCACAATGGTACAGTGTTATAAAAAAGATTCTGTGAAAGTCTCATAAATTTTATTCAGTGGTATATGAGGAGTTGCAGAAAAGAGATGGGAGCCCCCAACTGATACTGACATAAAATAATACACCCCAATCACTATTAACTCTGCCCTTCAAGCGGGGGTGTAAAACTACATGTTTAATTGTTTTATCTAAATGGCAAACTTTGATATGCGCCTGATTAAATTATTGCCTAAATGCGTATTTATCTTTCTTATGAAAGGATGTGATGGAATTACTAATCAACCATTAACTGTAAGTTTTAAAGAAGATGGGCTAATAGGGCGAGCGATATTCCTTTAGTGAAACAAATATAAAGGTGAAAAATTAACCTCAATTATAACAAAATTTTCTTTGATATTTCATCTGACATAAAAGTATACTTATAATATAAAATCTCAACAATTTGCAAAAATGTAACAAAGAGTGAAATCATTTGCCCATGGAATAGCATACATGAACACACAATGAGGAGGGCTAAAGGGATCATTTTCTCGTAATAAGGCCATTCCAAGTTTTTTCTTCCAAGTTTTAGCGTCCACCCATATTTCAAAAACCTACCTACCTATTTGCAAAAAACACACAAGCCGAAAAATAAAAACACAGACTTTAAAGTCATACAAATTACATTGTCGAAGGATATAATTTCATTTAAGATTTTTTTTTTCTTGTAAAAGATTTATTCTTTTGCAAAACTAAGGTATAAATTGCTTAGAATATACCTAATACGACATGTAGACAAATATGTAGAAAAATTGAAAGAATTCAAAGATTTTGACCAGAATAATCAATTTTAGGACCCCTGATTTTGTTTGTTTTTCTGATATGGGGTGTCAGAAACCAAGGCGCACGCGGACGCTAAACATAGAAAAAAACTTGGAATTGCCTAATTATAATTACCGATAAAACAGTCATAACCCCTCCAGTTTAATTTAAAATTTCGCCAATGACGTTTCATGTATCTACAGGTGAAATATCATAAATCTTTATGCGCTACAAATGTACAACAGTGAAATTTTAATTTAAAAAAATGACTATATACTGTAAACGAGTGAAAAAGCATCTTCGCTATCCAAGGGTTTACGATTCGCTCCACCCGAGTAAATTTCGGATCGGAAACCCTTGGCTAGCGAAGATGGCGAAAAAGTGACATTCTCCGTAAAGTATGTTTTATCTAATTATTATAGCTGTATATTTTTAAGGATCATTCGAAAACATAATCTTTGCATATTTATTGGAATATATGAAATAGTTTTTATCTGCAGAGTTTTACTGTTTTCATGCATGCTAATAGCGAGCTCACAATTAATAGAACCTGTCCGCAAACTTTTATAATAACCCTAATATATTTCTAATCAAGTGAGGAATAACGTCTATAATGAAAACACTAAATTTGAGTGACCAAAAAAGGTAGGTATACATGTTCTGTTAGAGCTCTTTATGGATATAAGGCCTCGACGGAGATTACGCAAGTTGGTAACTGGTTTGAGTTTAGAATGGGTTTTTCTGGGGCAGAATTGTCTGAATTAAAACTAATATCATTAATTACAAATTCTGATTTTATTTTTGTGATTTTTTTTTAAATATTTTTGGCGAACAATAATTCCATCATGTACATTGTTGAGATCAACCATTGAACTGTTAAACTGATGTGCGCATCAAATAAGTAAACGAGAGCAAAAGTTAATTAAATTTGATTTTCGATTGCAAGAATGAAAATATTTTTGCAATAATTAAATTGATATCTTGAAATAATTCTTATGTATCATATTTTCATGTAAATTAGGTTAATTAGTTGAATTTGATTTGTTGAGTTACATTTGTTGAAAAACACAACAGAATTACCATCTGAATCATGAAACCACGCCCCCAGCATGGTGTAGAACAGCAACAGTCACCATTAGTTATGCACGTAGCATCGTCTTTGAAACTGGGGGACAGCCGGAGAAAAAATGACAACTTACCTGAAAATCTTTGACCAAAAAAAGGAAACTTGTCCAAACTCGATATCATCTTTCGCGCTGATGGTGGTGTGGTGGTGGGGGGGGGGAGGGATTAGGGGGTAGTTTCCAAGAATTTTCTTTTAAATAACATTCGCATCGGAGGATTTGCAACAAAATGTGGGGAGTGGGCCGCTAAGTCGATGTACTTTTTTCATTCTATATTAGCAGTTAAACCCCCCCCCCCCCATGCATGCTACGTGCCTGTTACTTGACAACGGGTGATTCTATAAAAAAATATTGAAATATTGAAATGCGTGGAATTACTACGCGTAAGGTTCACCGTTAATCGTTCACCGTTAGATGTATTTGTATAAAATATTTAGTATATAATAAATATTGTATGTAGTTGAAGGGTGACATTGAAAATTTTCACCCTACCCCCCAAGTTCAACCTCGATTGCGCCTCGGTTGACAGAGGTTTTCTTTGAGGTGAAAATTTTCAATGTTGCCCTCAGCTACATGCAATATTTATGCAATATTGCGACAGAGACGGTTATAAGGGTTTGTACGGTTAACGCATTAGCTCGATTAATGGAGGCCTGGACAGACAAGACATCCCAGGTTCAATCCCAAGCACAAACGGATTTCTATTACATTTGATGCCATACGTTGTGATTGGGTTTTCCTTATCGAGTGAATGTGATTGCCCCCCCCCCCCCAGCCCCGACTCCGGAACTACCCTACGTTTTAGCACTCCTTAAGAAATGAGGTCACATCTATCTCTGGATGGGTACAGTTTTGTATTGTGTGATACACTGATTCCTTGGGCTAGTGGCTTAATTTCTTGGCTCGATTGTTAGAGATTAATTCTGGGTCCAATCCCAAGTGGAGACACAAATCGTTTTGTTACAACATGTACAATATCTTCAATGAGCTCCATATTTCATCCCTGCAAACGTGCTTGGAACCTTCTATATTTCGGTGTTCAGTAAATTATAATACACGAGGAATCATCAGTACATGTCACTCTGGCAAGACTACAAAGAGACTACCAATTAGATAGATTAAATAAGTCGATTAGATAAATTATTCACGGAAATAAACATGTAGCTAGAGAGTAATGTTTAATGACTAGCATGTTATGACTTGTAAACAGGAGATTATTTCGTTTCAGTTTTCACCATTGTGCAAAATCACCTGAGCATCTTTCTGGAGTACTCATGCAAACTTCTTCAATCAGTTCTTTATGTCCGAGGGGCCCGTTTCATCAAAGGTCGTAAGCCAAGTCCTAGCGCTACGCCGGCGTGAAGTCGGGACTAGCACAAAGATTTGCATTTGAACAGCGTATCCAACACCGGACTAAAGTTAGGCCAAATTTTTATGTCTACTCATGGGTAGGTGTAAGTTCGGGCGTAAACATAAAATAAAGCGACTTTACTGATCTGAAAACAATTTAGCCGTTCCTTAAGAAGAATTACAGTAAATTCTAAGAAGTCTTTTTAATACAAACGATGGATTATTTAACTTCACAAACAATGAATATTTGGGGGAGCGGAAATTGGGGGGGGGCACCCATTTGAGGAAGTAGTTGACATGCAGTATTTACATAACTTTAATAAAGAGCCATAGCGCATTTGATAGGCATTTTCGCCTACTCTACTAGTGATTTCTTAAATTGATTGTTTAACCAAAATTTTGTCATACAATATTAGTTTATACATACGTAAAACCAAACCACACAATAATGATATTTCAATATTAATAGTTCCTTCATATGATAAATATGAAAATTATTCAGTTTGTATGGAGTGTATAGTAAATATTGAGATATCCACCTAAAGATGACAAACTGTTGCCAAAGACCACCCTTAACCAGAAAAACAACTTCTGAATAATTTTATTTTAATATGACTGCACTTCATTACATTTAGATAATTTTGGTTAAAGGTGGTCTTCGTATTGAAAATGATGAAAATATATATTCAAATTTTCTTCTCATATAATCGTAAGATTTAGCAACCTGTCTTAAATTTATATCGATTCGACGTCATTGACTTCGTTGGCGCAGTGGTATGATTGCTGGAATGTAAATATGGTGATTGCGAGTTCGACCCCCCCCCCCATTTTTCTGTGTATCTTTTCTACGTTTTTCTTTATTACGTTTTATAATATGCATAATTTCAGAAAGTTATAATATACACATTACACTTTGAAAGTATCTCGGGAAAAGACAGTCCTAAACTATTTTATTAAAGTCATATATGGCGTATTTAACTAAAATTAAAAAGATCTTTCTATTTGTTTTATCACTTTATATAAAGATAGGACTTTCTTGTAAATTACACAAAAAATCAATCACTTTTCAAAGATATTAGAAATCTAATACAATATCCGATTTATTTAACGGCTCCGCATTGATTTAACAGACACAGTTTAAAATCAATCTAACTATGGAAACATTAGGTTATTCAAGGTAAAATCGGTGAAAATTTTTATTTGAACGTAAAAAACATATTACGTTTTTATTACATTTTCAACAGTGAAATACTGTGATTTATTCATTGAATAAAAGTGATATTCTCTCACAGTGTGAAAGGATACCAAAAATGATATTCTCTCACAGTGTGAAAGGATATCAAAGTAAGTAAAAAAAATAATTTCTGGCCTGTCATAAGATAGAGATAGTAACTAAGCATCTTGATAGAGCTAAAACTGCAAATTTCTTCCTAAATATGTTGCTAAAATCCATGCTATGTAATGTTTTCAATCTGACACACAACTTCTAAGCTATGACGTCTCAACCGCTCAACTATCACGTCAGGCCTATGACACTGTGTTAAGAAAAGGCAGAGGCAAAGGGAAAATCAAAGAAAATGTAATAAACAGAAAATTCAATGTTTTGTAGATGAATATGGAATTTATTTCACTCGTGAGACAGAATTTTTTTATATTTTCACTCGTTCTTCGCACTCGTGAAAATATCAAAAAATCCTGTCCCACTCGTGAAATAAATTCCATATTCATCTACAAAACATTGAATATCCTCTATATCTTCACTCAAGATACGCCATATATAGCTTTAAATTTTGTAAATTCATAGCTACTTGTTTTATTTTTATTGATTTTCTTAATCTTTTGTCTCAGAATTAGAGTATTGAACATATTAAATGAATGTCATTTGACATACTCGCAACTATGAAAATATAATAATACTCGTCCTCAAACCATATTACATAGAACTTTTGATCTTGAATTGAAAAGGTATATCTATAAATAGAAACAGGTGACTTCCTTTTAAATTCTTGAGTCGGTTCACGGCCAGGAACACGTCCGGTGTCATGCAAAAGATACAAGAATTTATACATAATGCCTAAATTTTAACGTTTTGGACAAATTCTAAGAATAAATTTTAATTTTGGGAAACAGATACAACATTCAATATTCCATACAAAGATTTATGTATTTGATATCCTTAATACATTTTGAGGAGTTTTGGTTGGCGATCACATGCCCATGTGTGAGGGCATGGTCGTGAGCTGGAAAATTATATATTTCTTATATTTAATTCATCGAAATGGTACTTTTATTTTAAAATATGAAGAGAAACTTCATTTTAAATGTATTAGGCAACTGACAGCCTTTTGTAGCTAACATGTTTTAAGAAATCGCAATTTATAAGCAAAAAGTCCGTTGTCAGTACATGTTAAGTTTATCTGGTCCGGTGTCATTTTTCTTAATATGCAAGTAAATCAATAAAATGGAACAGAAATGATCAAATATATGCTTAATTTAAAAGAATACAAATCATATTACAGATAATATTGGATCTAGGGGTCGTATTAAAGCAGCTTTCACGAACGTGCTAACTATTCTTCGATGTTTTAATTTTCAATTCATTTTCTCTTAAGAAACCTGCATCCTAGCTAGTATGCCCGGTGCTAGGTCCGCCTTTGGTTATTGAGCAGATTTTTAAAGAATTTCTGTATACCGTATATTCCAAATGTTAAACTTTTATCATCAATTATGCCCCCACCCTACCCATGGGGGTCATGATTTGAACAAAATTGAATTTGTTTTTGTTTGTTTGTTGTTTTAATATCCCTCATAAGGAGACATCACAACTTGCCGGTGGAGGGCCAAAAATTTAGACCTATTTTTGGAACTCAGGGCCATTGAGAAGTGTGGGATATTTTTCGTGCCAGAATCTACAAAATTAAAAGTACACTATGTACTTTCACATAAGTATGATTTCTTCTGATCCAGAAGTTCTTGAGAAGAAAATTTTGAAAGAGTTATTCTTAAATATTCTATTTAAACTTTGATCACCTATTGTAGCCCCACCCTCTCCAGATATGTTCTGAATAAAAATGAATCTACACTTTATAATAAAGCTTTCACAAAAGTTTCAACTTTTCTGACACAATGATATTTGAGAATATTATTTAAAGATGTCACTAAATTTACATTAATTCTTAACTATACTTCCTTGAAAGAGGGCATGACCATAAATTGGAACAAACGTGACTCCCTCTATCCACGTTTGCTTTCTGGCAAGTTTGGTTGAAATTGGCCAGTAGTTCCTGAGAAGAAGCTGAAAATGTGAAAAGTTTACCGACAAACAGACGGACGACACAAAATGTGATCAGAAAAGCTCACTAGAGCTATCAGCTCAGGTGAGCTAAAAAGTCAACCCCTACACCAATTATATCGGTACTCGTATGAGAATTAAGCAAAAAAAAAAAAAATGAATTCCAGATAACATTACTACTGAACAAATAACTTTCAATCCATTTATACATAACGAGAAAAAAGAATAGACTGATTTTTCAGATATCTCAGGATCTACGGTATTTTAACATATCATAGTCATGTAAACCAATGCTGGACACAATTTTCTGAGCAACACCATTTCTCCCTACAGTATTGCGAGTAATGCTGAATACAACTTGTTTACTTATTTATCAGCCAAACACTTTGTCTATCCTTCTGTCTGTCTAACTGTCTATCTGTCTCTCTCTCTCTCTCTCTCTTTCTC
This sequence comes from Saccostrea echinata, assembly GCF_033153115.1. NCBI lineage: Eukaryota > Metazoa > Mollusca > Bivalvia > Ostreida > Ostreidae > Saccostrea > Saccostrea echinata. The sequence continues at coordinate 26,596,499 of NW_026889782.1, forward strand.
TGTGTATGTGCGTCAATCTCTCTCTCTCTCTCTCTCTGTCTCTCTTCACGACCTTAGGCTGTCCAAAGTTAATTCTATGTTTAACGTCACCCGCGCGCGTAGGTTTCAGAGAAATTGGCACTTTGAAAAAACAAACAAATCCACATTTTTTAATGTTTCTGTTCGAGTTTGCTCTTACTTTTAGCACCTAAAAACTACATTCCATAGAGATAGACAATACTTGGGCCCTCTATGAGGTCTATCATTTAAAGATACAGGTTTACTGAAATGATTATTTAATCAAGAGTCTATACATGATTACAAATACTTACAGTATTTTAATTCATGTAGATGAGTAACGACTCATTTGTTTGAATATTCTGTTTGTTTAATTTTTTACTCCCGCCCTCGTAGGTTTTGAAGTTTATAGGTGACGTTAAACGTAGAATTAATTTCAGCCAGCCTTAGTAAATATTCATTACAATATATCGGCGACAAAATGTGCAAATGTTCACAGTACATATTGTCGCCGACGATAAAACGTGCCCATGCTTGACTGTACATTTTGTATTTCATTACGTAGGAGGAAGAAAAGGCTCGTCTCGGTACAAATTGTCGACGGCGACAATATGTACTGATGGACGACGATAAGTGAAGTCAGGGTAGGTACATTTCGTCGCCGACGACAATATGTATAAAACGACAATATGTACCGTCACACTCCTCTTTTTGATGGCATGCTTAACAATACCTAAAACAACATAAGATCGTCCTTCGTAGTGTATAAAGTACAGTAGCGACAACGGACTGAATTTTCGTATCTTGTCATGACAACAGACAAAAAATGAAATAAATCAAAATTTTCAGTTTTAATTTGTTCTCATTTTTCTGTAAAGGCTTACAACATGTCTTGATACTGTCTGCACCAATTGGTGTGTATATTATAATTTCTATATACGAAAAATATAACATCTCAGTAGGAAAATAAATCAAAGCCACAAGTGATTTCAACTGGGTTAATGTCGCCAACGCAAACTCTTCTTTTATTACTTCTTTTTAACGGCTGAAATTCATACAACACCAAAAAGGGTGTCAGCCCTGTTTCCCATTGTAATTTCAGACATTGTTATAGATAATTTAACTTGAAAAATGAAAAACTTCTCACAGTCTGCCTTCTCAAATCATGACACCGGACAGATTTTACCATAACCTCACCTGTATGTTCATGACAACGAACCAGTTTCAGTGCTTAACTTTAAAAGGTTTCTGACAACGGTACTGTCTAGGAACTTAACGTGTTCCTGGCCGTGCAGTTGTGTCGTCGGAGAGGCAGCTATGGCTCTTTCTTCGTAAAAGATTGTCTTATTAACAGGGATTCATTTTTACACCATCTCGTAAGTTTTGATAATTCTGCATTTATACACATTTGATTGTTGTATTTTGAGTACGAGGTACTGTATATACATTTTGTGTCATTCACTGAAAAGAAACCTATTAAAATGTTTATTTTGAAAAAAAAAAAAAGCTATTTCCCCCAACATTTTTAAAAAAAAAAAAAAAAAAAAGAAAGCACAGTTACAGTTTTATCTTCTTTAAGTTTGGTTAATGCCTATATTTAAAAAAATATTTTTTAACTTATCGTAAAACCATGCAAGTAGGCTTTTTAAAAACTTTATCGTGCTCAAAAACACCATTTCTTATTTACTCCCCGTCCACATGCGTGGATCTAGGGAGGTCATGGAGAGGGTCCAGTCCTCTTCGCCGCAATTTGCGGAGTTATTCAGGTATACAAATCTGAGACTAAAGAAAGTAAAAAAATGAAAATGACCTTGGACCCCTGTTAAAAAGTTAAGTTATTAGGTTGGTAAGAAGAGCCATATTTATCAAGTTTAAGAATTGAAGGGAAGGACGAAGGGACCCCCCCCCCCACCCCACCCCGAAATAAGATTTTCAGTTTTGGGAAAGAAAATTACGATATTTAGCTTGTCAACAAGTTTTTCGGATGGAATTTTTGTTTACTGATGACCTACCCTCCCCCTCCCTTGAAAATAAAATCACAGACCCGCCTGCGTCCAGAAAAAAAGTTGTTAACGTTCAAAAGACAAAAAGATTCCGGGTGATTTCGTAAATATAATTGAAAGTCAATATATCCTGATATTGTATACAAATTAAAGAGGATTTTACCATAGGGACTAGGGGCAACAAAGTCACTCGAAAGCTTTTGAAAATCAGCTGTAAGAGAAACTTGACTCGGAAATGACTGTAATTTTACAATTATTACGCCCATGTATGACAATATATTAGTGTTTAAACAATGTATGATAGATTTCTGAAATTTTCAAAAATATCGATGGTACTTGCCTTTCTTTATCGGGAAAATTAAAAAGAATCCGCATTAAAAAAAATAAATACTACAATTTTTTTTAGGAACAAACGGAATGACATACAAGGTACTGTCATAGAAGAAATGGGAAAAAATCTTTATTTTTTCATAATAATGCATATTTTGTAATATTTTATTGATTCTTATCTATTTAGTAGTCCATCATATGCCCAGTTACAAGTACATAAAATTGTAACGGATTATCCCCCCCCCCCCTACGCTCTCTAGATCTCTGTCTCTTCCTCTCTTCCTTTGTCAAAATCCAGGGGGGGGGGGGGGATGTAGATACTCCAAAATTTATATGTCTATATTCCAAAATTAATACATTTGCAAGAACATTTATTTCTTTTTTCAGACCTTTAATTTTGTAGTTTAATCAGGTGGTATGTTGTAGGTAGTTAATATTTTATGATAATTACATATAAGTTGCATGTTTTCTAGAAGGTCTCTAAAAATCCACGTAAGTTTTCATTTAAGATAATGTATATGTGTGTTGTTCTACAGACATTGTACACAATACGCATGTATGTTTTTTGCGCATGTGCAATGCAGCGTTGTAAAGGACTTAGTCCTGAGACTAAGCGTATTGTTTACGACTAGACTTACGCCACTTCGTGAAACGCAAATTACTTCCGACTAAATTTTGGCGTAAACCCCTGGGGCTCGTTTCTCAAAAAGGCCTACGACCAGGCGTAAGCTTAGTCCGGACTAAGTCAGTGACTAAACCCCAAAATCGGACTAAGTAGCGTTTCACAAAAAGGCGCAGACTTAGTCGAGACCAAAGTTAAGCTTAAATCTAGGCCTGCTCATGAGTAGGCGTAAGTTCTTAGTCTGTACACAACTTGAAAAAAGTGGCAAGTGTTTTGATCATAAAGAGATAAAAGAATAATTATTTTGTACGTAAACGATATAATACCTATTCATGTACGTACATGATATGCAAAAAATCGTGAAATCTACAATTATTATGTAGGTAAATAGAAAGGTAATTAAAATCCAGCGAGGATGCATAATTTTTTTCCGTAAAAAGGTTTGATGAGCTAGACATTTGTAAGTAAGAAATTTTAATTGTGAAACTGGGTAAGCTTAAGATATTAAGAAGTGCCCGAGTTTAAAAAAAAAAAAGCAGTATGGGGAGGGGGCTGCACCCCTCCCGCTTTCTTCAGTAATGGTGTTTTCTGCTAAAAATTAAGTTGTAATTTAGGCTGACCTGATTTGTTTTCTTGTACTGTCAAAGTTTGCTGAATATTATTTTTTCGTTACTCAATTACCTACCCCCCCCCCTTCCCCATCTCCCCCAGACACTGGGTCCCTGTTTTTTTTTAATGGATAATGTTTTTGGAAAAAAAAATCCACAAACAATATACATTTGATATGTTTACGTATATATATATATATATATATATATATATATATATATATATATATATATATATATATATATATATATATATATATATTTGGTAATTATGCCAAGTTAATGAACCTTTTACCTTAATTTCCCCTTTAATTCAATATAAAATTTATAGAACAGAAAAATATGAATTTGTAAAATGTTCCAGTAATTAATCATCCTGTCCGTAATACTGTTTTTTTTCCTATTTCAAAGGAGTAACTGCCATGGCCTATAGGACGTGCAGATTGGTCTATCATATTTTTTAAAAAAATAGGTACTTGTTTTAAATTAATATACAATCTATCGTATGTTTCTCAGACAAATTTTGTTTGAGAGTGTCTTTTGATGGATTTATGAACAGATAAACACTTTTTATTACTTGCATTTGAAGAGAAAGTGGTCAATAACGTGCTAAAAATGTTTTTATGAGTAAATGAGAAACAGTTTCAAATTTGCTGAGATTTAATGCATTATACTCATAAAACATATCAAGACGAAGAAATTTTGCTTATTTAAAAATATTTATGAATATGAAAATCATGACTTGTTAATATCTTTAAAGGTAGATAAAATCTTCAAGAAACATTCTGCATCCATAAAAGAAATATTACATGATCATATATTCTTAATAAGAACTAAACGGAATTGCTTGATTTAAGACAGAGATGGTGAGTTGAAAGTTGAACTTTGTCCGATCTAAATAAATCTGATCCCGAATGAAAATATATTATATGGAAATATTTCAGAAATTTATAAAAATACAAGATTGCTGGCCTGTCATATGGATTACAAGAAATTGATTTAAAACTAATTAAGCTTTTGCAAACCTTTAATAAGAATGCGTGTGCTAATGGAAATTTATGCTGTATATGCGTATATATTTCTGCATGGACTGTGTAAATTATCATATCGATATCAATGTAATACTGTATGTCCAAAGTGTAATATTATAATACATGTATCACTTTGAATGCCAATAAGACTAATTCAAATAGAATTGATTATTCTGTTATGAAATTATAAATTCAATACAACTGATATTTATTCAAAACTCTTATCAATATTTTAATAAAACTAGTGTATGAATTTATAATTCTTAAATTTTCAACAGGCCCTTAGAATGCGGTGGCCCCCGGCCCTCCACTTTTTCTGATTATAGTATTTTGCTATTGTAAATTTTTCTTCAGATTTTACCCCCCCCCCCCCCCGTGTAAGGTCGAGGACTGGCAAATTCCATAATTTCAGTCATGGACAGTTATAATAATTAAATTTTTGACTTGGACAGTTAATGAAGTTTTTTTGTCAAATTAATTTGGGATATTGCCCCCTTCCCCTACTTTTTTTTTTTTTTTTTGTTTTTTTTGTTGTTTTTTTTTTTGTTTTTTTTGGATGGTCAGATTTTTTTTTGGAGAAGTTGCCCCTCCACCTTTTAAACTGTTGCTACGAGCCTGTTCCAGCCCTTTGCCACTACTTTATGTGTATTTCATTTAATGCATTTAACATAAGTGAAAGACAATATAGCTATTTTACTTAAAATTCCCCATGCTTAATTCGAATTTTTCGTAAGTACATATACTTTGTACATCGTTTGGGTTTTAATGTACGATTGTATATCGAAATAACACAATCGTGTACACGTTTATGTTTTTCTAATGTAATTTATACCTATATCGATTTTTTTTTATTTGAGCGTACAAAAATAGTTATTTAATTTTAATGCTTTGACCTTGAAAATACTGGTGTGATTGCGTAATATATCTGTTTGAAAGATGGTGAAGAGAGAAAACATGCACGCGCCCTCATTCTTTCCGTGCTTTACTTCTGTATTTAGGTTTATGTTTGATATTAATTTGATCCGCCACATGTAATTGTAGTCTCTAAACCAAATAAAATACGATCTGCGCTTGCTTAGTACTTAGCGGAGAGGTCTTAGTCTTAGGCCCAGTCTTACGCTGCTTTCTGAAACGCGATTTAAGCCCGTCTAAATTTTGGCGTAACTTACTTAGTCGGACTAACTTAGGCCCAAATCTACGACATTTTGAGAAACGAGCCCCAGAAGTACACCTAACTTAAGCCTTAAATTTACGACTTTTGATGAAACGGGCCCCTAATCAGTAATTGTTTTCACTTTCAATTATCTATCATAATGTTTTATTTATTTGTTATTTTTATTTATTTTTTTTTTTTTTAACTTTTTAGAAATACTTACATACGTAGTTTCAAGGAAATAAGCATTATAAATTACAAGTAAAAGACCATATAGCAGTTTTCTGAAGAATGTTTTTGGAAACTGGTTATAACCTATAAGATTTAAATGGGCCAAGAGAGACCTGTAGCGGCACATATTGTTGCCTTTGCATATATTGGCGCTGGCGACAGTATATAAAGAATTGAGCTTTGGCACATATTTTCGCCCACCGGTACAAATTGTCGCCCAGGGATAAAATATACCTGCACGCACTGTCGAAGGCGACAAAGTGTGCAGAACCTTGTGACACATATTGCCGTCCTCAACATCAGAGTTTACATGATGATTATCACTGATTGCAATTAAAATTATTTTTACTATTTATCAATTAATTGATAATTTAAGGCACACATCATGGCACACATCGTAGCCTGCTGCGTCATTGTGCAAAATTGTAACTACTCACAATGTCACTCGTTCAGCAGAAGAAAAATAAGGCATAACTATTATATCGGCACATTATGTCAACGACAATATGTGCCAATGAACGACACTATGTCACTTTAAAGGATGAACCTTCATAACAATGCGATTTCGCCCGCTATCATTAGTTAATAGCTCTAAGCATGGGCTACGCAATTACGGCTATGTAGGTCATTGTTTTATTTGAATAAGACGGAGCGTCTTAGATTAGCGTGTGTTCGAGATGAACTAAGTTTTATTAACAAAATTCAGGTCATAACCTTATATTCATTTGCAACTTATTGTGTCAAAACCCTCCACTACAAATGTTTTTTTTTCACATGCAACAGTATCTTGTTCGGTCCTAGTGAATCAGTAAAACATATGGTGGAACTCTTTATCAGACTCATTCAATGTTCACCTGGAAGCTGAACTACCTGTATTCGGTCTATGCCAGAAGATGAACATACTTCTTGGACGACCAACACTTATCCTGTCTGAAGGGGAGGAGATCGAGTTTGAAAAACTCAGTTCTCAAATGTTGTCACATCCAGTGCATTCTACAACAAGCTGCAATCGGGAATTTGTCAACGAAGAGTCCAACCACCTTGTCTGGCTAACCTTTACTATAAAATAGTGTACTATAATAAGTGTTATTTTCTGCATATTGCATTTTTGTGTATTTTTTCTTTCGTTTTTTAATTATTTAAGGGAGCCGACTGGGGTTTTACTACCGTCTGGTAATTTTGTAGGGACCATCTCAAAATACAGGTACATTTACTATTGGATTATATAGAGAAATACAATTTTTTCGCACTTCGGAGCAAATTATACAAATGCTACTATAGGCTTTTTGCCAAATTATATTATTTGATGGGTAATAATATATTGTACATTTTATGCAAGAAACACAAAATTTTACTATCTGGTTTCCAGAGGGGGGGGGGGGGCATCTCAAAAATCATGATATTTTCCTGTTTTTCTGGAGTACATTAAAACATGACAGATACCACAGATTTACATAAAAAATAATAAAAATAATAAAAATGATTGTGAGATTCTCAATTTACTATGTTTAAAATTTCAAGAGCATCTATTTTATAAAGAAATACGCCTTATTTTACTATATATGCTGCGCGAAGTATTGCGCAATGAAAACCCCAGTCGGCCCCCTTAAAACACCGGGGGGGGGTCTCTCTCTTTATAGCGTGATTACTTTATAATTTATTTATGATGCAATTGTCTTGCTAAAAAAAAATCTCTGTTACAGAGAAAATCAAAGATGAATGAAACGAGTTATATTTGAAATGATAAATTTACTGGAAATTTTAAATTAAAATGTACACATTATGAATACAGAATGGAATCTGTAAAAAATGCTCTTGGGGAACTGAAATCTTGCTGACTTCGCCTCGGGAAATAGGCTTGCTCTTAGGAGTACATGTATATCTTAGTACTATTGTCGTCTTAAATGATTGATTGTTCGGTATAAAAAAATACGAGACTGTTCAATTCGAATATAGCCTTTTACATGTATATCTACTTATTCTCGTCATACATGTCATACATGTAATACTTTTCATTATCATTAAGGACCGGTACACACGGTAAGACTTGCCTTATAATAATGAAATCCACTCACACAAATTTCAATCTATTTTTTTTATCAAACACGTGGGTAGATTAAAGGGAACTTTAAGTATATTCGAATAAGATAATGCAAATATCCGCAAATGCTTTTGTTCAACCTCCTCTTTTTCAAGAAGTGTGATTGCACTAGTCTGAAAAATTATTTCAAAGTCCTAGCAAGTAATCTATACTTCTATTTTAATGATGTGCACTGTTTACGCCTCAAAAACACGTGGAATTTATGGAAATGCTGTTTATAATCTTGTAAGTCATGCCTTAGCGTGTGGACGCTACGTCCGTCCTGCAAAATGTAAGGTTTTAGACTTATAAGACAAGCCTTACCGTGTGTACCGGCCCTAACATCGACTACTACCGACACACGTTCCTGGGATAATTTTTTTTAAGAAGACAAATTTGGTGTAATATTAAAATTAATTCAAATCCGTAAATAATAACTCCAATCTTTAAATAATAAAATAAAATTAAAAGTTTTAAAACTTAAGTTGTTACAAATAAAAAAAATATCAAAGGGGGTTTGTATTGAAATAGGTCGGCCAAATGGCCAGGGTGGAGTGGGGGGGGGGATGTAGATCGAGTCATATGTTTTGGAGGGTGCATATCATTACCGCTACATTTTCAAAATTTTCATTACTGCTACATACTCATTACCACTACAAAAAAGATTACATTACCGCTATATTACCTCTACATTGCTTCGTTCATTAGCCAGCGGCTTTTTTTTATGTACATATTGATTACAAGTACAACAAACACGTGTATAAAACCTTTTTTTCTGCTCACCACGAGGGAAGTGAATATAGGACTTTGAGCAGATTTTTTCTCACTTTTTATATAAAATCTATTTTATGTAATAAAACATTTTAGAAATATTAAAACAGAGAAATTGTTCACGGATAAAACACACAGTCTTCACAGAATTGATAGATCTTTGAAGGCCATTTGCTTGACGTAGGCCTACTGCTCTCTGGAAATCTCATCATTTTCTTTGAATATTTCATTGATGAAAGGTATTAGATATTATATAAATACTGCATGTAGTTGAGTGTAACATTTCAAATTTTCACCCCAAGAAAACCAGTATTTATTATATTATACTGAATGTTTTATTCAAATACATATTACAGTGAACCTTGCGCGCATGAATTCTGCGCAGTCAATATTTTTTTTTGGAATAACACCCGTCGTCAAGCAATGTTAACTGTTGCTACGCTGGAGGGCGTGGCTCCATTATTCAGCGGGTAATAGTGTTTTTTAACAAATGTTTCTCGACGAATCAGATTCAATTAATTTACATGAAAGTATAATATACATGTATGGGAAATTGTTAAAATTAAACAGCAATTCACATAACTTGTCGTGTTTACACACGCGCATTTGAAGAACTTCTTGAGACTATTGTTAACAGATACAGTACAAAGTAAAACAGGTGCCAGGGACGAATAATTTTGATCCGTCATTATACCGCATAAACGAAAAAAGTGACATCTTTGATTCTAGTATCCGTGGACATCATATTATATAAATACTGCATGTATATAGTTGAGGGTAACATTGTAAATTTTCAAATGTTACCCTCTACTACATGAAGTATTTATTATTTTATTCTATATTATATTATTCTGAATGTTTTATACAAATAAAGCTGAAGCGCTCGCGCATAGATTCCGGGCGGTCTTTTTTTTTTGGAGGGGGGGGGGGGCGGGGGGGGGATGATACCATCTGTCGTCAAGCAATGATGACTGTTGTTAAATTCTATCTGGAAGGCGCGGTTTCATCATTCAGAGGGTAACGGTATTTTTTAACAAATGTTTCTCGACGAATCAAATTCCAGTAATTTACATGAAAGTATAATACACCAAAATAACGATGTTGTATTTCCGAGCCCTCAGATACTCACTCTTGCTAAAATCTATAATACATGTATAAAGGACAACGCTACTCGACTGACAAGCTCATTTCATAAGGCACATTAATGCTTTGTTTTACGTCTCCGGGCGAGCAGTTTTTTTTTCCTGAATATTAAAAAACTTCCCAGAAATACAAATAAATCGAGAAGTAATACATGTACTTCCTTTGAAGAGAAGTGACTGATGCTATCAAAACAAAGCATGCATTAATTAGTTTTAAGCTCTACTTTTCGATTTTATTTGATAAAAAGATCTTAAGCAATGGTAGTGTCCGTCATTTGTAAGTCTGGACTTTCAACTGTCTGATCTACTTGTATTTTTTCAAATTGCTTCTCCTCTTACAGTTTTGTCCGATTTAAATAAAACTTGGAATACAAGTAGCGTACGCTAAGATACACTCAGTTCTTTGTTTCGCTTTTTTATTTCAGTGAATGGAGTTGCCATGGTCACAAAAAAGAGAATTTCTGTGAAGTTCAAAAATGCAACACGATATCGCCAATCTTGTAAAACATATATTATAGGTATAGACCATGATACACATTAAAATTGCACTAGTCAACGTTGTAGTGGTTATCTACATCGATAAAATTTCTTAGATACCATTATGATCTTGATGACTGCATTCTATAGAACACATTTCAAAGAGGAAGGACAACAATTTAATACCCATCTTCAGTTAATGCGTTCATTCGTTGAACTTTTTGTTTTTTAGGGGGCGGGGGGGGGGGGGGGGGCACTGAAACTTGTAATTATCATTTTTTTAATTTTCATTTTGAATAAATAAATGATGAATTATTAATAAGGAATAAGGAATAAAATCAAGACACTTCAACTCCTGTAGCATGAAAATTAATTTAGTGAAAAGAGGTTTTGTGGATTTATGAACTGTTCTCCACAGAAGAAAGAAATAATCAAGAAAAACTGGTTTCTTAAGTATTTCCAAAATTTCTTTAATGGGGTTTGCTCTAAAGCCCTGGTTCAATCACACCTGTATCCAACCTTATTAAATAATATATTATTTTTCTTAACCCCTTCCATCAATATCATGCAAAGCGGGAATTTTGGAAAAAAGGGGGGGAGGTGGATTCTCATATAAGTACCCAAAACGTGGAGCGGGGGAGGGGGTGCATAACATTTTCACTGATTCCTTCGTTGAACGTAGGGCGGTCGCAGGAAGAGTGTGGCAAATTTTGGTCAAAATTTGAGGCATGTTACCGGATATTGCATGTGCAAACAAAAAATTTTTTAAGCTTGGTTACAAGTTCTAAAAAACTTTTGACCGACACAATCAAACATACATAGATATTTGATAAAATGAATATGAATTTACTTTATTAATTCATTTATGTAATGAGAATATTTTAGCACATTAAAGAAGACGGGCTAGGCTAGTAGATCAAATAATAAAATAGACTGAGATTTGAAATATAAATAGTGAATAAAGCCTTATCTCTTTACATATTTTCAAATTTGATTTAAAAAAAATGATGAAAAAGTAATTGCAAAATAAAAAACCACCTGACCAGAAGGCCCACTTTAATCTTAACAAATAATTTCATTAATAAGTCGACTAATTCTGAACAATATTTGCATATAATATACTGTAACAGTTACATAGATATGGATGTATGCCATAAACAACCAAGTACAAATTCAAATTACTTCTTAAATAGGTAAAACCCCTTATAAATACTTCAAAAGGAAAACTGGACCTTTATGACTATAGGCTTAATTCATCTTTTTCCATTAAAATCATTTATTATTTAAAAAAAATCAAACTCGCTGTGTTTCTTCAAAATAGGGTGTACTTTTAAGTTCCTAAAATTGTAAGAATGAAATCTGAAGATGCCAAAAGCCAAAATGCTTGCCTGAATCATTTTGTGTCTATTGCTCTTAAAAAGATTGTTTTTAAAGATTTTTCCCCTCCATATTCCCATGAAAAATGTTGACACCTGTATACATGTAAAATTTAAACCCTAATTTTAGTCCTTTTCTAATCCCAATGTCCATAATTTAAACAAAATTAAATATTGACACATAGATACATGCAAAATGAAAACCCTACTTTTAGCCCTTACCTAACCCCAATGTTTATAATTTGAACAAAATTAAATCTCTATCATAATGATGTTGTAATGTTGGCATATGAATTTGCTTTATGTCACCCTGCTAGTTTTTCACTTTTACATATTTTCATGCAAAACTTTTAACCCCTCTGCAGCTCTATCCTCACCTTACGGACAATGAAAAAACTTGAACCTATGTTCATTAAGAAAACTCTTGGATAACATTTGTCTTATATGACCAAGTTGTTCTTAAGGTATTCAATGTATAATGACCATATTCTGTACCTAATAAATGAATTGTCCAGTGTTTTTAATCAAGTTAGCATTTGAAGATGTTATTAAATAAAAGTACACCACCAAAGGAATTTACAAAATTTTGATTATTGTCCAATTACATGTAATTGCACCTTGAATTTTACAATGAAGTCTATGGGCAGCGCATGTTTTGTTTAGATATTCTAAAAAGTAATTTGAACTTCATACAAATCTCTTGTGAAAATATGCATAAACTCTCTCCTTATTAAAATATGAAATAAAATAAGTCATCTGCTACAGATATATTGACAAAATTTGAATTTTCTTCTTTGCATCAAGGGCAGATAACTCTTGAAAATGTTTACGGTACAAAATGGTCAGTTTCTAATATGTTATCAGTCATGTGAATTTGGTTCATTTTACGTTCATCATTATCTAGCAATACATATTTAACTAGTTTAAAATGATTCAAAACTGCTCAACATTCCTTCATTATACATTGAATACCTTAAAATGAAAGATTTTTAATGACATTATCCCATTTTTCATGTTTCTTCATTATCTCCCCTTGAAAAAGGATTCAGCACCTTTATTTGAATAAGCTTTATTCCTTTTAAGCAGAGATACATTGTACCAAATGTGGTTTACATTGACCAAATGTTAGAAAAAAAAAAGAAAATGTTAAAAGTTAATGGAGGACAAACGGTCAAACATATAAATGTTGCATTGTTGGATACCAGAGACTTCTTTTTATCAGAATTGTGCAATTGAGCCTTTGGATAAGGTGAGCTAAATTCCAAATCCATGTTTTTTTAGCTATGGACCTCATTGTTTAAACAGGTGTATTATATCTCCTTGAAGTAATTAATGTATGTACACCATATACAAATGTAATTTTAAGGCAAATCACTTCAATTTATTAATACTGGTACAATTCAGATCTGAATTCCACTGGCAACTGTCAAAGGCAATCTAGTCTCACTTATAGATGAATCAGAATGTTTTTAAATGTACTTTTAAAGCTTTAATTCACAGCAGATTTTGTTTAACTTCCAAGAAATAATTTTTCACACTGGCTGGCTCTCTCAGTTGGGCATTCAAAATGGCTGCATGATGAACACTAGGAACTTTCTTTTGTCATGGTTTTCTTCTTCAGCTCACCATCATGCATGCATCTATATTGAAATTAAATTTAAATGATCATTTAATCATGCATGTTTAAAAAAAGCACTTCAAATCATCAAATGCTTCCTGCATATATATATATATATATAACAGTATATTATTTGAATTTGGACTTATTGGCAAGTGTAATCTGGTTCCCCTTAAAAATTAAAAAGGCTATAATTCTGTCAAAAATCAACAAAGTGGAATGAAGTGCAAACTTGATCTGTAACTTAATTATCAAGGTACACTCACATATACTAACAAGAGGCCCAAGGTCCTTAACGGTCACCTGAGTATAATACAACAATTTAGAAGTTAAATACACTGAGGGATGAAGCTTTGTTGCCCTAAAGCAAGAGAAGTAGGAAAATCAGGATCAACAAAATAATTAGTCTAGTATTCAGTATCTACTCATAACTTAAGTTCTAATCTGTCCTCCACTTAATATTATCACCATGCAGACTATTAACAAACTATTAGTGCTTCTGTACTATTTTTAAACCCATATTAAGACCTCTAGCATTGACCTCTCTTATGGTCTTTGAAGAACGTTTAATAAGATAAGTTATTTTTGTCTCGTTTTTATTTATCTATTACTTACAGGTCTACCTGATTATTAAAACTAAGAAAGTACTTTTTGAATTATACAATAAACATTCTTGCATAATTATCTTATTCTATTAACCTTTCAAAAACATTATTTACAGTGATGAATGGAAAAGGGGAATAACTTCTCTCAGTAGAATACAAATTAATAGAGCCCTTCCCAGGACCAGAATGCTTAGACGAATTGTCCAGATGTTCAAAAATCTGGTAGAAATACGCTTACTTATATCATTTAAACTTTTACACAGTTTGCTTTCGATATGCCCAGAAGCAGAGAAGAATTTCACAGGTACAATGCATTTTCACTACAGATTCAACAAAGCCTTACCCTAACACCAGAACCCAAGACCAAAGGTCAAGAAATTTACAAATTTGGAAGAGTTACCCTCATCATCATAACTATGGACTTCAAAGAATTAACACTTTTCCACTATATTATCAAAAGCCTCCCCCCCCCTTCCTCGTTATGCCAGAACCCCTGACCCTAGGACCACAAGATTTAAAAATTCTGTTCGAAGCTCCCATCTTCATCAAAGCTAAGCAATTTATTTATCAGCTCAACACTAAGGAGCATAGAGGATTAGTTAATGATTAATTAATAGAATTAATGCATTTTCACTATATAATCAATAGAGCCCCCCTCCCCCCCCCCCTCCTCAAGAACCCCAAAAACTGAGGCCATGTATTTAAAAATTTTGGAAGAGGCATCCTTGTCTATCATAATCATGCACTTAGTTTGTTTAAATAATCTCCAGAAGCAAAGAAGAAGATTTTCATAGAATCAATGCATTTTCACTATATAATCAATAGAGCCCCGCCCTAACACCGGAACCTCTGACCCTGGGGCCATGAAATTCACAATTTTTAAAAAGGCATCCTTATGCATCATAACCATGCACTTAGTTTGTTTAAATAATCTCCAGTAGCAGAGAAGAAGATTTTCAAAGAATCAATGCATTTTCACTATATAATCAATAGAGCCCCACCCTAACAGCAGAACCCCTGACCCTGGGGCCATGAAATTCACAATTTTTGAAAAGGCATCCTTATGCATCATAACCATGCACTTAGTTTGTTTAAATAATACCCAGGAGCAGAGAAGAAGATTTTCAAAGAATTAATGCATTTTCACTATATAATCAATAGAGCCCTGCCCTAACACCAGAATCCCTGACCCAGGGGCCATGGCTTTCACAATTCTGGAAGGGGCCCACCTCCTCATCATAACTATGTACTTAGTTTATCACCTTAATGCCCAGGAGCAGAGGAGAAGATTTTCAAAGAATTAATGCATTTTCACTATATAGTTGATAGAGCCCCGCCCTAACACCAGAACCCCTGACCCTGGGGCCATGACATTCACAATTTTGGAAGAGGCACTCTTGCTCATCATAACTATGTACTTAGTTACTTTATTTAATACCCAGGAGCAGAGAAGAAGATTTTCAAAGAATTAATGCATTTTCACTATATAATCAATAGAGCCCCGCCCTTACACCAGAACCCCTAACCCCGGGGCCATGAATTTCACAATTTTGGAAGAGGCACTCTTGCTCATCATAACTATGTACTTAGTTACCTTATTTAATACCCAGGAGCAGAGAAGAAGATTTTCAAAGAAATAATGCACTTTCACTATATGCTCTATATAGCCCCACCCTGGGGCCAGAACCCCTGACCCTGGGGCCATGAAATTCACAATTTTGAAAGAGGCACTCTTGCTCATCATAACTATGTACTTAGTTACTCTATTTAATACCCAGGAGCAGAGAAGAAGATTTTCAAAGAATTAATGCATTTTCACTATATAATCAATAGAGCCCCGCCCTAACACCAGAACCCCTGACCCTGGGGCCATGAATTTCACAATTCTGGAAGAGGCACTCTTGCTCATCATAACTATGTACTTAGTTACCTTATTTAATATCCAGGAGCAGAGAAGAAGATTTTCAAAGAAATAATGCACTTTCACTATATGATCTATATAGCCCCACCCTGGGGCCAGAACCCTTGACCCTGGGGCCATGAATTTCACAATTTTGGTAGAGGGCTCAATGCTTATTACAATGATGCCAACAATTTGACTGCTTGATGTCCAGGAGTAAAGAAGAAGATTTTTAAAGATTGCATTATTTTTGGTGGTTTTAGCCCCACCCCTCAGGCCCCAGGGGGGCAGGGACCATGAAATTCACAATTTTTGTTCCCCTTCACCCATAGATGCTATATGCCAAATTTGGTTGAAATTGGTTAAGTGGTTTCAGAGAAGAAGCTAAAAATGTTCAAATGTTAACGCACGACCCACGCCGACGGACGAGAACGGATAGCAATAGGTCAATGAGTGACTCAGGTGACCTAAAAATCAGCTAAATGTAGTAATGGGTTATATGTTATATTTTAAACTGTAAATAAATTGAATATAAAATAGTTTAATAAATGAACACATTGCCATAAATAAATAAATATAAACTTAAACTCCATTTGATAATTACATTTACTAACCTTACTGCACATATTGTATGGTAATACTTATTTTAGATTTAGAGTTATCTTTTCATAGTTAGAACTCTCTAGTTTATTCATTAGTATATATGAGAACCAGTTTAGAGGTTAGGAATAGTCGATTGGCTATTCTTGTTTTGCAGAGATTTTATTGGTCGGTCATTGAGGTCACATTCCTTAGTGAGTTACTCTTTGTTCTTTTAAAATTCACTTTGAATCCAGCCACAAGCCAAAGTGCTGGGATCTTGTCTAATTAGATATTATATATTTCTGACTGGACTATAAGACCTGATCACAGTCCAGATATGGTTTAGATAAAGTAGCGGTAACACCTATGTATGCAGCCTAGGTCCACAATTTGGGCTGAATTATATATCTATAAAATAGTATCCACATCAGAATTAAAGAACCCTAAATTACAAACTGACCAGTGTTTTCATCATTCATGGGAAAACCCAGTTACATAAATACACGTATAGATCTGCGAGTGTTTATTTGGTGGCATATTTCTGCCCCCTACATGCAAGATAAATTATGTTAACATGAAGCATAATTATGTAGACATGCGATTTATCTATGTCAACATGCAAAATAATTATGTTAACATGTGAGATAAATATGTAGACATGCGACTTATTTATCTCAACATGCAAGATAATAATGTTAACATGCAACTTATATTTGTCAACATGCGACTTATTTATGTCAACATGCGAGTTATATATTTTACACGCAAGATGATTATGTTAACATGCAACTTATTTATGTCAACATGTGACTTATTCATGTCAACATGCAACTTATTTATGTCAACATGCGAGTTATATTTAAACATGCAAAATAATTACATATGTCAACATATGCATGCAAGATAATAAGTTGCATGTCAACAAACATATCTCACATGTTGACATAATTAACTCGCATGTCAGCATAATATCTTGCATGTTGACATAAATAAGTTGCATGTTAACATAATTATCATGTATGTTGACATAAATAAGTCGCATGTCTACATAATTATCTTGCATGTAAACACAAATAAGTTGCTTGTCATCATAATTCTGTTACATCTTGCTTGCATGATGTCATATAATGGCGTGCATAAGTAAGTTTACCAACATTAAAATTAGATTCTCTCGAGAAGTTGGTAACTTGCATGTCAACATAATTATTTTGCATGTTGGCATAAATAAAGTCGCATATCTACATAATTATGTTGCATGTTAACATAATTTATCTTGCATGTAGGGGACAGAAATATGCCACCAATGCCCATAGTTTAGAAAAAAAAAAAATCCAGAAAACCAAGTGACAAAGACTGACAGACAGACTGAAAGACAGATAAAGGAGAAACCTGTAGTCCCCTCCAGTTTCACTGGTAGCTAGGGGACTAAAATAATTACATAATATGGTGTACAAATATTTTGGAGACTCTGGAACAGTAGTATATTCATTAATTTTAAAATGTACATCACGAAAATATTGATCTTAGTACATGTACATGATGTGTCATAAATATATAAAATATATACACTGTTTATATTATATATACACTGTGCTGTAGAAAGTCTGTCCATTGCTAGAATTCATTCACCATTTTTTTAAATATGTTGTCAACTTGGTGTCTTAAACATATCCCTCTTATCAGTTAAACTTACACAATTAACATGATTAAACTTACACAATTAACATGATTAACTGACACGTAAACTTGCTTTCAACAGATTTTATCTAAAAATATCTCCTGATTTTATTGCAATTATAAATTCATAAAATTTATATGTCCTTTATTTGTCGCACATAGTCTCTTAATTAGGGGTGTATTAATTGTTACACCAGTATATGGAGATACCTTTCAACTGAAGTTGGTTACCAGTTAAAGGCAATCTTAATTATCTTTACTTTTTTTGTTTTCAATTTAAATGTAATTTTTTTTTTTTTGAGATATAGAATTTTGGATTACTGATTCTATAAACATGATAAATTATATTTATAAACAAACCATATTTCATAATGATTGAAGAATACATTTATTCTTAACAATTTTACAGTGGAAACTTCTAGGAATTTTTTTTAATATGCTATAGAACAGGTAGAACAAAAGTAAAAATTAAGTGATATGCATCAATATATATCATAAAACACAAGTCAAAATATTGTCGTCGCCCGCGTGGCACAGTGGTTAGAGCATCTGCTCTAGAGTCGCGGAGTACGGAGTTGATCCTTACGTTGCGGGTTCAAATCCCACTGCGGGACGTGGAGACCGGTCCTTCAGATGAGACCGTATAAACCGAGGTCCCGTGTCGCATTAGGTGCTGGCACGGAAAAGAACCCTCACTGCTCAATGGCCCAGAGTGCCGAGTATAGGTCAAAATTTGTAGCCCTCCACCGGCAAGTGGTGGCATCTCAATATGAGTGAAAAGTTCTCGAGAGGGACGTTAAACAACAAACAATCAATTAATCAATCAAAATATTGTCATGATTAATTTTTTTTGCATTTTGATACTCATCCCTATTTTTAAATAAATGAATATTTACTCTAGACTTTGTGTAAGTTTTGAATGAGAAAGCATTTATGAGATAAGACTCAAAAAAAAGCTAGTTGCTGATAACAAAACAGGAGGCCCATGGGCAACAACACTCACCTATTAGTCACTTTGGCCTTCTGTTCTGCCACAGATTTTTTCCCCCATATACATGTACTCCTATGTAAAATTTTGTTGTCTTTTGTGGCCCAACCCTATATATAGGGGCCATCATTTAATAAAAAATGAATCTACACTACCATAGGTTGCTTCTTACATTATTATGTTTCATCGTGGCTTTGTTGTTCTTGAGAAGAATTAAGCATTTTAAAGATTTATCCAACGTAATCCCTATTGTGGCCACACCCTACCCCCAGGGGCCATGATCTGAACAATTTAAAACCTACGCTACCTAAGAAAGCTTTCATCTAATTTTGATCTTTTCTAGTACAGTATTTCTTGAGAAGAAGATATTTAAAATTTTTCCTATATACCGTATATACCCGCCTATAAGTCGGTTTTTTGGGAGTTAAACTTTGGTCAAAAACTCATTACCCGACTTATACGCAAGTTATAAAAAAACCTGGTATTTTAGTGGGTCAATCCCTCTAATTTAAGCTGAAAAAAATACAACTTATTCCAGTTATTGATACTTTACTATTCATTATTTTAAACCTACTGGTATCTGAAAAGCTTTATTCATGCTGTACTTGGGTTATTAAGTAGATGGAAAAGGTTCATGACAGTAAAAGTAATCTATCTTTAAGATTTAACAAGTTGAAATTCAACAAATCATAACTTATTTCAGTTATTTAAACCTTAACCAACCTCACTTTAGAACTCTTGCACAAAAATCTACAGCTTTGCACAAAAAATGTAAGACATACTAAGAGATTGTACAGTAATATCCAAGGATTTTAGGAAAATTAGTCTTACTTTTGGCAAAATTGGCGGAAGTTATATATATTTTGATAAATATCATCATATCTGCTCAGGAGATATGAAGTCTGTTGAGTATATTAATAGAAGTACATATATTTACAACTTTCTCAGTCTTACATCATCTTAAATCTGCAGCAAACTCAAAAAAATTGATGTTTTTTGGCAAAATTGATAGGCATTCTATGTTTTAAGAATTAACTCAAATGAGTTATTTCTTTGTTTAGTAATAAATAAGTGAAGTAACCTAAAAAAGTTATTTTAAAAAATAACTTGATTCCATCATGCCCCTGACTGTTCTACTTTTTATATATTCCCTGCTTTTTTCAATACTTAGGGACAACCCTCTTAATAGTCCAGTAGTCTTGAGAAGAAGATTTTTAAAGATGTTTTTCCTATAATATTTTCAATGTAAAACATCCATTCCCTATTGTGGTCCCACCCTCCACCCGCGGGGCCATGATCTGAACAATTTATAATCTAATATTCTGTAGGAAGCATTTATATAAGTTTCAGCTTTTCTGCCACAGTGGTTCTTGAGAAGAAGATATCTGAGGATTTTTCCTATATATTTCATTGTAAAATTTTCATCCCCTAATTTGTGGCCCCATCATGCCCCGCAGGGGCAAGATTTGAATAATTTACAATCTACACTACCTCAGAAAGCCTACATATAAGTTTCAGCTTTTCTGGCTCGTTGCTTCTTGAAAGAAGATGTTTCAATGGCCCTAACCTATTTTTGCATTTCTTGATTATCTCCCCTTGGAAGGAAACTTGGCCCTTCATTTTAAAATTTAGAATCCCCTTTACCCAGGAATGCTTTGTATCAACTTTGCTTAACATTGGCCCAGTACTTGGTTCTTGAGAAGAAGTTGAAAATGTGAAAAGTTTACAGTTGGACGGACAGACGCTGGACAATGTGTGATCAGAAAAGCTAACTTGACCTTTCAGCTCAGGTGAGCTAAAAACTGGAAAAGGGGGGGGGGGGGGGTGTTAAGTCACACATGCACCTTGTCCGTTAGCTTTCATGAAAATTAAAAATATATGTACATGTATTTAAAAAAAAAAATCAATGTGAGAAGCTACATGTAAAAATTAGTTAAAATTAAATGGTAGTAATTAAAATTGCTAGGTCATTAACAATCAATATAACTAATTAATATAAATGTTTAATTTACTTACCAATAATGAGATCCAAGTTCAAATAGCCATATTTCCAATGGTTGATTCTTTGTCATCAAAACTCCTAAAATCCGTCTTAGTCTCAACTCGCACATTTTCCTTGAATTTTTGAGAATCATGAGTTTTGTTAATTTTGTCACTCACTCACTCATGAGTTCAACAGTATTTTTCTGACTTTGTGGAAGTCTGAAGACAGTCCTTAGGATTACACTCTACTATTCTTTTTTCTCACACCCCCATGGACTTTATTCTGAATTGTGTCATATTTGGTTTCTCACAATCCTTAAATCTTTCTATTGTGGCTATCTATGCTTCCTTTAAACTTGGTTGATATCATGTGTTCTATGATCCACCACAAGCTGTAGAACAGAGGTCCTTCTTCTTACAGGGTTTGTTGATAAGAAATGTTCATAACTGAAAAGACAAATTGTTTCCCATCTATTAGAATTTTGCAGACCTTTACTGAAATATAAAGATTACAAACAGTATTTAAGCTCAAAGGTGCATTGAAACATTACTAATTGTGAGCATAGCAAACATAGATCTTTAAAACATCAGAGGTGGGATCAGTTGCCATGGAGGAATAAGCATACCCTGTCAACTGGTTACACCTGCTGTGAGCTCCTTGTCATAATAGGGAGAATGGATAAATCTGTTGACAATTCAGTATAAAAATAATGGCCTAACACTTTCTGTATGAAAAACATCAGTAAACATTTGACTTATGTGTAAACTATATTTGTTAACAAGGTCATTGTATCAAACCAGGGTTTGACATTTTCTTTTATGACTACTATACAAGTCGGGCTACTTCCCATAATTTTGACTAGCACTGACCGTAAAAACACTTAAGCCCCGACCAAACTTAATTTTTTTTTCTTTTTATAACCTGGTATTTTAGTGAAAAAAGTTCGAAACAATACTATCTCTCGCATGTATTAAGATAATACATTTTGTCTGACTTTTCCATAGGTCGCAGCCCATTGAGTCGGGTTAAACAGAACATGCAAATATTATAGGGCTGGCTTTAAAGAACATGCAAGGAACTTTAAAAAATTATTACCGTAAATATAAATAAATTAAAGAATATATTTTTCGATATATATTATTCAATAATTTTCATACCAATTGATACTGAATGAAGCTAGTTTCGATCGCAAATTGTCTATTACAGCCAGGATAAAAATAAGGATTAACTGTGTCATGCTGTGAAGTTTTCTTTTTCAGAGCGATGGCTGTGTTTACAATCAGAAAATTAAAAAATATTGTTTAAAAAGTTTATAGAACATTTATTTGAAAGACTGAAATGTGAGATAACATTATTTTATTCACACAACTAGTCGGTCTAGATCACGAACATTTGACACGACCGGACCACTCATTTACTAGACTGGGTCAGTTGGACATGCCTTAGTGTCAAACCCTGCAAACATAGAATTTGCAAAATGTTGGCTATACCTATACCTGTATACCTTGGCTATACAACTTATTTGCCAATAGCTTGCCCCATTTTAGTAATTGTTTGTACATAGTACACATGCTCTTGCCCTTTGAATCAAATGGGAGACATAAACTCCATATGCAGGTGATAATGCTACATAAGTAAGGTAACTTAATAATTATAGAAAAATGAAAGTTTATAATAAAGTTTAGTTGTTACTTTGCCATTAATGTCTTTATCTAGTAAAATATTCAAATATGAAACAGATGCATCAGCCTCTGTGGTGTCTTTAATTTTGAGTTCAAAGGGATATACATGTGAATAAAAAAAAGTTAAATACATGTATAATGAACAGTGATCAATCTCAAACAATCTAGTATAAAAAATACAAATCTGTGAGAGCCTGGATAAAACAAGGACCCCCTGGAAATCCCAGAGGTGGGATCAGGTGCCTAGGAGGAGAAAGCATCCTCTGTTGACCTGTCACACCAGAATAAATTAATGTAGGAATAAAAATGAATAATTACTATCCATTGAAAAAGCATCATCAATATATTTACATGTACATAATATATCTAATCATGTACCGGTAGTATGTATAGGATAGGAAATACAAAATATAATTATTTATAAAATAGTGTATTTTCAACTTAAGGTCATAATATCATTTGTTTCATTATATTTAATCATGTAAATAATGTACCTGACCACCAACATATGGCATGTGGCTTAACTGTGCTATAGTTAAGCATGTATCAAAATTTAATTCTAATTATAGCTTTGCTTGGTGTTCACATGGAGTTAATGCAAAGAAATTTAATGTACAGTAAATTAATTTGCATTATTCGCATTAAGGGGGGACAGGACACATGTCACATGATTGAATTGACTGCATCATAGTCAAAAGGGCTGACAAATAGATTTTTTAGGCACTTGTCTGAGGGCAAGTGCACAGTCAACATTTAATTGCCCTACCTGAATTTTTGCTTGCCCCACCATCATGACCATAATCTAATACTGTATATATTTATATATATTTCAAAAAATAGGAAGACAAATAATGAGTAGATCATGCAAGCCCCTGTGTCTAGCTCTATTTCTATGACTTACTGGTACATATGGATTTAATTTTTTAAAGTCACTTGCCCACGGGCAAGTGGTTGATAAAATTTCACTTGCCCACCCTTAAAATTCACTAGTCACGGGCATTGGGCAATGGGATTTGTCATCCCCTTAGTTACTGTTAATGTAGGTGCTAAACGTTGTTAAAATCAGCATTTTTTGTGTAATTTTTGTTCAACTTGTTAAGCTTAAACATTTAATGTAAAATAATTAAGAGTTTTAAATGATCGTGTAAATATTTAAAAATTGTGAAATTGATCGATCCACCCATCTATTTCTTTATGCTACAGTCTAACGAGTCAGTGATGTCATATATGATCTCTCAGTGCAATGAGATCATGCAGGTATATGTTGGTTACCTGGTAAGACTTAGTCAGTTTAAAAACATAGAAACCATATACCTAAAGCATTAGGTCTATGATAACAGATCACAATCAAGGCATCGTGATGTATTTTTTGAAGCAGGAACTACAAAAATAATTTTTACGTGTTTAGTAGCAAAGATTCTCTGAATTAATATTTCATTTCGGTTGTATAAGTTTTCCTGTGACGTCACAGTTGTTTTTCCCGTACTCGGAAAATGTAAAGATGAAGCGTTTTTACCACGCTTATGTATTGTTCAATTCTGTCCACTGTGATAATGAGGTAATTATCTTCACCTTACGATATTGCTACAGTTGATTACGGTACTATGAAGAAGGACTTCAGTTCAATCGTAAATCTTCAAATATTTATTGACAGAATTATTTCCCAAATGAATTTTTCATCGTTGAAGATGTCTTGAAAAGTATTCATCCAATCCATATACATTGTAAAATAGCAAAAATGCTTAAAGAATTTTAATTCTATATATATTCTGAATACTTGAAGAGATGCATGTCCTTATACATATTTCTTGTTTGTGCTTAAAAATTTCCATTTTAGACTTAGTTATGGACCCGTAAAGACGAAGAACCAAAACTATTTACAGACACTGTGAGGAGCGATTTTTGTATGGCGATATCACTTAAATAAGTCAAGAAATCTGAACGCAGAATTACTTTTAAAATGTGTAGGACATATTAAGTTAAAAATATACAAAATATGAAAAAAATTCATTGACTAGATTTTTTTCAGCTCAAGGCCCTGTTCCTCCTTAAATTCTCCGTGTGAATGTGGTCCAAATTTAATCTGCAGTAACTTACATTTAATTGGAATAAAACCCTCTTTGTGTAGAGGACATTAAATGTACATATCTCATACTGTACATTCTCATCAAAGTTTCACAACCAGTTCATACATATTCTTGTCAGCTGTCAAAATCACATTCGCATGATTAAAATGAAAGTAAACGTTAAGTTGAATACCGATCCCGATTAGAATCAAGACCAAGGACTGTTAAGGACCCTCTATCATGATCTATACACTAAATCAAAAATGTTTTTATTCCAAGATAAATAAATTGAACACTTTATTTACATGCTTTCTCACTCAAGTAAATGTGTAGAGATTTCTGTTCATAAATACTTTAATGTCTTTGAATATTTTTCTTAGGGTGTAAATATGCCATGTACCCTAGCTATGTTGAACATGTTGAAATTCAAGAAAATAAAATAGATCTGATTAGCTCATTATTTATACCTTTATACAATATGATTTTCTCATTCAATTGTTAAGAATGCTTGCATTAATTGAAATTCAGTAACAGACTGTTAGGATTTCCCAGGGCAAATAAGTCTCTATCTCCATAAAATACCATAAAATCAGAGCTCTTTTCGTGTGCAGTATATACTACAGTGTTATTAATTTGTATGTGAAAACTGAAATTAAAATAATCATGGAGGGTAAAAAATTTGGGGGGGGGGTTACAATCTTTCAGATTTCTTCTAATTCCATCACAAAATATATAAAGAAAACTTAATTTATGTAATCTAAGTAATACACACTGTCAGATGATGACATTTCTTGCTCATTTGAAATAACATATTATATTCTTGGCACACAGACTTCTTCACTATCAACAACATGTTTACCTATTAAATTAAATTTTAATAATCTGGTTAAGTGGTAACAGATCTAGATTCTCTTTATTAACAAACTTCTCTTAACATAATTGTTCACTCAGGTTTACAGAGTCTGCCAATCGATATCAAACATTAATTAATAGAGTCCCTCTGAAAGATTATGAGGCCCTTTATATTTTTTGTTGTATATTTAAATGTCTTGTCTTATTATTTTTGATACACTTACAAATAACTTGTTCCTAAATACTAAATAATGAGTAAACTTGAGTTTGGTCTGGAATTACTGTGCCTTTCCAGTCACTGCACTTAAAAATACTAAATGCATCTGCTGTACGTTTTACTCACATTAAAGTGTTGGCTATATACTGTAGATCGAAGCACAAATTTTCGTGGGGATAAAATTTTGTTGATTTGAATCCAAGACGGTTTTGTGGGCATTAAATTTCTTTGTTACGAATGTAACCCGACTCATTATACATGTATTGTAAGGTAAAATTTCATGTGGGGATTTAATTCTGATGATAATGTTAACAACAAACAACTGTCGAAATAAAGGAATATAATTCAATCTGCTTTTAAAGTATATATTGTATACCGATATATATACATGTATATAAAATGTAGCTACTCTGGCCTTTCTATTGATAATGTAGATAAGTGAGCAAAGTCATCTAGTGTGATTACATTTTTTATTACTTTGAGGGGAAGAATCATAAAACCTGTTGAAGTTTTTGATTTTTTTTAATTTTAATTGCCCCTAATTAATCCTATAGGAATGTGGCCTCAGACCAGTGATCGAGTTTTCATAAAGAATGAATAGATCCAGTTTTACATACTGCCAATGTTAGCTTCAGTAATTTATGCACGATTAATACCATATTCCAAAAAACAAAAATGACTTTTCCCTGCATTTTCCAGTGCCTCATGTTAGAATCACGGGAGGGAGTTAGAAAATTTGCAAGATTTCAAACAGCTACACATGCTACATAAATCTCTATTATTTATGTCTCTATGACACCCTTGATGACAGAAACATTTTGAAGGATTTATAAATATTGTAAATGTTCAATCATAATTCCATATAACATAATTGTATTCTCTGCAGTTGGAAAATCTTTTCATTTAAATCTTTTTAAAAATCCCTGAATGGAAGTAAATCTCTTCATTTTAAATTTCAGTGGTTGAATTATACCCCAATAAAAACATGATTGTATAGTGTGTACCCCTCCTTCTTTGTCTTTTTTTTTTTGTTTTGCTGAAAATAAAAGTGTGCACATCATAAAAGAGAATTTATAGTAGCTCGTATTATTTTGTTTAATATATTACATGGTATGCCCCGACCACAACAATAGCCAATGGTGTTATAGTGTTAATTATCTGTCCTGTACATGTTTATAAAAATGGAAAATAGCTAAATGATGAAAATTATCGGTATGACAGTCAGTTGCAAACATCTTTTTTTTTTTAATCCTATTTAGATAATTTTATTTTACTTTTTATCTGGACTATTATTGGTGAAGTTCTTTGTCTTTTAAACTGAACCTTTAATTTTTTTTTATGATACTGGCACAATTAACTGATAACATACAGACTTAATTTTGAATTCATTGATCCTCCCAAATATTTGCCGGTCTTGGACCGACAGACTGTCATTAAGGTATTACATGTAAAACAGTACTGATTCATCATGTTCATGACAGGAAAAGGTATACAGATCATGCTGATACACAAACACATCATCATGAACACAGATCATTAGAACTTCAGGTAGTGTTTGTTTTTTTCCTGACGTAGCTTTTCACTATTAAATGAATATTATATAATTGCATTCATACCATAAACTTCTCCCTGCAGTGTTCTGAGTAGCCATGAACATTAATAATTTCTCATCCAAAATCAATGTTTCTACCTGAAATGTATTATAATATACATGTAAGTTTTAAAACATGCATGAATTCCATGATAAATAGGAAAAAAAAATTAATTACTGTAACTTAAATTAGTAGAAGTCGCATCATATTCATGAATCATCACAGCTATATTTACATATTCTCTCAAAATTGCCCCAATGCAATAATGAGTGCATGTCAATAAAAATGACAAGTATCAATCTTTAAATTCTCACACATTAAAATTAGGGCATGTGACATGTCACTGTCTAAATGCACAGCATGTCTTTGACATTAATATCAACTTATAAAGCTGCACTATACCCTCAGTTTGCAAGGGCTAGAAGACCACGTTGAAGCAGGGACCTCTACATGCTTAACAATTATATCATTATGTCCCTGGGAGAAGTAGACAGCCCCCCCCCTTTCATCATTTAAACTTGCAAGAATTATTTCTAATGTTTACGCCTCAGTCGTACATATGTTTTTAGTTGACAGCTTAATATGTACACAATATTAACAATGATTTTAACAGCCCACGTACCTATATATAAGCCAGGCAGACTGAACGTTTCCCCGGCCCATAACACATGGCGTGACCGACTCTACTTTCGTTTTTAATATGAAACCTTCGAACTTTGCATGACACATAAACAAGATGCGAAACACAAGAAAACATTTAAAATTTCTGACAGTATATTGTGCTACACAATGCAAAAGATCAACGTTGATTTGAAATCGGCCCATAACACATGGCGTGACCGACTCTACTTTCGTTTTTAATATGAAACCTTCGAACTTTGCATGACACATAAACAAGATGCGAAACACAAGAAAACATTTAAAATTTCTGACAGTATATTGTGGTACACAATGCAAAAGATCAACGTTGATTTGAAATATGCTATTAGATACAGATACAGAAATAATTTCTCTCCGCGGGTACAACGTACATAGGTCAATACGGAATGTACGTGTTTACCTGACATCCAGATATAGAAAAGATTTCTTTATGTTTTTACTAACATTAATAATAATAACTTTTAGTAAATTGGTTTTTACCATTTATACTGCAATTATGCAACGATGCACATTGTAACTATACAGCATATACGTGCATGTATACATACCGTAGGGAAATTCTAGAGTAGACAATTAATGTCATAATGGACACATCTTTACCACAGGTGCTTGAGGACAGGACCCCCCCCCCCCCCCCGATACAGACCCCCGGGCTTGTTCGACTTTTTTCTCATAAATTATATATGGTTGACACATCTGTGATATAATCTCTATATCGTCAATTCGAAAATTGGCTTAAACAAACATTTTATAAAAAATTACTTTCCTACCCTATATATAAAAAACAACAAGGTTGCCAACTTCGTCTGCAAACCGAGAGGCACTGCCGAGGAATTTTTGTTGAATTGTCTCATAAATCTATGCATAGCCCTAAAATCAACAACTCATGTCGTAGGTTAAATATTCTTTTCATTAACCACCGACTCTCATAAAAGTTTAGGCACTTAAACAGTCGTTTCGGCCAATTTTCCACAAGGACGTTAGCGTTTTTAAACTGATCAAAGCTTATTCAACGGAAGTGATGAGGATACGTCTTTCTACCCAAATACGCAGTTCTGCAGAAAGTCTGAAACACTGTTTTGAAATAAGCATTTGAAGAAATTTGGTTGAGATACACTTTAAAAATATATTTCAAATGTATTGGAAGCATAGAATTCTAAACCACTAATGTAAATGAATTGTTTCTAATTATTTTTCAACTACCTGATTTGCAGGTTTCGTTTTGAGAGTTATGCCCCTTTTAAAAATGCAATTTATGTAAATACCTTCTTTTCTCTAGATATTTCGCTTAAAATCTAGAAATGTTAGAAGAAATATTCCTTTTATTAAAAATTCGTACAAAAAAACAAGAATGTGTCCAGTGTTTATACCTTGTACTCATATTTGGTTATATGGAGGAAATGGGTAATAGTCCTCTCCTCATTACTTCCGTTGAATAAGCTTTGACGAAGTTGGCAACCTTGTTGTTTTTTATATATAGGAAAGTAATTTTTTATAAAATGTTTGTTTAAGTCAATTTTCCGAATTGACGATATAGAGATTATATCACAGATGTGTCAGCCATATATAATTTATGAGAAAAAAGTCGAACAAGCCCGGGGGTCTGAAATGGGGGGGGGGGTTCCTGTCCTCAAGCACCTGTGATCTTTACTATTAATTCATAGGCCATATTTAATACATTAAATTTATTTAATTTATTTACAGATTTTGTACTTACCTTTTACAAAGTTGACTTCGTCCCCATGTACATGACTAAGTGTGAAACGGGTACTTTATTATGATGTCATTTACGACGTCATTTGTGTAACGAGCATGCGCACTTGCAATGTGTGTAAGTCTCGCCGAGAAGAAAAAATGATGGATCGGTGGTCATCGTATACACACTCATTACACAGATCTCATGAATCCGGTCAAATTAACACTTCAATTTTTCGAAATCGGATGCATCCTAGGACAGTTTCTAGTTGATTTATGACAAAATCCAACTGAACACCACCATTTCGTGTTCATTTGGATTTTTCTGTGTTCATTTAAACGTGTGCAGTCTAAAGCACGTGTCCAATTGACAGGGTTTACAAACACACACATATATATATATACACACACACACACACACACACATATATATATATATATATATATATATATATATATATATATATATATATATATATATATATATATATATATATATTTGCAGGCCTTTGTTTTCAGTCATTTGCGAATCATTCATTAAGAAAATATTGAATTCATCCCACAAAACCTTGAATCGACAAGGTACGACCCCCGATAGAAGCTAACATTCCGCTCGACACGTTACAGTAACCATTGATCGAAATCAAAAATTGATACACAGAATTATGTAGCATTGTATGGTCTACTTGTGTGCCAAGTTATATTGAAATCAGACCAAAACTGTAGGAGAAGTAGCATTTTGAAATTACTTCCCAGAAATCTCTACTTCTAGTAACCATGGCAACACCGTTCATCGAAATAATAACCGATCTACAGAATTATGTATCTTAGTGTAGTCTACTTGTGTGCCAAGTTATATTGAAATCAGACTAAAACTGTAGGAGAAGTAGCGCTTCCAAAAATTGTTTACAGACGGACGGACAGCTAGACACACAGACGGACGGACACCTTACTATCGCATAAGCTCTTCTGGTCTCTGACCAGTAGAGCTAAAAATGGGTATCAACTGTTCCTTCGCCATGCACTCGGCACTTTGAATTGAAAGTTGCGGGTACTTCGGATGAGACCTTAAAAACCGAGGTCCAGTGTCACGGCAGGCGTCGGTACAATAAAGATCCCTCGCTGCTCAATGGCCCTGAGTGCCGAGTAAAGAATAAAATTTGAATCCCTTCACTGGTATATGGTGACGTCTCTATACAGGTCTGGACGTAAAATGAAAAGTTTGGAAGAATAAGGTATTTCCCTCATATTCACCGTGAACAAATCTGACATTTTTATCTCGGAAAAGAAAAAAAAATAATGCATGTAACAACCGTTCCTTTATGGAGGAATAGATCACATCGTCAAGCTATTCTAAAGTACAATTATAACATTTACCAGAACATAGTCTATGTTGGTAAATATAATTTTGCTTAGCCATCCGATTTTCATCGATAACACATTGTTTCCATGCACATAAGTATTCATCGTATTAACTCCATATTTTAAAATAACATGGGGTTCATGGGCGCCGAGTACCATGTTATATACACTTTAAATGAACATAAGGAAAGGTGAAAAACACAGAAAGAGAATGTACATGAATTCTTTTTATCTCCACATTTTGCCTCACATACCAGAAACTGCATGGACGATTTGGAAATAAACACCCAGGAAATAATTAAGACTGTTATGTTCCCATACAAAGAAAATTTCATGTTAGGCTCTAAAAACGGAAAGTCTGCCGTATTCATGTCAAATTTCTTAACACAAGTTAAACTTTTGTGGTTGCTTCCTCGTAGTGACAGATTTTTAATCCCATTTAGAATTTATTCTAAGCTTTCTATTCGTGTTTGTTCACGCTAAAATTGTCATATATTCTATATCATTCCTAAATGTACATAGAGTTTACAAAAAGTTTGTTCTAAAAAAATCTTTCGAGCGAAAAACTTTAAAACCACGTGTTTTACTTATTTTCTCATGGATTTGTCTAAATGCAGTTATTTGATTGGTCAGATTGATTAGCACCTTTTTTATTGTTTTTCTATAGCAATTCACGATTATCGTTCTTGACTTCCATATTTGGAAATCGTCCAGACCTGCTATATGAGTGAAAAAATCTCGAATGGGACGTAAAACAAAAAATAATCAATGAATGAAGACCTTAAGAAAAAAAAATTTCAACGAAGAGCTTAAGAAAAAAATACTTTTTGAAAATTTATATATATGTACTTGTAACAGTTTTTGCATTATTAATTGAACAACCGTCGTATCTTAAACTTTTCCTCGAAAACATCAAATTTAAAATATAATAAGCGAAGAATTTATTGAAAATCTGAAATACATGTACTACACCAACTGCATGCAGACTAACATGGGCTACAGAAAACCTACTTAATTGAATGGACTCTCTAGAGGATTACGCCAGGCGTGCTTGAGCTAAAAGATACCACAGAGCCTGACACATCTGTTTCATATTTGGATATTTTCCTTGAAAAAGACGTTAATGGTAATCTAACAACCAAGCTTTATGATAAACGTGATGACATTAACTTTTCAATTGTCAACTTCCCTAACTGGCATACGGCGTTTATATCTCTTAGTTGATTCGATACGCAAGAGCATGTTCTACGTATGTACAATTTCTAAAACGAGGTAAATTATTGACAAACAAGTTAATTAAACAAGAATATCAGCAGTCTCGTTTAAACTCATCATTTCGTAAGTTCAATGGTGGATACAATGACCTTGTCAGCAAATACAATTTATCATTTAGTCAAATGCTGACTGACGTTTTTCATACTTATTGTTAAGCCATTATTTACACACTGAATTGTCGACGGATTTTTCCGTTATTTCCCGATCATGACTAGGAGCACACGGTGGGTGTGACCGATCGGCAGGGGATGCTCACTCCTCCATGGCACCTGATCCCACCTCTGATGTTTTGGAGGTCCGTGTTTGCTCTGCTCCTATTTTGTATTGTTTAATAGACTTTTGACCTTGAATACTGTTCGTTATCTCCATATATTTTATTGTTGCATAAGTACCCCAAGTAATTCTTTCAATTGATTTTGATTTTCATAAAATCCAAAACCAGTTAGTTGTATAATTGCATCACTTTTCTTCCAGACAACTTTAAAACATTCCTGTGTTCACTCGGCATGGACATGCACTCTTGCGCGCGCGTGTGTGACCTACACACACACACATATCTATATCTTGATCTATATATATATATATTATATATATTATATATATAATTATATGACTCGAATATATATATTCAATACAAAATAAAAATATTTCTGGGGTACAACTGGGTCTAAAATGTTATACTCATCAAAAGATAAATTGGGTTACTGGGGATAAATATTTCCTTTTTGATAACACTTTTTTTTCAAAATAATAGCTGATCCCTGGAAGATTACCGACGCAGCTAGGTTAAGGACTCTCATATATACGTCAGCCTATGCAGAGGTTCGGGAAAGCTATTATGACGTCACGTTAAAACAATACAAATGAATCTCGATGAATAAATACTATATGTTCTTTTTAAAACACACTAAATACTTCTGTTTCTCATAAATGTTATAAAGATAAATGGATGTGCAACTTATCTTGCCATAATAGCACTTTGCGTATGCAGAATGAAAGCCAGCTTGATCTCGCTGTACTTACTGAAATGACGTCATTTCTTAGTTTGACACGCAGTTTCTCTGTATTTGAGGCGTGGATCAAGCTTTTATCGTAGCTTGTAAAAATAAAAATAAATACGAAACATGCGTAGTCGGACCAAAAGAGAGACATATTCTGAAATACATTAATCCACATTTTATTGTCAAACTAAATTGATAATGTGTAGACTTTAAATAAAGCCGTAGAGAGCACATTTGTACAGTAACGTGCTAGAATGACAGGTCCAGCCCCTCGAAAATATTAAAAGTTCAACGATATCCGCTTCACTATAAATTCTGAATTTTTAAACACGTATAGCTATCATTCCTAATATTCTGAAAAGTGCTGGGAGCTGGTTGTACATTGTTTATTTATTCCGTAATCTAACATTATTCCAATGCATATTACATTTTTGTCTGGAGTTTATAGAAATACGGCTAAATTTTAAACAATTCTCGAGCATGAGGAAGTTGCTCCCAGCACTTTTCGGATTGAGGAATTTGTCTCAAAGAAAACAAAATAAATTTTATTGCGGAATGATGCCTATATATCGTTGAACTTTTACGATCTTTGTAGTAGTACATATATGGTTCAATTTTAAACCTGTCACGTGACAAACAGCTGATGTAAGCGATGTCACTTTGCCCGAACTCAGCAGAGACCTGGTTTATACAAATGCAAACACCATAATTCACATTTATCAAAACTACTGCTTTTAAAAAAATATTAAAATTGTATTCATTTTCCCTGAAAATATAAAGGCGTATATTTCATGGGCGTCCTTAACCTAGCTGCGGAGGTATGGATAGATCCTTACTAGTTATGGATAAGCGGGCAGCCCAGTTTCATATTGTTGTTTTTGATTACGCTGTGTTTGTGTAGGCGTAAGTTACCGTAAGACAAAACTTTGTATAGAATATTTCTAGTTTTTATAACTTTTGTTTTACTTACATGTACCGTATGGACCACCCACTTATGAAGCCTATACTGTCTATGTTCGATAAGCAATGTTAAACGGTCTACTTTATATTTTTCATGTTTAAAATATCACTCGTTTGTAAAATTAAAAAAAACCCCTAATCTTCAATTTATTTTATTTATTTATTTTTTTTAATTTGTATCATATTTAGTTTGCAAAATTTAGCGCATGACAGTACAGCCTTGACATATAGGTGGAGTTTGCACAATCAGCCTTCTTGAAACGTTCGCAATGGCCTGTGACTGCGATTGATCACATCTATTTAGAATTTTAACTATCGGAGAAGAGAGAAATATGGCGGACGTGGCTTTGCTTGTAGCATGTAATAGGTTTATAACTTTGCACGATAGCTGTAAGATGCATCAGCTGGCAAAAAAAGATGGTTTTATGCATTATAGTCCTCCAATAAAATAATTATGTTCCCAGAATTAAGTTTGAGAACATATTGTTCTCACCGAGTACTTCACAAGCTTCACCACTTGCGGAAGTAAACCTCGTAAAAAGTAGCTTTGTACTACCAATTGTAAACTAACCCTCAAACTAGCGAATGTATTTGTAAATTGAAAACATATTATCAGGAACAGCCCGTAATTAAAGACAAAATCGTAGTGGATATCCTGAAAATAGAACTATTCAATCATTATAATCAGGGAATCTTTATCTAGCTTTTTGGGTATGCCAGGGCTTCAACTATAGTTGGAAA
Organism: Saccostrea echinata; assembly: GCF_033153115.1. Classification (NCBI taxonomy): domain Eukaryota; kingdom Metazoa; phylum Mollusca; class Bivalvia; order Ostreida; family Ostreidae; genus Saccostrea; species Saccostrea echinata. The sequence continues at coordinate 26,631,777 of NW_026889782.1, forward strand.
CGTGGGATAATTTGCCTAGCGAGCGAACTAGACAGAAATTCCTTATATTTAGATTTATATGCGAAATAAAATTGTAAATATAAATCTAAATAATGGTGTCTAATAGATTTGAAATACACGAGGCAATCCATGTTTATTTCCATAATTCCTTCCACTAATGTCAGACATAAAGACAGCCGCGAGAGATTGACATGCATATTTGGCACTCGACCTTTCACTTGGCGACATTTGTTATTATCGAGAAATTAACACATCTAAGTTTCAAAGAGTTATCACCGAGAAAACAGTTGGAAATGTTAATATATGTAAAATAAAACTAAAAACAAACCTTCCTTACGTTTATGAGTAAAAGGTCATGAACAAACAAAAATAGTTATAAATCAACCAGTAGACTCGCAGGAGAGTTAAGGCTGCAGTAAGGAGGCGGGCCCTAATTTATACGGGAAATGCTTACTATGACATCACACAAAAATATAAGTTCTTCAAATTACCACAAAATGAAATGATTTGCCATTTTAAACTTATGAATAGCTTTAAACTACATCAATACTAACTAGTGCATGCATTATTGTCGTTGGTTAAATCCCACACAGCAATATATAAACAATTCACTGATCGCAATGCACTTGTCAATGTGACATCATATCAGAAAATTTGACGCAGTTTGTATGCAGTGAGAGGCGGATCAAGTTATATTTATACAATGAAAAATGTATTTTGTAATTAAATTAAATATAAATTGTAGATATATAAGAGGCCATTAACTTGTATGCAAGGTCTGTTTTATGATTTTATTCATATACTTCCCGTACATTCCCTAGACAAGCGATACTGTCGTATACATGTATTTGTATGCAGATTCATTGAAGGGTAATAGAAGAGTCGTAATAAATCGATATTTGCAAGGGCATACCCTCAGTGAATTATGACAAGCTTTTACACATAAACTCAAGAAGTATGAAGATATTTGAAAAGTGCTGCGAACCTGTTGAAATCTTGCAAATGAATTAATTATATCTATATTTAATGTACTTGACCAGCAAAATGTTCAACATACGGTCTAACAAATGTAATTTTAGCAATTAGATAGTAGAATCTATATAGGTTCGCAGCACTTTTCACAAACTACAAAGAGTGTTGAAAATAATATTAAACTTAGATTTTTAACTTGGTTAAGCCCTTGCAATATTAGAATTTATAGATGACCTCAATACTTCAGGTATATTTGCTAAAATCACGTGACTGCCACATCACGTGACAAGTCTTAATAAGAAATCTAATCGTCCTCAACATTTAGTTTTCAACCACATTGCATTTGTCCGATAATAGTAAAGTCCTACAAAGAAATGCCCATCCTTGTAAAGAATGTATTTTCTATCTAAAAAATTCGCCGATATTTCCATTTGGCACCTTAACTGTGCTGCGGAACTTATATCTTCAAACGTTATTTTCGGATCCACGTGTTATTTCAGAGGTAAGCTCATGCTTTTTGCCTATTCACGGTATTAACAACTTTTCAGAATTCTCTCTTCAGACTCTAAAAAAAACATAATGTTCAAGGAGAAATCACTGCAGTTGCAAAGTAATGTATTCTTACCTATCCTTTTATCATAGTAGAAATTAATATTTTCTTTCTAAAGAAATAATGAATACAAACATCATTAATGCATTTTCTTGTACAAAGAAAATCCTACAATATATCTTAGGAAAAAAGATAATAAATGTTCAGGAATCTAACAACAGTTGCATAATTTTGATACTGATGTCAAATTTCTGTTCCGTTTTATGAATTCAATTCTTATGCAATTTATTGCTTAAGTAGCATTTGGTATGGGCGAGAGATCACGGATGACTTCAAATTCAATTTCCTGTTAATGAGCATTTGAAGATAAGGGAGGTAATTATTTTATTTCTGTTAAGGTTATAGATTTGGGTTCCTTGATGAGAAGCACATATCAATAATTTACATTACAAAGTCTTCAAAAAACCTTCGAACAAATTAACAAGAATGAAATAAAAAGTGTCCCTCGAAGAAATTTCAATTCCAAACTTCGATCTTTAAAATAAATTATTAGCTAAGGTACTGAAAAAATGAAGAAAAACAAAGTTACGATGAATACTTTAAGCCAATATCAGTAATTAAAACATTGCTTTGACGTCATGCCTTTGTTCTTGCAGTCTAAAAATTTACCTGTAGCCGTCCGATAATAATAATTAACAGTCCAATAATACATTATCGGACGGCAGTGATAACAAAATCGGACAGTAGTTAAAAAACAACAACTAAAGTGAAATCAAGGTTTAATTTGTCCAAAAACCAAAAAAAAAAGTTAGGGAGAAAAAATTCAGGGAAAGCGAACGCGAGGAAATTAAGTTGTTAAAAAAAGCAAATCCAAGAAGAAACTGCAGTTTTAATCTTCCTCAAAAGTAACACTTTCCACTCGGTTTTTTGCAAAGCCTTTTCGATACAGCTCTGTGAATAAGCCAATTTAAATCCATTTCTGATAAAGAACCAGTCTGCGAATCTCATCATTTGACGAGGTTTGTTCGCCAATGACCGCACTTTTAAAACCGAAGATTTTCATTATATCATCCCATCCAACGCTGTATCTGTATCAGTGTCAAACGCACTTAATAAAAAAAAAATATTCCGAATCATAAAAAAATCCTTCATCACCTGACCACTGTCCATAGTTCCTGCTAAGCCAAACGACTGCCATTGAATGAATGAATGAATGAAACAAAAGAGTTCACTCACTGATTTTACTGTCTAAAGAAAAAAAACTTTTTTCTTTTCTTTTGTCTACTTATTAGATGGTTTCAGGTAGAAAACTATTGATGCCTGAACTCCTATTGTGTAATTATCGGACTCCTCCAGGTAACTTTTGGACATTTAAATAGCAATGTTTTAAGTAAGATATATGCCTCATACAATTCTATATGTAAAATTATCTGTTTTCGGCCCTGACGGGCCTCAAACAGTCTGATAATTTTACATATAGAAAAGTATTCGGCATATATCCATTACATAAAAAGTGGTTATTCAGATCAATAATTGTCTTTTTAGTCCAGATGTTGAAAAAGTGACACGTATTGTAGAAAATGTAAAGTATCAACACATTTATGCAAATTATCATGCAGGCAAATTGATTGATTACCTGATCAATCAAAGCAAAAGAAAAGTTATTCCCTAAATACATTTCTAATATAATTTGTGGATTCTTATCTAAAATGGTACATGTGGTTGTATTAAAAGACGCACTGGGTCAAAAACATGTACATATATTTCCCCTCAATAAACAGAATACAGTGTTATTTAAAGCTATTTAAAAAGATATAATTCTGTTTTTATGTGGTGTCCACATCATAATCCATTCTTTAACGTGTTTTCATACGAATTAACGGATAAGTAAATTTAGACCATTTAACCTGAGACGAACAAACACTAGATTTCTGATCAGGCTATGAATATTTTATCAATCGTAATGAGTATCCAATCGATGTTTTTGTCCATAAAAAGAAACAGAAGATTACAGACTCTGCAAAAAATGAACAATTAACGAATCAATCTTTTTCCCTTTGGACACTTAGGATCTGATATTTATAATTTGCAGCTGGAAGATCGCTTAGTTGCCGCCACTCCGTACAATATGAGTGTTCGTATTGTTTTCTGTTTATTTGTTGCCCCAATTTTATCTCGAGCTATTTTCATTTCGAGGAAATATACGACAAAAACGGAATTTCACAATAGAAAGTCAAATAACGAACTTTTGGAAGAATACAAGCTGAGGTCCTTGAGTGAGTGTTCTACGATGTGCCGGAAGAACTGCACCTTCTTTGGATTCAATGGTAAATTGATGAGATGTCGCACCCACAAGAAGATCTTCACATCTGAAATGTCGGAGGAGGCTGATTGGAAATATTATTTACACAATTGTAGGTACTGAATTATAAATCATCGATATTTTTAATGGAATTGAAATCCCCCCCCCCAAAAAAAAAAAAAAAATTATTGAAACAATGTTACAATATGCTTTGTCTGTGACTAATGTTGTAATAGGTCAAAAAGACTTATTTATTATTTATTTTATGATTATTTTCGGGAGTACGTTTAAAGCACTCTCTTGAATTGTCACATTTACTGAATTTGTTCACATTATGTTGATTTCAAAGAGTATTTTTTATACATCTTATTTCGTGAATGCAAATACATTCTCGTGACTGTGTTTTTATTAAATTTACCTTTTAACAAAATTTAATGCTTTGAAAAGTTTGGCATGTGAAAGTGAGAAAAATGTAAAATTGAAAAGAATAACGTGTATTTTATTGTATTTAACCTGAGAAAGTACCGTTTACGATGCAGACCCAGAAACAATAAAACATAATTTGGATTTAAATTTCATTTTTAATATTTCAAGGAGCTTTCTGATTGGATGGTTTTTAAATGAAAACATTTTTCTGTAAAATAACAGTGATAAATCCGTCACAAAAGACAATTTAGACCCCATTTTTCTAAAATACATGCAGATACATGTACCTCAATTCAAATTTGATATTGTGATGTCTGAAAGGGTATGATGTAATTATGCCCCGTACGTGTATCTAAACTATACTAAGTAATTGAAACATAGTTTTCATCAATTGATGCAAAAATATAAGATAAATGTAGCCCTAAGATTTCACACAATCCCTTATAAATTTCAATTAGGCCGACATATATAGGGGTTTTCATAATGAAATATTAAGCAGGAATATCTTTTAAAACGCAAGATGTTTTTTTGTAAATAATTATTGGATTCATGCTCTTGAATCGTCGTTAAAACCAATAATTAAGCGTTGAGAAACTTTTCCATTTTTCCATCTAAATTCTTAACTCAAAATACCGGTAAATGAATGAAAATTAAAATAATTCTAAATCCAAAAAACGAAAAAATAATAAAGATAATAGTCTACAACTTATTACATTAAGGACACAATTCAGTCATAACTATATACTGGTTTTATTGGTAGATACCCTGTATTTCCTTCTTAAAACCTGTATATTTACTCGCAACTTCGGTAGATATATTTCTTGTCCAATACAAAACTCTGTATGTTTCAAAAACATTTCTTTTTCTGTTTCAGTACTTCCTATAGATTGTAAAGACTTCCGTGAAAATGGTCACACTAATTCAGGTGTGTACGAAATTTATCCCTATGAGACCAGCTCCCGTCCTGTCAGAGTTTACTGTGACATGGAAACAATGGATGGAGGATGGACGGTATAATTTTTCGAAATAAATCTTGAGTTAGGCATGTAGGGTGAGGAAATGTATTTTGTTTGACCTTTTCTTTTGCCAATCGAAGTAATGTATGTTTTGGCATTACCCTAAAGATGAATTTTTAGCGATGATTTAATTTTGGCATTTTAATTGAAGTATTAAGACCGTTTAGATTAAATAAACTTCAATTTCATTCTGTGTCTAAGTTTAGTGAAACTGCTTGGCAATTTAAAAGTATAGAAAATTATTTGTCCTTGGTGGAAAAAATTGTTTTTTTCCCAGAATTATTCATTTAATTTTCCTCTAAGATTTTACTGGAAAAGGTTACGTGCATAACAAATGACGCCTAGGCTTATCTTTAGGACGGATATGATAAAGTAAATATTTTTGCAAATAATTATATATATTTTGTTTATCTGTTACAATACTTTCTTTATTTTCTTTTCTAAACATTTCCAAACAATACCTTAAAAACAATCGAAAGGAGTTTCAATTTGAATTTGATGACAAAGCATCTCTAAAAGCATCTCTAAAACTTGTTTGTTTCTTTCAACATGCAAGGATATTACTAGGTTATTTCTATTAGAAAACCTGGGTTTTTACTTCAATAATAGTTGTGATCCTTGTCTGTTTAAGTACATTGCTTCCTCATTAAAAGTTATACAACTCATCGATGAATAACTTATGGCTCTCATCTTGCTTCTGTTTAAATAATCTGTGTCAGGAATTAAATCAAATGTATTTGTTAATACACTATGAAAAATGTTTTGAAGATTAACCATAATCAAACTTACTGAGAGCCATTTTTATATTCTTGGAATAATAACTGAGAAATTATCTTAGTCTTGAGGAGAGAGTTTAACTGGAAGCTTTGTAAATAGTATAAATATTTGATTAGCAGGAATGTCTATTTACTTAAATTCAAATTAAAGTCATAATTATACTACAAAACACTCTGGCAATTATAGCCGAAGGAATCCTTTTCTAGCTAAAAAAAAAATCTTTATTTTTTATGATTTTTAATGATTGAAAAAAAAATCTTCAAGATTTTCATTCTTTCAAGGCCATTCAAAAGCGAGTAAAAGGATCTCTGAGATTTGATAGGAATTGGACGGAATACAAGAATGGTTTTGGTTCACCGGAACAGGATGTTTGGATAGGTAAAATAAATTTTGATTAAAATCCACAATCCAAATGATATTTGTAGCGATGTTGGGACAAAAATCATATATCCCGAGTTTTAAAGGGAAATATTTTCTGATTGAAAAGGCTTGAGAATAGAATATGATTTTCACTTAATGGAAATTTTACAAAAAACTAATAACTGTTGTAGCCTTTTTACTGATATCAAATATATTAATGTTAATACAGGAAATAACGAAATCCATCAGTTAACAAAGAGAAAGGACTGCTCCCTCTATGTTTCCATCACACTAGTGAATGGTACTAGTCTGTATCAGTTGTACGATGGATTCACTGTTTCTGATGAATCAGAGAATTATAAACTTTCCCTGAAGGGGACTACCAGGGGAACCTTAGGTACGTGTCTGTTAGAAGCTACTTGAGGTTTAAGTTGAGGTACAAAAGACGTCATGTATGTATGTGTAGTACTTACTGTTCGAAAGGAGTTTATCATCACATAAATGTAGCAAGTAAAGCAACAATCTCAAAAGAAAATTTATCTTTTTTTGTCATATTCCTAAACTTTTTGCAATCCAAAACCCTTTTGAACAGTCAATTTACAAACTTATCTTTTAGCAATTTGATGTTTAGGAGTCATATTTATGACATTCAGTGCTCGCGTTAAATCAGAATCTTTATTATGTGTTGTTTTTATGTTGTATGTTTTATGTGTACAGGTGACAGTATAAGAAACACTCATATTCCTGGCCTCAATGTGTCTGGGATGTACTTCAGCACCTCAGACAGGGATAACGATAGACTTGGTGGTGATAGCTGCGCTGTTTATAATGGGGGAGGGTGGTGGTTCAATGCCTGTCACCAAGCTTTCCTCAATGGTCCCTGGGCCTCACCCTACTGGATTTATGTATGGGATCCTATTATCATGGACGGGACAGAAGTGATGGGGACGCTGATGCTCATCAAACGTCATTAATTACACCATTTACCTCATCAATAAATGCTCACGACGTGTGACCACTCCTAGGGGTTGCTTACTTGCCATAGGCACCTGATCTCTGGTGTTCCCAGGATTACCTTGTTCAGGATTCGCATTTTGTACAGAATTTATGAAGATTGATCACTGTTCAATATATTTAGCTTTTCAATAATACATGTACCAGTAAAACCTTGTTAATTCCAACGTCGGAGGATATGAAATATCGAAAGTAAACTACTTTAAGAATGAGTGGATGGGACTTCTAGGTTTAACCTGTATAATTATGTAGATGATTACTTGGACATATTAAACATTTTAGAAGGGTACAGGTAGTGTTTATATAGCTACTGACTGCAGAATCCATACTTAACTTTATATATATATATATATATATATATATATATATATATATATATATATATATATATATTGGATCTATTGGAATTCCCATGGGTACCAATTGCGCCCCGTTATTAGCAGACCTTTTTTTGTATTCATATGAAGCAGAATTTGTCCAAAATCTTGTACGTGAAAAGAGGAACACACTTGCTGTGGCCTTCAACTCGACATTTAGATATATCGACGATGTATTGTCAATTAACAATGGCTATGTTCATTCTTATGTCGATACGATATATCCTTGTGAGCTTGAGATAAAAGATACCACAGAGTCTGACACATCTGTTTCATATTTGGATATTTTACTTGAAAAAGACGTTAATGGTAATCTAACAACCAAGTTTTACGATAAACGTGATGACTTTAACTTTTCAATCGTCAACTTCCCTTACTTATGCAGCAATATACCTTCATCACTGGCATACGGGGTATATATCTCTCAGTTGATTCGATACGCAAGAGTATGCTCTACGTATGAACAATTTCTAAAACGAGGTAAATTATTGACAAACAAGTTGATGAAACAAGAATATCAGCAGTCTCGTTTAAAGTCATCATTTCGTAAGTTCTATGGTCGATACAATGACCTTGTCAGCAAATACAATTTATCATGGAGTCAAATGCTGACTGACGTTTTTCATACTAATTGTTAGGCCATTATTTACACACTGAATTGTCGACGGATTTTTCCGTTATTTCCCGATCATGACAAGGAGCACACGGCGGGTGTGACCGGTCGGCAGGTGATGCTCACTCCTCCATGGCACCTGATCCCACCTCTGATGTTTAGAGGTCCGTGTTTGCTCTGCTCCTATTTTGTATTGTTTGATGGACTTTTGAGCTTGAATACTGTTCGTTATCTCCATATATTTCATATATATATATAAAAAATTAATCAACAAAAATAAGTTAAGGGCCAACTAGAGAATTTTATTTTTGGCAACATATTTTTTAAATGTTATGGAAACAAATGTCCTCTATTCTTTCCTTACTGTCGGTGATCGTTGTCTAGAACACAGATGTGTACATAATTATTCTCTCTTTTTGTCAGCCCCCCCCCCCCATCCCCTGTTTTAAAACACATTTGCCTGTTTCATAATAAATGATAAAAAAGAGAGTTTTGTCTTTAGTGAATAAGCCTTAAAAATTAGATTTGGACAAGTGATGTGTGTCTCATTAGTATGTATTTCATTGACCACCGCATGTAGTTCTTTGGGGGGGGGGGGGGTCATGAATAAATTACATTGTTGTGTTATTTCTTTTTAATTAGACATAAACTATATGATAAAGAATACTGGTTCCTGTCTGATTTATATATGCTTGAAGTAAATAATTTGAAATAAGATTTTCTGTTTTCCGTTCCGTTTTCCGTTCTGCGTTTTAGCAACACCCGAGTTACCGTGAACGGTTACCTTTTGAAAGCTTCGGCGTAATTCTCGCTCAAGTTGATCAATTAAGATATACAAGTATGGAATGTATAAAACAGTTTTAATATGTTTATAACAAGTCATGCGTTTCAAATTTACCATTTAAGCTGTGAAGACAAATGTTTATGAACCCTTACAAACAACACTTTAGTCAAGTTGTCAACTATAGTTTATTAAAGTTACGTATAATTTACTAAAGTTTTGTAAGTTTTACTATACTCGATCAAAGTTTTTACATTAGTTAAGCAAAGTATTTAACTGTGAATTTCATATTATATTTTATGTTCTCCAAATCATTCGTACATATTTTTAAAATGGAAAAAATTACTTGTATATCCCCGTATTATTTTTAAATGTTGCGTCCATTTTATCGACTTAAGATTTTAATCTTCAAAATCTCCACAAAAAAAAGTTCTAAAATAAAGTTTCACAATTTATCAAAGTATATACTGAAGTGTACAATTGTAAACTATAGTTATTGAGAATGTAATGTTTAGATCGAGAAGCTTGTTCTATATTTTATCAGCACATCAATCCGTGATTTGACATCATACACAATACAATGCTCAAATCAACTTTTCAAAATTTCAGTTAAAAATATCTTTGAAAAGAAACTTATAATAACGCATTAGAAACAAAATTTAGGTGCATTAACATTTTTTTTTCAAACTTTTATTTTGAATCACCACCCCAACAACAACATCAGAAAACTGAAAAATCGGTAAGTTAGACAAGATTATACTTTTGAAGTTTTTTCTGAAAAAATAAAGCATAAAAATAATACCATTTGTTGTTTTGAATTTGTTCGAGTTTCTTGAACAGTCGAAAGCGATGTAGCGAAGTGTTTTTTGATTTAACTTTTATATATTTACTACATTATGGTCTATATTGAAATATTACCACAATATTTGCCAGTATGGTCATTGTTAACAAGATGTGTTTGTGAAAACCTATCCCCCCGATGGTAACACAGTTCTGGAGTGGGACTAGACTACAGTGCAATAGTTATGGCCAATGTTAAAGTTTTTCAAATGTGGGTCAAAGGTCACAGTTGAGGTCACATGATCCAAATTCTGTACCAATGGAAACGTCTTGTCATAATGAACACTCATGTCAAATATTAAAGCCTTACCCTTGACAGCGCAATAGTTATGGGCTAGGTTAAAGACATCTTCCCAAGTCAAGGGTTTTTGATCCGCTCCGCTCCACATAAACCCTTGACCGAATAGGCAGAGTTTGACGGGATTTACTATCGCGCCATCTAGCGAGATTACACATTTTTGAACTCTGTTGACCTCTGCTATTGGCGAATCAGAAAAAGCCTATTAAACAGCCATAGCGAGACAATATGGCTGCCCCCATAGACAAGTTGTTTTTGGAAATTTGCAATAAATTCGGCATAGTTTTAACCTTAAAGCAGAAACAAGCCATAACTGGATTATTCAATTTTAAGGATGTTTTTGTTGGAACTAAAACTGGCAGTGGTAAGTCAATGACTTACGAGTGTGCCCCAATTTTATTTGACAACGGCACAACGTTGATCATTGCGCCGTTAACATCGATCATGAAAGAACAAGTTGATCGCCTGAAAGGATTAGGGTACAAAGCCATACACATCGGAACTGAAGAAGATGACATTCACGGAATAAGAAATGGTCACTATCATTTTGTATTTGGAAGCCCAGAACTCCTTGTGGGGAACGAGATGTGGCGAGACGTCATAAAAAGTTCTTCTTTCCAAAACAACCATCGACTAACGGTGGTCGACGAAGCCCATACAGTTGTGCAATGGTAATTTTATATATATTTTCAAATCATTTAATTTATTTAATTTGAAGTCAATGTTCTTGATGAAGTATTTTTAAATCATCAAATGAGAAGAACCTTTCAGTAAGGCTATATGGGTGGCTTAAATATAAATATACATAGCTGTTCTAAAAACAAAGCTTTGCAATTTTTTTAGGGGCCATGGCTCAGCACAAGAAAGCCCATTCAGAGAGTGGTTTGCTCATATTGGTGAACTTCGGTCCTTAAGTTTAAATGTTCCAGTACTGGCCTTGACAGCGACAGCAAGTCCAACAAACAGAAAAAAGATCATGAAAAGTCTTTGCTTCAAGAAAGACAGTATTGTGATTCTGGACAACCCTGATCGCCAAAACATTAAAATTACTGTAATCACAATACCAAACAATGAAGATGATGAAAAGCTATTTCACTGGCTGATTAAAGGAGTAATGCAGAAGAAGAGTGCCTTTGAAAAACATTTAATTTTTTGTTCCTCAATTAAGGATTGTTCCCACTTATTCTGCATGTTTTCAAGACTCATGGGGAGTACAGAGCTCGTGAACATGTACCATAGTAAGACCCCTGAATTTGTGAAAGAAAATATTCGCACAGATATGGGAAGTGAAACTGGGAAAATCAGAGTATTGATATGTACCAATGCGGCCGGAATGGGTGTGAATTTTAAAAATCTACACTGTGTTATCCATTATGGGGTACCCCATGATTTAGATACTTTCGTACAGCAGATGGGACGCGCGGGAAGAGATGGCTCCTTTTCTGAAGAAATAATTTTAGTGAAGAAAAAACACAAATGTCATGGCGATTTGCAGATGGTAAACTATCCTGTACTGCTACACTATGAAAAGTTGGACTCTGTGTCTTGCAAAGTTCATCACTAGGTGCAAATAAATGTGTCTGGTTTGGTTTACTGAACGTGACATTCTTTCTTAATTCACATATAATGTTTCTCTTTTCCAGTTTTAATTGATCTAGTCTGTTGTTTATTGTATGATTGTATATTGGTTTACGTCCCATTCGAGAATTTTTCACTCATATAGAGACGTCACCATATACCGGTGAAGGGCTTCAAATTTTGACCTTTACTCGGCACTCAGGGCCATTGAGCAGTGAGGGATCTTTATCGTGCCAACGCCTGCCGTGACACGGGGCCTCGGTTTTTAAGGTCTCATCCGAAAGACCCGCAACTTTCACTCCAAATTGCCGAGCGCATGGCGAAGGAACAGTTGCTACCTATTTTTTATCGACTTAGGTCTGTCGCGGCCGAGATTCGAACTCACGACCTCCCGATCACGGAGCGAGCGCTCTACCGACTGAGCTACCGTGAACGGTAGTCTGTTGTTTAAGTCAAAATCAATTTTTGAAATCTTGTTAAGTCTATTGAAGCAACGAAAGCAAACACACTTAGAAAGTCCATCTGAAGTAGTAGGTTTATAACCCAGGACTTCCACAAGCTGACAAAAAACTTTGAAAGCATCTGAGAAAATCTGTCTTCTTTGTTTCTTTGACAAAATTTCAGCACATAGTCTACACTTATCTTGGTCTGTGGATGCCATTCTAAACAAACAGATATATATATATATATATATATATATATATATATATATATATATATATATATATATATATATATATATATATATATATATACGCTTTTTAAGGAATATTTAGCAATTTAGTATGCCCTTAATAATCTATAATCCTGTTTTGCATCCTTAAAAAATTGTCGACATTGAAACCTGTCACACAAAAAAATAATCAATAAACTCGGTAGATGAATAGCAATTTCTCCGTTTCAAACGCTTTATTTTCATTTAGAAAACGTAATATATTTTCTTTTATTTATTTTCAATTAGAAAATGTAATATATTTTCTTATATTTATACAAACATTCATGCAAGTGCATGTTCAGTCCGAATTTTCTACTGCACCAGACAAACTTTAGTGTCATTTTCAATGTGGAAAGTTCGCAGTTAGAGTAGTAATTGCACACATGTTCAATATTCTATTCCAAACATTCAACCTTTGTTAAAGACACAATATTTAACATCTAATATGTAGATATACTTACCAGCTGACAGCAAACGGGAACCACAAGACCACATGTTTTTTCCGTTATCAATCAGTTTATGGTAAACTAAAACGACATTTCTGATTGGTTCATGCGCACTGGAATGAAGCCAATCAGAGAGCGCATTTCTAACCCCGTCAAACTCTGCCTATTCGGTCAAGGATTTATGTGGAGCGGAGCGGATCAAAAACCCTTGACTTGGGAAGATGGGTTAAAGATGAAGAGGAATTTTACTCCTATCCATTGCTGGAAAGATTCTTGAACGTATAATTCTGAACAGACTTCTTCGCCACCTTGAAAATGGGCTACTACCAGAAAGTCAGTGTTGGTTCCGTTCAAGGCGTGGAACAGCGTACATGATCTTTGCTGCCAAACAACTGCAGGAACAGAACAGCAGCCTATACACAACGTTCTTAGACCTCACAAAAGCTTTTGATACCGTCAACAGAATAGGCTTATGGTTAATAATGGAGAAATTTGGGTGCCCACCAAGATTCATCAACATGGTGCGTCAATTTCGTGATGGCATGCAGGCCCACGTTCTTGATGATGGCAACCAATCTGCTCCTTTTGAGGTCACAAATGGGGTCAAGTAAGGCTGTGTTCTTGCCCCAACGTTGTTCAGCTTGATGTTCTCAGCTACATATATACTAACAGATCCCTTCTCGGATAATGATCCAGGCATTGACGTCAGATACCTTACGGACGTGGGGGCGGGGGTCTCCAATCTGCAACGTCAAAACGTAAAAATTTACCTGTAGCCGTCCGATAATAATAATTAACAGTCCAATAATACATTATCGGACGGCAGTGATAACAAAACCGGACAGTAGTTAAAAAACAACAACAAGAGTGAAATCAAGGTTTAATTTGTCCAGAAACCAAAAAAAAGTTAGGGAGAACAAATTCAGGGAAAGCAAACGCGAGGAAATTAAGTTGTTAAAAAAAGCAAATCCAAGAAGAAACTGCAGTTTTAATCTTTCTCAAAAGTAACACTTTCCATTCGGTTTTTCATCACAATTTATGTATATTAAATGACGGTTCAAACACTTATTTACATCCAGGAAATGGTTCATATTCCTCGATAGATATCAGTATAGTGGACCCTTCTTTACTTTTAGATTTCGATTGGTCCGTACATGACGATCTGTGCGGAAGCGATCATTTCCCTATCATTATTAAACAAAACAAACCTTCAAACAACAGTTGTATTCAACACTGGAAATTAAACAAGGCGGATTGGACTCAATTTAAATACTTATGTTCACAAAATATTTCGGCGGATAAATTTGAAAATCATCTTGACCCTATTCAAAAATTTACTGAAATTTTATTAAACACGGCAAATGAGTGCATACCTAAAACCTCAACGAATTCTACTAGAATCAAAAAACCATGGTTTACAGAAGAATGCGATGCAGCTATTAAAGCTCGCAAAAAAGCAGAAAGACTTTTTCACAAATCACCATCTTCTATAAATCTTAATAATTTTCGGATATTCCGAGCAAAAGCCCGAAGAACTATAAATTACAGAAAAAGAAAGTCATGGAAAAATTCAATTAATTAAACACCTTCCAAAAAGCAGCGAAGAATGTCTTTTGCAAATTTTTAATACGATCTGGGAAAAAGGTAATTTTCCACAATCCTGGACACAGGCAACAATTATTCCTATTCCAAAGCCTGGAAAGGACCATGCAGATCCAAATAACTATAGACCAATTGCTTTAACAAGCTGCATATGCAAAACCATGGAACGGATGATCAATGAACGCTTGATATGGTTTCTTGAAACTAATAATGTTATAACAAATATACAGTGTGGTTTTAGAAAAAAACGAAGTACAATAGACCATCTAGTAAGGCTGGAAACCTATATACGAGATGCCTTTGTTAAAAAAGAACATGCAGTATCTATATTTTTTGATTTGGAAAAAGCATACGATACTACGTGGAAATATGGTGTCATGAGAGATCTTTTTAATATTGGCCTCAAAGGAAATTTACCCATATTTATCAAGAATTTTTTAAATGACAGAAATTTTAATGTACGTTTAGGGTCTACAACCTCAAACAATTATAACCAAGAAATGGGTGTACCGCAAGGAAGTATCCTTTCAGTCACATTATTTAGTATAAAAATAAACAGTTTAGCTGAAGTACTTAAAAATAACATGCTTGGGAGTTTATATGTTGATGACTTTGTCCTTTGTTACAAATCCAAAAATATGAAATCAATTGAGCGAAAATTACAGTCTTGTCTAAACAAAATACAAAACTGGGCCGAAGAGAATGGTTTTAAATTTTCAAAAAACAAAACTGCATGCGTACATTTCTGTTCCAAACGAAAAACCCATGATGATCCGCATTTGCAATTAGATGGCGACACAATAAAAGTACTTAAAGAGATTGAATTTTTAGGTGTCATATTTGATAAAAAAACTGTCCTTTATTCCTCATATCAAAATGCTTAAAGAAAAATGTACTAAAGCTCTAGATGTTATTAAAGTTATTGCAAATACTAAATGGGGAGCGGATAAGAGTACTCTTCTTAAACTCTATCGCTCTTTAGTAAGATCAAAATTAGATTATGGCTGTATTGTATATGGATCAGCAAGAACCTCTTACCTAAAAGCGCTTGACGCAATCCACCATCAAGGACTTCGGCTCTGCTTAGGGGCTTTTCGAACTTCCCCTGTAAACAGTTTATATGTTGAAGCAAATGAGCCACCTCTCGATTTAAGAAGAATAAAACTAACTTTACAATATTTCATAAAATTGAAAGCCAATAGAGATAACCCAGCATTTGACTGTGTGTTTCATCCACAGCATGAAAATTTATATAATAAAAAAAAATGCATTAAATCAATTGGTCTTAGATATAAAAATCATATCAGGGATTCCGAGCTACCTTTGAATATTGTAAAATCTACTACTCGTTCTGCAATACCGCCATGGAAATTAATTAAACCAGTTGTAAATACTGCCCTAACAGAATTCATAAAGTCAGAAACAAATCCCATCGTTTTCAAACAAAAATTAGCAGAACTTAAACAATCCAAGCATTCCACAATCGAGATTTATACAGATGGTTCAAAAGACAAAAATAAAGTTGCTGCCGCTGCAGTGGTTGAAAATAATGTGTTTTCTACCCGACTTCCAAATGAAGCAACAATTTTTACAGCCGAAGCAAAGGCAATACAACTTGCATTTGACTATATACAATCATCTAGTGATAACTTGTTTACAATTTTTTCAGACTCCTTCTCCTGTTTACAATCCATAAACAGTATGAACATTCATCACCCATACATTTTAGATATCTTAATCAAATACCATAATTTCATTAATCAAGGTAAAATTGTTGAATATTGTTGGATTCCAAGTCATATTGGTATCTCTGGAAACACTAAGGCTGATAGTGCTGCGAAAAATGCACTTCAGTATGAAATTGTTCACTTTCAAATTCCTTATACTGATTTAAAATATTTAGTAAAATATTATGTAAATTCTCTTTGGCAAATATTTTGGGATTTTTGCGATGATAATAAACTCTATACAATACAGAACAAAGTCAATCAATTATCTGATTTCGGCCTGAAACGTCAGGACGAAGTCATTATATCAAGATTACGCATCGGACATTCAAGGTTTACTCATTCATATTTACTTAACAGGGAACATCAACCTGAATGTATCTCGTGTGACTGTGCATAACTATACAACATATACTATTAGAATGTTCCGATTTCTCGCCTATACGTAGTAGACTCTTTAATAATGTGCATACAATGCATGATCTTTTTAAAAACACTAACCCTTTTACAATTTTAAAGTACTTACAAGAAACTGATTTTTACAGTAAGATTTAAATGAATACATTTTAAATAACGATTGTTTGTGGTTAATAATTTAGCTGCTTGTATAAATTTTTAATTTTTAGGTCCGTCGGATGGGACTTTAAATGGTGCCCCGTGTCAAGGATTACAACCCCCTTGGCACGCAAAAGATCGTTTTTCTGGTTTTCGAAAAAGAGTAGGCTCACTGGGGGCCGCCAGAGAAACCCAAAACTTTCAAAACTGGTCACATGACATAACTTTTTATCGCCGGTATATGGCTGAAATAGTGCCGATTCGGCGTAAAACATTAATCAATCAATCAATCCATTCGGTTTTTTGCAAAGCCTTTTCGATACAGCTCTGTGAATAAGCCAATTTAAATCCATTTCTGATAAAGAACCAGTCTGCGAATCTCATCATTTAACGAGGTTTGTTCGCCAATGACCGCACTTTTAAAACCCAAAATTTTCATTATATCATCCCATCAAAATTTTAGAAAGAAATCCGCATTTTTTACTTTAAATGCATTTTGAAGATATCATCCAACGCTGTACAGTACCGACCAAACACAACCTAACAGAAAGCGAACCCAAAGCGGACCCCGGGTTCGCTTGGGGTTCGCTATAGCGAACCCGGAGCGGACCCAGAGCGAACGCCGAAAGCAAACCCCAAATTCAGTAGCGAACCCAGCAAGCGAACGCGCGTTGCGTAACTGATCTGTCAATCAGGATTAGCGATAAGACGTGTTAGCCAATCAGCGCGTCGACCGATCAGCATGCCAGTTTGTCATTCGATGTAAATAAAACATTCTACAAGTAAAGCGTGTTTATGTACAATGTGAAATTATTATTAACACGATTAAAAAAATATTTATATTTATAAATTAATATCTAGGTAGCATATCATATTTACACATTTATTTTCTTTATTTTTTATTTTTAAAATCCATTTATTCATATTGCGTAAATTTATCAGACAAAAAGTTCATAAATGTATAAAAGAAAATAATGGTTATCACAATTGTTACTAAAATAAAAGAAAAAAAAGTATTTTGACAAACTATAACATTTCATTATCTCAAGATACTGTACAAGAGTATGTATATGTACGTGCTTTCATTCAATTTATTTTTATAATTCTAATTAACATTTTTGTTTAAATCCAGATCAACATCAAAATTATTAATCTTCTTAATTGAAAAAAAGTAAAAATAAATAAATAAATAAATAAATAAAGAACAGCATAAATGTACATGCACAGTATGTCCAATCGTAAACTACTATGGTATTATTTTGATTTATCTTTTACAAAAAAGCTTGATTTACCTTGTTTTTTTTTATTATTATTATCGGCCGCCAGGAGGCGGGCGATTATATGTTATGGTTTAGTAGGAATTGCAATGATTTACTGCGGTGCTATAAAATATTTACTGCAAAAAAGATTATAAGCTATAAAAAAATTTAGGATTAAATTAATTGTAAAAGTATGTGGAAAAATAGCATTTAAATTAATTGTAAGACTATAAAATGTTTATCATGCTTATGTGAACAATGCTGTGCAAAGCTAACACGCACTTATAAATAGGTCAGATCGTTTATGTTGAAGCGGCCCGGTATGAATAATACACTCTAACTCTAAACTAGCGGCCCTGTTTACTGCATATATATAAACAGCTGCAATGTTTAATACCTTATTTTACCTTTAAAAATACTGACAATTTTATAAAATTGTACTGAAAATTAATCTTAAATATATCATAAAATATTATAAAATTAATTCATTAAAACTAATTCGTAAATAAATAATAATTGTATATATGTAACCTACTAATTCGGGTTCGGTGTCCCAATATTACCATGTGATCGCTAATTTTTCCCGCTCTTTCGAGATAGACAAAGGAAATCACAATAATAATCGGGATCGAGTACCCTATTCTAGCGCCATTGGCATTGTGAACAGAGAACACGCCAAAATGGTAAGAACTTTATTTGCCTCTCTTCACCAAGGTTCTACGCAATTTCAGCCAGATAATGGGATTCAATGTATTGCTATTGCATTGGTAGCTCTATTAATGTTTATGAAACATTCTCCAAACCTCAATGAGGTTCATGAAAGCGAATTGAATGGCAGCATTTTTAATGGCACAGATCTTTATCGGCATATTATTTCAAACAGTGATGTTAGTGGTTATTTAGCACATAGGGATTTAGCAACAGATTTATCCGATTGGAATGGGTTAAATGGTCATATTACATACTTTTACGATCTGTATTTTGGACCTGTTTCTGGTGTTGCCCAGCATGAATTCGATCAATTAAATTTTGCTACAGCATTTCATGAAGCAGTTCAGCTCTCTTCATATCATTTAATAACTTTTGGAGACAGTTCTGTTGCAGTTTATTATCACTTTGAATCAGGTTCTGTATATTTATTTGATTCTCATCAAAGAAATGAATATGGTTTGCCTGACCCCAATGGGTCAGCAGTTTTACTCTCATTTTCAGGTATTGTTGAATTCCTCACTTACATTTATACAGCTTATAGTGAAGTTAACTATGAGATGACCCCAATTCAATTTCCATTTTGGTTAACCCCTTCATCAGCTGAAAGTTATGTAAAAACATCAAGCTTTCCTAAAGAGACAGAGAACATGTGTAATGGTCATGATGAACATACAAATGATCAGGAAATAAAGCAACAGCCCTCATCAAGATTAAATCCTTTGAAATTACATTCTTATTCAAAGAAAATTGATCAATTAAAAAAACGAAATGCTGGGTCAAAAAGGAAACATAAAAGTTTGGTAATCAATGAAACTTGTTTTGAAAATGGTAAATCATCAAAATTTATGTTGTCGGACATATGTATAAATTTTAATTTAAGTGATTCAAGTTTGAAGTCTCCTTTCGTAAGTGAATTTTGTGTACTAGACAGTAATGAATTAAAAGTGGATTTTTTGGCTGATGCTAATCATTGTCATGAATATGAAGAAAGTCTTCGAGTGAAACCAGATTATTATTGTCAAAGTTGTGAACGTTTTTTATTTGTTGATCAGATTTATCACATTTCAGATGAAAAACAAATAGCTGGTGTGCAATATAATAAATCGTCAATACTATGTAACACATGTTATAAGATTATTAAAGAAGGAAAAA
The DNA here is from genome assembly GCF_033153115.1 of Saccostrea echinata. Lineage (NCBI taxonomy): Eukaryota > Metazoa > Mollusca > Bivalvia > Ostreida > Ostreidae > Saccostrea > Saccostrea echinata. Next base: position 26,651,848 of record NW_026889782.1, read on the forward strand.
TACCATATCTTTCAGCTCATGGTAATGCATTGCACATTGGGGATTTACCTCAACAATTGCTATGTCTAAATACTATGGAAAAAAAATTAATTGCGTTAGTTGAAATATTTATGACAGTAATCATACTACCTGGTGGACAGTTTGCACAAAAAGGTTTAGCTTTGCATTTACCATCCAATGTTCAGGAAATTGCAAGTCAAGTACCACAAAGTGTGAACGACACAAGTGTCTTTTCAGTAAAATTTTTGCACAATGCTTACATTTCTGAAGATTATAAACATAAAGTTTCTGGTTTTAAATTGAAAAATGCATTATTATGGTTAAAGAAGTTCAATAAATTATACAGTGGAATTAAAATTGTGGAGCATTTTGAAAAAAATGAATTTAGAGATAAAACAATTGAAAATGTGTGTGATCATGATGAAGTTTTAGAAAGTTTAGATTTTTCAACCCTCACACCTTTGGATTGTAATGTTCCCAATGTTTCCATTAAAAATTACATATCTAATGGTGTTATTGAGGTACCAAGTATTAAAGAAAACCCAGTCAATATATATGAAATGAATCAAGGTGAAGAAAAAGCATTTCCATGGCTATTTCCAAATGGTATGTTTGGATTTTCCCATGAACGAGAGCAAAAGTTGTCATTATCCATGTATCTGAAAAATAGGTTGTATAATTACAGGGGTTATTTTCGAAAAAAACATAACGTATTTACTTCATTCAGCAGTGGCAGTTGATTTGTCACATTTAAAATCAGAAATTAGAATCAATATGCGAATTAGAAGAAATGCCAAAACAGTCACAGCTGGGGACATTAGAACCTGTGCACAAAATGATACTTTGTTGCAGAATTCTTACATGTTTATGAAAAAATAAGAGGTACTGTAGCTTATTTTAGAAATCAGTTGTACAATCTTTTGGCAATGTTTAAAGCTTTAGGCCCTCCAAGCATTTTCATGACACTTTCAGCTGATGATTTGCATTGGCCTGAATTAAGCATGACAATAAACAATATCAATTTTAATGAAGCTGAAACAAAAGGAAATTGTTTTAACACCATGAGGAAAGATCCTTTACTCACAGCTATACATTTTGAAAGACGGTTCAAAGCTTTGAAGAAGTTTGTAATTAATGGAAAACAAAAACCATTGGGAGAAGTAACTGACTATTTTGCCCGAGTAGAATTTCAAAATCGTGGAAGTCCTCATATTCACATGTTTTTTTTGGATTACGGGAATTGGACAAAATACAAGCAAAGAAGAACTTATTCATTACATAAATTCTACTATTTGTACAAGTATTCCCAGTAGAGAAAATGATCCTGAAATGAATAACCTTGTTCAGAAATTGCAAACTCACTCACATACTGCTTACTGCTGTAGAGGGCATAAATCATCATGTCGATTTGGTTTTCCTAAAATGGTTTGCAATAAAACCAAAGTTTTTGGAAATGCAGATTTTTCCCATAAGAATAAAGGAAAATTTTATGAGACAAGAAGAAATTCAAATGAATGTATGATTAATTCTTTCAATCCCACAATTTTAAGGCATTGGAGAGCTAATATGGACATACAATTAATTTGCAACGCGGAAGGTGCTGCATATTATGTTTGCAGTTATATTTGTAAGTCAGAACCAGATGAACTTAAATCAGCTCTTGGAAATTTAATTCATCAAGTTTTTAAAGAAAACCCAAGCATACCTAGATACCAGCGTTTGTTAAAAATAGGATTGTGTGTTTTACGTCATTGTAGGTTAAGTAGTCAGGAAGCAGCGTATCGATTAAATAATTTAAATCTCATTCATACAAGTAGGAAATATATTTTTGTGAATACCATGCTACCTGAAAAACGTTTCAAATTATTGAGAAGTAAAAGAGAACTGGATAATTTACCAGACGATTCAGAAGAAATATTTCATAATAACATGTTAGATTACTATAGATGTAGACCAAAGTCATTGGAAAAAAAGTCTTATTATCAGTTTTGTGCATGGTATGAGAAGTCATCAGCTCCAACAGAAAAAAGTCGCTTAGAAAGATTTTACATTGAACAGTATGACATCTGGTTTAAAAAAAACACAAAGGCTATTATTGTACGTGTTCCAAATTTTCCAGTCAATAGTAAAGAGTACTTCTATGCCATGTTATTATTACTCTTGCCACATAGGAGTGAAAAAGATATATGTGAGCCATTTGATAATTACAAAAAAGCTTTTATTCATAAGCGTAAGAACTTTGATACATCAGTTAATCACACTTTCTTCTCTTTTTCAAAACAAGTAGAGAATTCGATGAGAAGAATAAGAATATTGGAGGAGGGAGTTGAAAATGAATGCTATTCAAATGACAATGAGTCTGTGGATTATTTAACATTAAAAAATGAGATACTGGAAAAAACTTTTCATTATTTAAGTGAAGAAGTTTTAAATAGAAGTTTTTCAAGTGAAGAAGATTCCATTAGTTGTGAAAATCTTCAGTATGATGAATTCCATGCACATTCAATGTACTGCTCTATGTCCATCCAGGAGTTCAAAGATAATTTGGAAAAGCTTTCAAATTCTCAACTTAACGTTATTAATTTTGTAAAAAAAGCATATGAAGAAAAACAATTGCCATTTCATCTCTTTATTACAGGGGGAGCTGGTGTTGGGAAAACGTTTACAACAAAAGTTTGATGGCATATTTACAGTTATTCTGCTCTTCTCAGTTAAATACTAATCCTGTTGTTGTATGTGCTCCAACAGGAACAGCTGCCTCACACATAAATGGACAGACTATCCATTCACTTTTTAAAATTCCTGTTGCACAGCATATAACATATAGTATTTTGTCAGGGTTCGGTTTAAAAAAATTGAGAGAATATTTTCAACATGTACACACACTTATTATTGATGAAATAAGCATGGTTAGCAGTGATATATTTTCTTTTATTAATAGAAGATTAATAGAAATTAAAAGTAGCAATTTACCATTTGGTGGACTGAATGTTGTTGTGATTGGAGATTTTTTTTCAATTAAGGCCAGTGCAAGGTAGTTTTTTTTATTTTCAAACAATATACTTTGGAGTTTGTTCTATCCATTAATTTTGAATGAAAACATGAGACAGCACGAGGATGGTAATTTTTATTATTTATTAAATAGAGTCAGATATGGAATTATAACTGAAGCAGATGAGCAATTATTAAAGACTAGACTTTTGCACTGCAATGAAAGAGACGTTTTGCATATATTTCCTACAAGGAAAAAAGTAGTTGAACATAACATAAAAAGGTTGAACGAATTTAATGAAACAGTAATAGACATTAATGCTTTTCATTATTACTCACAAGAAGATAAATCGCCGCTTGCAGAGGTTAAAGAAAATTTCTTTAATTCAAACAGTAGATTAACAGGGGGACTGCCAACTGTTCTAAGATTATGCAAAGGAGCAAGAGTAATGTTGATCAGAAATATACAAACAGATACTGGTTTAGTTAATGGAGCAATTGGTACCATAGCTGATATTGGGCCAATATCACCAGAATTGTCTAATCCATTATTTATTTTTGTAAAATTTGATGATCCAAAAGTTGGAAAAGTGTTAAGTAATAAACAGGTTGAGCAAAGTTCTATTGCCATAAGTCCTGTTGAGCATCAATTTTTATACCAGGGCAGACATATTATAAGAAGGCAATTTCCTTTAGTTCTTGCTTGGGCATCAACGATTCACAAGGTGCAGGGCATCTCTATTGATACAGCAGTAATTGACATTGGATCAGATATTTTTGATAAAGGAATGATTTATGTTGCATTGAGTAGAGTTCGTTCTTTAAAAGGCCTTTTTTGACAAGTTTTAATCCATCCAAAATTCAAGTACATGAATCTGTTATTGAAGAGTATTGTAGTTTGAAAACATTGCTAAAAAAGGATACCAATGACCAGTGCAATAATTAACTCCTTTACATTGTATTTAAATATTTTAGACGACAGTATGCGTACAACCTTGGTTACTAGTTATGTGAAACAATGTATTTATCATGTAAAATTGTAATAGGGGTGGCAATGAGTCAAATTTTTAGGACTTAAATTAACTGTTGATAAAAAGTTGATTTATTACTATAGATTCCTTATTTTTCATAAATACTCCTTATAGCAAATGGGCTCTTCAACAGCAAATCACAAGAATAAAAATTCGTAAATAGACGGTTAATCAAGAGTTTTAACATAGATTTCAACACCCTAAAAATAAAGGCAAATAATTTAATTTTGCATGTGGTTCCTCTCGCGAAATTATGCAATAATCCATGCGTATATTTAGGAATCTACAGTATGATTTATTTGAATTTAAATTGACATATTTTGTTTACAAATCTTGACATATTTTGTTTACAAATCTCTACAAAATTAAACAATTTTTTGCATAGTTTTGAACATATAAAATCAAAATTTTCTTTCATTTGTATTTTTAGGATGAATCAATTTCTCTTGAGCTCTTGATACTAAAAAAATCCAAGACTATGCAATCATATAAAAACAAGCAAACAGACAGAGATATGACCTACTTTAACATTGTCGGAGCAAAAGGCCAAAAGGTGTATTTTGGAAGAGTATATTTGAAGAATAAGTTGGACTTTGTTAAGGAGGGACTGAGCTTAAAGTTTAAGAATGTTGTGCCAAAAGGGGAGGATGCATTTTGGGCAATAAGTACATCCACAATCAGTTATTGTGCGGTAGTGGAGACAACCATTGACAAAACATTACTTTGCCTTCCTGAAGATGAACCTCCAGAGGGGGTTCAAAAGCCAGTAACAAATGCCATGACGTCACCCGGCAAGTCAACAATAACTGGAAAAGTTGTCAAGGTAATTTTTGTATTAAATAACTTAATTTTGGTAATCCAAGTAAATTCCATATTTTTAGGTTAGCAGGTAAAATGCTTCTAAAAAAATTTATATATATCAGAAGTTTTAATAAAATAATAAAAAATATTTTTTAAAAACAGTTTTAGAGCTGATATTGAAGTAACATGGGGTAGTTAATTTTTATTGTTTGATAGCCCTTACCTTGTAAATTTTTGTATGCTTGCTAAATTCTATCCCAATACAAAAATATTAAACAACAATATATATGTACATATTAAGGGTGTGTATACAATTGTTTAAGTTATATTTAGGTGTCTCCTTTACACATGAGAATGAATGGGACCCTCCCTGTTAGAGCAATCATGTTGAAAGATGGTTCATCAAAAGCAAAAGTGTGTCTGTTTGGTGAAAATGCTGGCCACAATTTTTCTGTTGGAGATGTCTTGCAAGTGTCAGCAGTGTATGCAAAAACTTTCCAAAACAACAAGCAATTAACAACATCTCCACATTCCAAATGTGAGGTAATAATTTTTAATTATCTTTAAATTTTTAATTATATTAAAAATTGTCATTCTTTTAAAAATTGGACATTAGTAACATGTGTAAGAATCAAATATAAATGCTTAAACATCAAATCTTTTATTTTTTTCAGTTTTTAGCAGACATCCCGGAAATCCAGATAAATGAATCCGATGCAGACACTAATGACCCTGATTTCGAGGAAAAGATTGATGAAGACATCGTTAAGGAAATTATCCTTACAGACTTCATGAATGTAGACTACTACAGATGTTGTAGTAATAAAGGTATTATTTTCTTAATTTGTGCACACAAGCATATATTAATCTGCATTTTATCTGTTATTTTTACTTTAACACACTATTGTTATTTGGTTTTTTTTTCATATCTTTTTAGCATGCAGACAGAAAAAATATGTCAATGGGAAATGCCCTGTTTGCAATGATGAACAATCCAATGAATATTCTTATAGGGTTGTCTTCCATTACTCTACAAACACCGAAAAAGACAAAAAGGTTTGTCTTTTCCCAGGCACTATCGAAAAAATTTTGAAGAAAAAATTGAATGTTTCATCAGCAGATGATGTCATTTCTTCCTTAATCCCTCAGTTACCAATCCGTTTCCGAGCATCAGTTAATGCAGCGAATACCATATATAATATCCAAGAATAAACTGAATGTTGAAAGATTTAAACACTTGGTACAAGGACACAAGAGATTTAAATCATGTAATCACTTGGATTTAGATGCAAATTTAAGGTTGTTTTTGATACGTGTGAATTTTTTTTTCTAGTTTTTATATTCTAATTAGAGTCTTGTTAATTTTGTTTATAAGTTAAATATTGTTTGTACATACGTTTGTTTCTGGTTCTACTTTTCTTCTCTGGTACTTTATACATTTATAATATTGTTATAACTGAATTTTAAAGCATTAATTGGGAAAATTTAGCTTTGTACTTTAGGTATAATTTCTAATGAATCAACAAATTTGGCTTATAAATCCACTTAAATATCTCAACATTTTTCTGCACTTTTTAGACTTGTGGTGATTAATTTTGAATTTAAAAATCCTATTTGTTTGTCAACTTTAGAAACCAAAAATATAATATAATTAAAAAAAATTAAAAGGTCATAATTTAAATTAAAATAAGCTTAAATGATTCCAGGTAGGTAATTTTTCCATTTGTTTAGTGATTATTGTGTCTCTTTTTTTTTTATTTTTCAAACACATAAACCAATATCATTTATTGTTTGTTTAGTCTTCACTTTTGATGCATTGTTTAATTTAACAAAGTGCATAATAAATCTTTCTTCAACATATTTTTTTCAACAATGGCATAATTTTTTCTATGAAATTTACCATAAACATGTATAATATGTACATCCTTTTATTTTTTCATTTAATTTAGTAGATGTAGTAGAATGTACATGTATTTTACTTTTGTAAATCTATACTTATAATTACTTTAATAATTATGTACCCCTTTTACTTGACATATCATTTGTGAATTTCAAAGTTTTTTCCATAAATGTTGCATATACTTAAATAATGTCCACTTTCTTCTTGTATCCAGTTTTTAATAAACTTTTTAGATTTTTTTTTAATCATATTTGTTTGTCTACTTTAAAGGAAAGTATTTAATTTGAAAGAAAATTTAATGGCTATAATTCTGATTAAAATAACGTGAAATGTTAGGCAAGTTTTCTATTCATAGCAATGTTCCTCTTTTTTCTTTTTAATTATTATTTTTACTTACAACAATTAGATCTATATCAGAAGATATTATCTTATTCATTCTAAGTTGAGTTATTAAAAAGTACCATATTTGTTCTGGTTTCTGAAATGTATATTTTAATATTATCTGCAATATTTTTATGTGCTCTTCAAGAAATATTATATTTTGTCTAGTCAACATGTTTTTCTAATGATGCCATAATTATTTCATCTAGTCAAGAAATTTTTCACTTCAACCTGCAGTATTTTAACTCAACATTTTTTAAATCGTTTTATTTTTTTCTCATATGCAATTGAATTATAAACAATTTTATGTCAGTTTTTATTTGTATTGTTTTTATTTTGAAAAATATTCAGGTAAATTTTTGTTACTGTTTAATAATAAACTTTGCATTCTCTGAAGTATTTGTTGTGTTAAACTTATTTACTACCGTCATATACCACCATCATATACCATACATTAAAGTATAATCAGAAGATTTAAATTTCATGTAAGTGCATATCAGAGTATACATATAACTTAATCTCATAGTTGGTATGAATATTTGTTTTGCGGCCGAATCTTGACGCTTGCGTGAAAGTTTTCTTGTTATTAACTGAAATAAAAAGAAAAAAAAAAACAACGCGCGATTTACATGTACATTATTGAACGAACTAATTATCGGTAGTAAATAAGCAATATAATAAGTCGTACAGTATTGTATTCTTTTAAATAGCGTAACTTTAAATGATTAAGCGTATTTTAGATGTTTAACGATTTTTTTTCTCTGATGATGGGTCCCGTTAACTGCTTTTTGTGGTCATGATATTTTTATATCAATACATCAGAAATGTACATTTTTACAAAAAAAATTATTAATTCCCAATACGTACATAAATAATTAGTCGACAAATGTACACGACATGATTGTTGGGGTTACTTTTTATCCCTGATACTCATTATTATTTTAATTTCTGCAGATGAATGAATTTAAAAAAAAAAATGCTGATTTTTGAATTCATAAATGGAAAGATGAATATAAGTATTCATTCATTATTTAGGCCACTTTTAATCAAAACTCACAGTCAACCTATATCATATGATAGAACATGCTGCATTCGATCATAAATTACAATTTTACGTATCAAAAAGATTAAAAAATTCCAAGTAGGAAAATTACATTAATAATTATTTGTAATCTAAAATACCTATTAAATCTTATTTACATGTAGTTTCAAAAATATTTTTTCTATATTTTTTTTTTCAGTTTTCCAAAGTCGAATAATTGCAGCAGTAAATATTTTTAATCTAAAATATCTATTAATAAGTTTTCTGTTTTTTGTTTTTTTAAATATCCACTCCTAAATATTTTTAACTATTTTGTGTAAAACGTGATCGTTCGTGTGTGTTGTCAACAATAACATTGCAGCCACTGCACATGCAAATGTATCGATCGCCACAAAAACAACAATGATCGATTTCACTGCTGTATTTGGAATAAACAAGGGGCGGAGCTAACTGGCGGCAAGATTAAAGCGGGGTCCACTTCGCGCATGAGTGCGTAAAGCGAACCCAGAAAGCGAACGCCGGGTTCGCTCTAGCGAACCCAGAGCTAACCCCGAGCGAACCCGAAGCGAACCCAGAGCGCACCCAAAATTTCTGAAAGCGGACCCGTAGCGAACCCAGAAAGCGAACCCGGGGTGCGCTTTGGGTTCGCTCTGGTGTTAGGTTGTGTCTGGTCGGTACTGTATCTGTATCAATGTCAAACGCACTTAATAAAAAAAAATATTCCGAATAAAAAAAAAATCCTTCATCACCTGACTACTGTCCATAGTTCCTGCTAAGCCAAACGACTGCCATAGAATGAATGAATGAATGAAACAAGAGTTCACTCACTGATTTTACTGTCTAAAGAAAAAAAAAACTTTCTCTTTTCCTTTCTCTACTTATTAGATGGTTTCAGGTAGAAAACTATTGATGCCTGAACTCCTATTGTGTAATTATCGGACTCCTCCAGGTAACTTTTGGACATTTAAATAGCAATGTTTTAAGTAAGATATATGCCTCATACAATTCTATATATAAAATTATCAGACTGTTTTCGGCCCTAACGGGCCTCAAACAGTCTGATAATTTTACATATAGAACAGTATTCGGCATATATCCATTACATATCTGTTTTTAATATTCCACTGCACTCCACTCGACGTGTCACCTTTGATCGTTTGCTTACTGACATGCAACAAAGCAATGAACAAAATAATTTATATAGTCAATCCTGTATTGCACAATATCATTCTAAAATCCTTTCTTAAAAGATTTTTTGAAAAACATAAAATGAAATATGGAGATAACGATCAGTAATAAAGCTCAAAAGTCATTTGAAACAATAAAAATCGGGAGTAGAGCAAAAACGGACGGTATGTTTTGACCTGATTTACTTTGAACACCCGGACCACGAATACACATTAAATATATCTCTTCCCTCTCTGAAATTTGGATATTTAACTGACTTGTATCAACGAACCAATCAGAAAGCTCGGAACATTATGGCGAAAATTTTCCATAAAACAGCGTGGGAATGTATCATTTTTTCCGTAAGATAACCCGCGAAAATATCGGGGTTTTTCGAAATACAGACAGCATTCGATAGAGTCCGTTATATTTTCCAGCTCTGCAACCGGCATATTATTGGTTCTATAGACTATCGGGACATTCCGTAGTAATTTCCCGCTAATTCCTCGTTATATTATGGGAATATTTCTGCGCACATAGTCATTTACTTCGATGAAGTTGAGGAAGGATGAACGTATAAGACGATTTGTCGACCATTAACCTGGGCGATTTAGACTTTTTTAACATATGCGGAGTTACCGAAGAAGATATTGAACTCTTGCAGGTATGTGATGAAATTTAAGAAGAAAATGCCATATCCGAGGGTCTGTGTGAAAAGTTGAATTTAAATCGTGCCGAAAATATGGACAGTGAAATTGGTATCGAGTTTGGTTCTTTAAACCTAGATGCAGTGGACCCAGTAGCTGATATTACCGATCCAAAGGCTGGACCAGTGAAATCGGAAACCGGTGATTATGGTGAACGGCTTGGAAAACCGGTGACGGATGACGAAATTTCAAAATTGATTGCGTCGAACGAGAATGCTAACACCAAGAAAAATACCACGTGGGTTCTCAAGGTCTTCGAGGAACGGCGGGAGAAACGTAATGGTAATTCCGTTGATGAAATACCACTCTTACATTTAATGACGACAGAGCAGTTGAATTTCTACTTGGGGCGCTTTATTGTGGAAACTCGAAGAAAAAATGGCATTTGGTACCCCCCTCGATCTGTTTGCCTCATATCGTGTGGGGTATTGCGCCACCTCTGAAATAAAAACATCTTCGACAAAAACATTTTGGGCAGTAATGACCCAAGGTTTAGTGATTCCGGAAAATTCTTGACAGCAAAATGAAAGACCTTCTGAAGCGCGGGTTTGGGACGGCGATTAAGCAAGCTGAGCCGATTATGCAACAGGATGAGGAAAGCATGTGGGAGAAAGGTGTATTTCGGGGTGACAGTTCCGAAAGTCTTCAACATACCATGTTCTACTATAACTGTAAACTCTTCGGTTTAAGGGGGCATGACGAGCATCACGAACTTGAGTGTAGTCAGTTTGTTCTTGGGGAGGACAGCTCTGGAAAATACGTGGAATTCATTTGACGTGCCAGTAAGACTTACAAGGGTGGGTTGGCCCAAATTCAGCTGTTAAACAAACAGATTCGACATTACAGTTCACCTGGAAAGATACGATTTAATTACTTGGGTATATAATCGAATTTTGATTTCATAATTATATATACATGATTAATGATAAGTTACGACTCGGCTCAATTCATGAATAACATGACCCATATGAGCCCTATTTATTATTTATCAATAATTATTATAGGTGAACGTTGCATCGTAGACTTTTACAAGACTTATTTGGCTGGCCTAGGTAACGAGGGACCATTTCATCGACGCCCGTTGCAGGGACATCCGCCAAAATAAGGGAACCAGGTTGTAGGTGTAAAAAAGCTGAAGACCATGATGAGGACGATCTGTACAAAAGCTGGACTGTCTGGACAATACAGCAACCATTCTGGAAAAAAAGCACGTGTGCCACTCAATTGTATATGGCAGGGATGGACGAGCAAGAAATAATGAAGAGAACTGGCCATCGATCTGAGAAGGCAGTACGTAAACATAAAAAACTTTGCGACGAGATTTCCAGAAGGGTGTCGGAAGTACTCGATCCCGGAGTGCTGCAGTCGGGTGAGAAAAGAAAGCGCCGCGAGGAGACTGAAGACATGGAAACTGAAAATGAAGGTCATCAGAAGAAAATACCTCCGGTTGCACGAACGTTAGTTAAATTTAACTGGCCGTTAACTTTACGTTAACGCGACGTTAAATTTAACGGCGAGTTAAATGGGTTTGCACGAAAGTTAACTGACAGTTAAAGCTTAATTAATTTTCTGATTTAATAGCGATTCTCTGTTACCACTTTTAAAAACTTCTTTGCCACGCATGGTCACCAATTTTGATGAAACTTTGCCGATTATTACAACTTGACACCAGAAACATATATCAAACAAAATTTCGTTGCTATGTGTCTTGGTTGCCATGGTAACAGCCAGAAAAGTTGAAAAAATTGAGATTTTCAGCTTCTTTGAATCTTAATTAAGCCTTAATAAAGACTAAGAAAAACAAACAAACCATTCTCACAAAAACATGACACCTTGTTGCCACTTATACTATAAAGAAAATATTTAGAATTTATCTCTAAGTAAGTGGTAACCATGGGTACATTTGGAATACATTTTAGATGCTGAAAAATGCTGAAAAACGCTCAATATTAACAAATGATAGATGTTACATGATCAAACTCAATCAACAACTTGAGAAAAACAATAAAAAGTACTTGACCTTAAGTTATTAAGTATTGGCAATATTATTCTAAAAATAACTTTCATGGTTGCCATGGTAACACAGTGTTACCATGCAAAATCTGTTGCTATGATTGGGTTAATGCTACTATCTTGAGGAAAATCAATAAAATTCATGACTGGCACATATACATCCTTAGGACCTTGCAACACCAACAACATAAGAAAAATTGGGATTAATTGTTTTTCTGCAGTGTAACCATGGAATCAACGTACTGGTTGTTTAAAGTGATATATTTTTTGCTGCTTTAGGAATTTACTAACCTTTTAATCAAGAAACATATTATTTCACTAACCTTGAATAGTACTTATCTGGTAGAACTAAAGTTGAATATCATATATTGATAAAGTTTGTTGAAAAATACAATACTGTTGCTATGGTTACCAAGAAGTGAAAATGTTCAATTTTATTAATTTCATATCAATATTAAACCCTATGTGCCAGCTTTTTGCATCCAGTTAGAGACTGGGTGGTTGTCAAAATTGAAAGTCAGGTTAGTTATTCATAAATATCAATCATAAAAGTTTTGGGAATCTACACACAAGGGTACGTATCCAAGGAAACATCATATTTTTCACATTTCTAAGCATATTTTTTTTGGCTAATTTCCATAGCAACGCTCTATTTAAAGAATTAAATTTGAAATTTTTGAAATGTGAAAATTAGGGTCATACCAACGCCTTTAAAAATTGATCATCAGTTATATAGAAATATGTTTATTAAAAAGATAGGATAAGATTGAAACACTAAGAGAACAAATTAAAAATCCCTTCGTGATATTAAAACCATGGCAACCATTGCCAACCCATAAGAAATATCATATTTCATCCTTGGCATATGTTTCAAGGATCTTTTGTCTATTATTTGCTTGCTTTTCAACCTATAATTATTTTTATTCTTATGTGTATGACTTTTTAAAATTAAATAAACAAAATTATTACTTTTGAATACTTTGTTTCCATAGTAACGTATATAATAGTTGGTTTACCAAACATGTTTATCAAATATTTAAGACACCAGACCTTCAACTTTCCCAAACAGTCATTACCACTTGTATGCTTTGCCGCAAACGTTAATTGTGGGACTCTGAACATTTTGAAAAATGCCATTTTTCAAAATTTAGGACGTGTTGCTATGGAAACCATGACACGTAGCAACCAAATTTTGCCTGATTTGAGTTTAAGGTATCAAAGACTTTTATCATAGAGAGTTTGGAGAAATTCTGAGACTATGCGTGCCACAGCTCCTATATAAAATTTCAAGTCATTACAGAGAATGGCTCTTAACTAGCAGATTAAACTGTGGTAACCTAGGTACATTAAATATTTAATTAACCATAAAAAATCAAGATGGCGGATTTGTTATTATTTGGGAACTTGTTTGCGGAGAAGAAAGAGAGAAAATATAGAGAAAGAATAGAAATGTCCGACTTAAGCGACACTCAAATCCGATCCCGGTTTCGATTTAGACGAGATTCGCTAACTTATATTTCGAACATGCTGCGAAATGATCTGCAAAGAGCAACATAGCGAAGTCAGTCCATATCAAGAGAGAATTATTTGTGCCGATTCACGGTAGGTTATCCAAGGCTAGTAAGGACGAAAAATGAACGTTATGTAGAAATTGAACTGCAATATAAGCTAATTACACTGACGAAATAAACAAAAGATCATTATTTAATTAAATTTCCACTTAGATTGTGTTGAGATACAGAAGCGGACGTCGCTTACGAATGCCATTCAAAACAAAACGGCAAGAACGCCGGGTGATCATGTAATGGCAAAAGTGTCCACATAACAAACTAAAATTTTCAACATTTGTTTAATGTTCCTAATAAATTCTGTATAAGCACAGTCTGTATATTATATATTTTATCCATCAGCCCAGGATCTCGGATAATTGATAGATTATCTGACTGACTTATTTAATTTCATAGATTATTTTTCTACAAATCATCTGAAAACAAATCTGTAACACTCCATCAAATTCATTTTCCTTACTGCGGTTTGACGTACAGGGTGTTTTTTTTGTTACAAATTTTCCCTTTCGCAAAGAAAACCATTCAAATAAGCACAAGGTCGATCATTCCATTCCCCATTATAAAACATATCTATACAGTCTACTTCTTGGTTTGGAGCATAGTAGTTATCTGGGTTTATATTGTCCCAGTTTGTAAATCCAATGGCGGTGTTTGAGTGTTCCCATACATACACACCTTCTGTCGCCCTATCGTTTCCGCCTGTCCATGTCGCACAGTTGTAAGGGTCCGTGCAAACTAAAATAAAGAACAAATGTCTTCATCAGTCATGTCTAAGCACCCAAATAATGTTACGTCTTTTAAACAGTAATATTTTAAACAGATACCACGGAGGAGTATGGATCCCCTTTCAACCGATCACACTCGTCGTTTGCTCCGTGTCGTGATCAGGCAAACCAAAAACATTTCATTGAAAAAATAGCCTAACAATATGTCAACCTTTCGCCATGTTGTTAGATTGTATTTACTTTCTACAGTCGAGTCCCAAATTAAAAGTCACAAAATGGCTGAACTGATAGGTAGGGCTGAAAAAAGTGGGTCTTGTTCATGGCCATATATCTCTAAATCTAATAAAGGTACTTACCCCAAATTTTCAGTACTTAGTAATACATCCGTTGACTGCCAGAAGAGCTCGGACTCGCTTCGGCAAGGATTTATTCTAAGATTTTATATACGTTGGAGTTAGAGAGGTCCAGATTTCTAAAACATTGTCAACCATAGGTGAGACATTGTCAACCATAGGTGAGACACCCCGAAAACATAACACTTAGCTGTGGAGTATATTGCACACTGTAAATTTCAAGACAGCGTCATTTTTCTTTCCTGTTCTTCCCTAAAACAATCTGTTTCAACAGAGAATATCTCGCTAGACCAATCACAATGTACAGTCCAGTGTAAATGAGATCAGCAAAAGATAATGCGCTTCAGTGTATTCTGTTTGGAAATGGTGGTAATCTTCTTCACTACTCTCCTGTGATACTCATGTTCATGCAATCTCCTTTGAACTGTGCTTTTGGAGAGTTTCTGTGGTGCATTTTCATTATATAGATTAGAAATATATAAGTCGTTCTCCGGTTAACTTCTACGATATTCAAAAGTCTTCTACCTGATCTTTCGTCGTCCGCTCGGCCCAATGGTTAGAGCATCTGCTCTAAAGTCGCGAAGTAAGGAGTTGATCCTTACGTCGAGGGTTCGAATCCCACTGTGGGACGCGGAGGCCGGTCCTTCGGATGAGACCGTAAAAACCGAGGTCTCGTGTCGCAGTAGGTGCTGGCACGAAAAAGATCCCTCACTGCTCAATGGCCCTGAGTGCCGAGCATAGGTCAAAATTTGCAGCTGTCCATCGGCATGTTGTGGCGTCTCCATATGAGTGAAAAATTCTCGAGAGGGACGTTAAACAAGAAACAAAAATCTGATCTTTCACTACTCTGTTTTTGGACTTTCTAGCACTTCATTTTGATAAACTAATATTTTCCTGGTTTTCATTACATTTCAAAACATGACACACTGTAAATCTATTAATTCCTAATATCCACCACTGTTACCTTCACTTTTGAGCTTTAGGATCAACTTCTTTTTTTTCATCTGTCAAATCTTTTCAACTTGCACTAATTGCTGTATTTTGCAGACGACAACTTTATTTGTAAACAAAGACTTACCTCCCTTTCATCAGGCAGTAAGTGAAAACTGAATTTATGCCTTGGTAGAAAAGTTCCGGGTCAATTCACATTAGTTATACTTGGAAATGAAAATATATGTCTGTGTGATACTTAGCAAGTAAATCAGCCATATTGTGACTTTAAGTTTGGCACATCAGTGTAGTCATTGTATCGACCACAGAACTTGCGAAATGATGAATTTAAACGAGACTGTTAATATTCGTTTAGTCAACGTTATAATTGTCTAAAGCTTGCCTCGTGTTATAAATTGCTCGTATGTAGAGCATACTCTTGTGTATTGAATCAATTGGGAGACATAAACTCCATATGAAGGCGATAATGGAATATTGCTACATAAATACGGGAAGTAAAGATGGAAAAGTTGAAGTCATCATCTTTATCATTAAGTTTTTTTTGTTAGCAGACCTGTTTACCCATATTGTTGTCCCTCAGTACTTTTTGTTAGATTTGTCAGTGAGATTTGGCATTTGCCCGTAAGATTTCACTTTTCATCGATTGTACATATAATAATAGAAAACAACTACATTTCTGATTATCAAACCATGGTTTAATAACAAAGAAAAACATCATACCTTGCTTTCTTTCGAGGGGTTTCTGTCAATTTTTAAAACACCGCATTTTGGCAACCCGACATCACTTAAGTGTTTGAAATTTTTCTCTTTTTTAGCGATTAAAAAGCGTCAAACTGAGACAGATCATAATGAAAACTAACTGCTAAAATCCAAACGAACTGATTTCCGATTTCCGTATCTTCATTCTAGCATTTTCGATTCAAAATCCGTACAAAATACGGCGAAATCGTAAGAGTAAACAGGTCTGTGTTAGGCTACAAAACAGCTAAATGTAGTGTTTCAAAATCGAGCAATACTACTGTCATGGAAGCTGAAGTATACGGGTTATTCTCTAATGAAAACACTTACAAACATCATTTAATAAATTAGCAGTAATCCAGGTGTTTTCCTCCACGTCACTGATTTCCACCAGGTAGGAATTGCAAAGAAAGCAGGATTGCTGTATAATATATTTAAAATAATTTTTGTACAAAGCTGTTGAATTTTAAACTTATACCAAAAAAAAAATGTAACTAACTAATAACTAAAATGCTAAAGAGACACAATTTTCGGAAAGTTGTTATGCTTGATTGATTGTGAACTAAGAGATGTATACATGCTGTGTAAAAAAGAAATAAACCTTGAAAGAATTAAATCATATATAAAAGTTACAAATAAATGGTGCGCACTTGCTTCACGAAGTCTAGTTAAAAAGAGTATAGTATTCCTAAAATTTGATAACTGTCCACACACTTCTCCCTTACATATCCGAGTAAGTCTTGTATTTAAGAGAAATCACCCTCCCCTTTCAACCTTTTTTTCTTTCCTTTCAACTTCCTATTTATTTATAGACATCCTTAAAGCTTTTTGTTTTCAGAATGATTCTTCTAATGAAAAAGTGCTTAATATGAAAGTCTACGAGAAAAAAATATAATTACAGTATGTAACAAGATAATTTATAGATGCAGAGCATCAAATCGGCCGCAAACACTTTACGTGCTCTGGATCTATGTTATGATGACGATGTCTGCAGCTGATGAACATCACGAAAAATGTTAAAGGTCGAAAATAGAAAAGCGTTGTGTCATTAGCAGCTGCATGTCAATTTTTCTCTTTTTTAATAATCCGAAAAATTTTATCGAGTTGTTTTGAACATTACACACTCCTACTTTAGGGAGCATTTATTGTATAAACTTTTTGTAAAATCTTATACAAGTATATCTTGTTGAAAATGACCAGAGAACTTGAATAGATTAATATTAATTATTAGAAGATATTATATAACATTTTTCTAAATTTTTTATCTATAACTTTTTATGCATGCTATCAATAAAAAATTATTCGATCGAGACAATAATAAATAACACCTTATTTTCCCATGTGCACTTACTATCACTACCACAAATAGACGCTGCTGCGGCTGATAGACAAACAGATAATGGAATCATTTAGTGTTGTACTTCGGCTTCACAAGTAAATTAACAAATTAAGAATTAAGAGTCGCCATTGATAATCACCAATCAAATTAATTCTCAAAAATAATATCCCCTTCTAACTCTATTCGCATTACAGATTCGATTCAAATCACATACGTATTGTCCAATTTTAATTACAAAAACGAGGAAGCTTACAATTTGATGTTGGCCAGTGGTTAATTATACGGCTTAATGAGGTTTTTTTTTTACTGAAAAAAAAAACTGATTGATGATTAAAAAGAAGAAAGATTAAAAGAAGAAATCAATAACAAGTTTGATTGTCGATAATTTTCTTTCGATTTTTTTTTCTTGTTTTTCTTATAGATGTATTACTAATTTACGTTTTATCATAAGTGTTAAGAACAAAGGTGTATCTTTCTTAACTTTATTTTAAAACTATTAATACTTGTTAATTTTCGATTTTTAATGTCTTTTGCTGATGTTGATTGAATAAAAAATTGTATTTATTTGTTATTAAAATAAGAAGCTGATTGATTCCTCAAATCATACTTTACTACTCTTCTTAACCCTTTATGAATCTCATGCAACACTGAAGTTAACAACCTGTAGGGGACATCTTTCATTTTTCAAACAATATCTTATGAAAAATCAAGTGTTAATTAATTTAAATATCAGTAGTGGATTTATGTGGGATGCTCCCCGTAAAAAAAGTCAAAAAGAATTACAGATACTTTAGTCTGTGTTCTTTTCTTGTTAACATTCTGGACATTTCTTACTTCTGAGATTACACGTTTTCCAAGCCCTATTTTAGACATTTTGTATTGTGTAAAAACAATTTAATTGAACTACATGTAGTTATTATTACAGAAATTTCAAGTTAAAGAAATAAGTTCATAGAGTTGCTTTTTTGATTTTCTAGGTTTCAAAAACTAAAAAAACTGATCATCAGACTGGCCTCATTAAGAGAGGGTTATTTTAAAAATAGATCTTACCTTTATAGATATCTTGCAAATTACTTCACAAGTTTGAAAAAAAATTCCTAACCTAAATCTCTCCATGAATTTGTTCATTTAATTGAAACTTGGAATCAGATGCCACCTGCCTTAAGATGTCAGTCTTTTGCTATGAAGTGACCTCTTAGAACAGGTGCGACAGTAAATAAGGAAAATTGAATAGCAATGGAAATAGAAGTCATTCTTATTAAAGATCCTCACGTTTTAATGCTGCTTTCAGAAACCATTTTGATAACCTTTTGAAGTTATTCCTTCATTCAAAAGACGTTGCTGTAAAAAGTATATAAGAAAGAGTACATTACATTTTGCATAATAAGGAGAAGAACAAGAGATGGCATTTTACCTTTCAAGTTTTCAAAAATGATATCTTGGACGTGAAAAAACGGGGGCAAAGATGAACTCTACAATATAGGTTATAAACAGATGGTATATCATCAGACTTTTTTTGAGAACGATCACTGTTTGTTATCTTCACCTTTTACACGTAAAAGGTAACAATATCATTGAGTCAAATGTTGACTGACGTTTTTCATGCTAATCGTTAGGCCATTATTTATGCACTGAATTGTTAACGTTTTTTTCCCGATCATGACAGGTATGACCGGTCTGCAGGGGATGCTCATTCATCCATGGCATCCAATCCCACCTCTTATGTTTAAGAAATACGTATTTGCTCTGCTCCTGATTTGTATTGTTTGAAAGGACTTATGGGTTTGAATTCTGTTCGTTATCTCTATTTCTTTCATTTTGTGACTTAATGTCGTTTGAACGAACGAATTACTCGAAAAGGTTATCAAAATGGTTTCTGAAAGCAGCATTTTTTCTGTTTGCAATCTTTCATTTTTGTGCACTCCAAAGGCAGAAAAATTTGAACATTGGTATCTTTCATGAAAAAAAAAAATATGAGGGCAAGGAAAACTGTTGAATCAAGTGTTTAATGTTGTGTATGTATTCTGCAGGTAATATATTGTTTGGTTTTAACCTGTTTGAATCATTCAATAACCATGACAATATCAATGAGTAACTAAAACTATTTTGTTATAAGAATTTTTCTCGTTTCTGGTGAAGAAGGGAGAGAGCCTGTTAAATCTGAGAATTTGCCATGGCGTCTGCTTGAGTTACTTTTGTGCTGTTAAGACCATAACATCTGCTTGTGACACTGTTACATTTCCAACCTGTACTGCAATCTACAATGAAATATTATATAAAACTATCTGTAAATTAGTCTCAAATGAACTTAAATGCTAAATTATTTTGAAACTATGACTTTCAATAATCTGTGGTCTCCTTTCATAGCCGATGTATTTTTTGTAAAGGAGAATTTATCCAAAGGCCTCTACACAAAAAAACATATTGAGTCATTTATAAGTCAACATTTTATTCATTTATCTAAACAGAACAAGAAAGCCTAGTGGTAGGCCCTTCCTTCGTGGCAGGGAGGTGGGTTCGCCTTGCCGAATCAAACCCAAGACGTGTACATAGGAAGTGACTGTTTCTTCGCCAAGCGCCCGATATGAGAAGCGAAAATCACTGGTTTTTCGGATGACATCTTAAAAACCGGGGTCTTGTGTCATTTTAGACATTGATAAATACTCTCACTGCTCCAAGGCCCTGAGTGCCGAGTATAGGCACTCTATAGTAAACCGAGACTCTGGCATTTAAGGCCTCTTAAGTCCCGTTACTCCCTTCTTATAACGAACGCTTGGCAAAGGCACAGTCAATAACGTCTTTGTTTTACTCGGCGCGGCGAATAAGAATCGAATTCGGGCCTCCCGATCACGCAGCAAACGCCCTTATCAATAGGCTACCGTGACCGGTTTGCTGTTCTTGAGAAGATTATTTTTCAAGATTTTTCTTACATATTCCTATGATTAACTTTAATCCGTTGTGTGGCTCCGTATAACCCTTAGGGTTACATGCTTTGAATCTCCACTATCTGAGAAAATGATAATTATGGCTTATGGCTTTGAGAAGGAGATGTTAAAAGATTATTAAGATATATAAATCTATAGATAAAATTCCCTGTTGTAGTCCTGTCCTTCCCCCAGAAGGTACGGATTTAATCAGCTTGAGGATGCATTCGCGTTAACATGAAGAGCATTTTTTTTTTATACAAAGGCAACTGTTTCCTCAATCATATTAATTTGTCTGCTCGTCCAACATATTATCGTTTTGCCCGACCTCTTCTCGCGAGACGTCTCGATCCGAGTGAAAAATTCTCGAAAGGGGCATAAAACAACAAATAATCAATCAATTTTCCTGTAAGGCAGGAAAAAAGCTGAGTTAATTATTGCCGAGAATGCACCTTCAACAAATACTTTTCTGTTCATTGCCAGATGCACCTTTTACAAAATTAGCTCTCTTTGTGTAGGCAAATGAATATCATAGTAAAAATATCAGACGGTTTTCTTATTCCATTTCTTTTAATCTACACTTGGTTTCCAGGTTCTGTAATCTTTACCACTGATAAGCTTTAATTGTTATTAAAGTTCACAAGAGTAATCCTTTTGATTTTTTTTTAAAAATCAATATATTGGTCATGATAGGAAGGTGACAATCGCAGGAATCAATATTTCTTTTACTTGTGTTTATGAAGGTAAATTTAAAATGATAAAAAAAACATGAAAAATTTATGCTTAAAACCTATTTTAGTTTATGTTAAACTGAGTAGCCTGTGCACTACCTTCACTACTATGTCACATACTTTTAACGATGCATAATTAATACTTTAATGACACAGACAATATAAAAATTAAAGATAACATGCCGCTTGAAACGGGTGTTACTAACATTTTTCCCTTGTTGTCAAGTAAGCTTGACAGCATACAATCTTGACGTTTACCTGCGTCTTGAATGAATGTTTTTTTTTAATTCCACGAGAATTCGATTTTTTTTTACGTTTTTGTTGTTCAATTAATTGCGCTTAAATACCCCTACGCTTTTTTTAATCACCGATAGAATAATATCATACCAAGAAAACCATCCGCTGTAGATTAAGAGAGTGAAGTCAATAAAAAGGAATTAGCGGTAATCTGTAATTAATGTGAAGAAATTAATGTTAGTAATTTCAAGAGAGAGAGAGAGAGGTTTGGATACTTTCGAAACCTTTCTATCTTTATGGGGGAAAGAGGGTATTTACATTACAAGAGTTTGATAAAAAATGTATGAAGAATAAAATATGAAGACAAAAAAGAATAATCAAGCTCAAATATCCATAGAAACAATAAAAATTGGTAGCAGAGCAAACACGGACCTCTCAAAACATGAAAGGTTGGATTAGGTGCCTTGGAGGAGTAAGCATCACCTGATTCGTCACCCCTTTGTGTGCTCTTCTTGTGGTGATAACGCTTATTACTAGTATTATATAGCAAAAAAGCTTATGCAGTATACTGTAAACCAAATTTTATTCACATGCGAGAAATTTTCGCGAGTTTCGCGACCTACTTTAACTCGCGAATATAATTAATCGCCGGTCACCAACTATTTTTCTTTGTATTTGTACAGAATGTTTTCTCAGAAGTGAAAATTAATATAGTGGAGTGATTTCAAATTGAAGATTCGCGAATAAAAGATGACGCGAATAATAGTTTACAGTTACGAGTGATGCCTACGTTCGTTACTGCATGGCTTACCTTGGAAATCATCATGCCGCTTTTCTGCTATGTATTTATTTTTGCTTTCAATGCCATTTTTTAAGGACAGACTGACTTATTTTTATTTAATGTTAAGACATTGAAAATTTAACAGATAGAAATTTAAGGATTTTACATTCTGAGTTTGGAACATTTTCATAAAACGCTTTACGCAAGTGTAAACTGCACCAGATTTTTTAATGTATAAACAAGATCTATTCCTTATGCTTAGGTCGTGAACTATACATTTAAGAACACATGCGCCTAACTGATTAGGCAATAATTAGCAAAAGTCCATATAACTTTTCGATAGCTGCACTACGGCAAACTTAAAAAATATTATAATCTCAGTATATTTGCTAAAATCTGAGTAACATACCTGTACTTGGTAGATAGTACAACCATCCAATCTCTGTTTCATTCATTCTTGACGGGTCACATCGTGTTTGTCTTCTACATAACTTACGTTCATAATGAAAACCAAAGCAGAGACATTCTGTTTTACATGATACAGCACATGCAACTAGAGACTTGGTCTTCTCCAACGAGAGAAGATCATCGTTTCCCAGTTTATCCTTACATCCAGAGACGGCGAGAAAGCTAAATGAATCTGACCGAGTCGAATACACAGGAACACAAACAACAAATATACAGACAAAAATTCGGAGCTGTGTATAACGGCAGTCTGTCATTTTGGTTCAGTAATTGCTCCCTTTAATTTCGTATATACGTAGAACCTAAATTAAATTGTCATTACTGTATCTGATGATTTTACCTTTAACGTATCTCCTCATACATTTTAACAAAATAACACATTTTAAGCGCAATCGCCTATACGGTTGTTGCACCATCTTTACATCAATGTCTTTTATCGACCATGTTCATTTCATAAAATGAAATATGGATATAACAAAAAGCATTCGAATCAATGCCTGTTATTAATCATGCTTGTTATATCTTTTAGTATTCTAAAAGCCAAAGATATTCTATGCTCACGGTGTAGAGGTTTCCATTTCTTGGGATGCACAATCAACAAAATAGCTTTGTTTAAAAATCACTCTGATTCTACACACAAATACTCTGTGTTTCTCTTTAAAAGATTCTGGAGATTCTTTGTAGTCTTTGGAGACCAGACCCCGGGATCAGGAAACGACTTAAGATTTGTCAAAATTTCAATCGTCCACAAAATGTGTATTACTTGTTATGTAATTCTTAATTTGCATGCTTTAGGAGGTTTTTGATGCAGAGGAAAAAAGCATATTTTTATTTTGGACTGCATCATTTATAAATCATTTCCGCACAAAATACATTTTTTGACTTTAGCTTAAGACGTTTCATAATCTCAGGGTATCTCCAGGGTTGGCAAAAAACTGGGAAATACTCATATTTCGCAGGACGGTGGGAAATACTGGTAATTACCAGGAAGTACTGGTATTTCCCGGGATATACTGGGAAATAAGAAATATAGCTATATATTTCATTCATACTGACATGTAGTACACCTTATTGGCTAAGATATCTACCTGGTAACCACTGTCCCTGATTTAAAAAATTCTGGTTTCCAAGTAATTCATTTTATATAATCATAACACAGTTTATTTATGTATCAGTCATGAGTGTCATTTGTTTCATGCTTGCGTCAGATGTGACATGAACCCGAAGATCCCAGTAGAGTTTCTTATGTAACCAAAGAAGGATCTAAGAAAATTCTTAAATGTAGAGTATGGTATAAATATCAAACCTAAGAAGAAGCCTTTCAGTTCTACTCAAGGTAATTATATCTCAAAACAGGGGCAAAAAACTGTCCAGAGCAATTTGTTTAAACAACATGATTGTTTGTAATAACTACAGTGATTATAGAAGGATTAAAACAAGTTTGTTTTGTTCTTGGATTTTTTATTAATAAACTTGATAAAATTACTAAACTGGAAAGAAACTTGAATTGGAAAATTTCAGTTTTATACAGCCAGGGAAATGTTTCAGAATGCATATTTGAATGGAACCTGGAGTAGTGAACATTCTGAAAATGTTAATTTGCAATTTGAGACATATTCAATATTATTCATCTTCTGTTTTTATGTTTATTTTATGTTTGAATTTTGTATAATATTGAATGAATTAAAGAAATAAAAAAAATTTAACTTTGTATTTCCCAGTATTTCCCAGTTAAGAGAAAATTTGTAGAATTTCCCAAGACGGGTAATACTGGTATTTACCACTGGTAATTCCCACCACAGGTATTTCTCGGCCAACCCTGGGTATTTCCCAGGGTCATGAAACATACTTAGACTTAAGTCAAAATTTCAATCATGTATAAAATGTTTAAAACTTGTTGAAAACTTGACACAAGTAGACTACACTGATATACGTTATTCTTTTTATCGGATTTTGATATTACATGTTTACTAAAAATTAAAATTTTATGTGAAATACCTTCAAAACGCTCTTCTTAATAATTTTTACATTTTTGTTCTGATTTTATATTTGACTTCTTTTTGCCATGTTTACTAAACAAAGGTAAATTTCTGTCTAATACCTTCAAAACTCTACTCCGACGACAGTTTTTGTAAGTAGAGTTATATTTGAGTTTTTATGCTCCCGTTATCGAAGATTAAGGGAATATAGTTTTGCTTAGTACGTCCGTCTGTCTGTTTGTACAGGAAAACTTAAACCTTGCATATAACTTTTGAGTTTTGATTGGCTGGAGTTATGGCTTTCTTACTAAACAGGTGTATTCCTTGGGACCAGACCTCTTTGGTACCAACATATTTCACCTCTTGACCTTGCAGTTTGACCCCACTTTTGCACATTTCTTTTAACTTTATATTTGGCAATAACTTTCGAACGGTTGGTGCTAGGATTTTTTTCACTTCACATGTACATTCCTTGTTATAAGAGTTTGATCTGCTTTTAATTTTTAAATAACTTTGGCATGAACAGTTAATGCTAGGGCCTTCGTATTTCACAAATGTCAAAGCCATCCCTATTAATTTTGACACCTTTACCTCAAACTTTGGCCAAACATTTTAAACAGTCGGTGCTAGGGATTTCATATTTCAGAGGTGTATTCCTTGTGAAAAGACCTTTTCTTATGCACCATTCATATTTAATACCTTGGAGGTTTACCTACTCTTTAAAATCTTTAATCTGGGCAACAACTTTTAAACGGTTGAAGCTAGGGCTTTCTTTTTTAGTAGGTGAAACCGGAGGGGAATTTAGGTTTCCTCCGAGTCTGTCTGTCTGTCCCACTTGGTTTTCTGTACTTTTTTTCTAAACGCTTGCAGATATTGAGCTGATTTTTGGTATGTGACTTTACCTAGGTGCGTTATAAATGAAGTTTACATTTGGTTCCGCTTCATTGATTTTTGACGGAAATTGACATTTTTAATTTTTAACGGGAACCAGATTATTCTTCCCTGTAGGGGACTATATTGCTGATGCAATACTCTCGGAATGCTTGTTCAAAGGCGTTTTCCTTGTTCAATACTTTTTTCGGGTTACTTAAGTTTTTATCTCTTGGCCTTAAAGTTTGACTTGCATTTGAGAAATGTTTATCTTTTCCATGAGCTGCCATAATGGGGTCATCAGAGTTTTTACATCACATCTTTTTTATATACATTTTTTGAAGAGTTCTAATAAAAATATAAAACAATTTTTTCCTTTACTTTAAATACTTTGCTTGCATGGTACTAGTATCTAAAGGTGAGAGTATCTTTCTACTTGTAAGAACCTTCCTCAAATGGTCTCGCTAATATAGATGTTAACGAAATTTCTCCCTCTCTGAATGTCCTGTAAGGGTTTACTGTGAAAACAAAACGATGGATGGTATTTAAATAATTCCAAAAATTGACGTTAAACATGTTCATTGAAGCGGTTTGTTTTCATCAAGGTATTTGTAGGGGTTAAGCCAAAATTAACTTCCTAATTCTGTTTTATTCTACACCTTTTATACAAATGGTCGTCACCATAATAATTGAACGATGTGTGTATACCACTAAGACAATCCAAACACGAGTGGGTGGATCCCAGAGCATTTTTCAAGAACTGGACAGAACTTAAGAATGGTTTTGGAGAACCGGAACAGAAAGTATGGATAGGTAAAAATAAATCTTAATCATGATGGATCTTGCAATGGTCCTTTAATTTGCATATGCTCTTTATCCGGAATATCAGATTTAGAAGCAAATAAAAAAAATATTTTACATTTGTAAATAACATTAAAAATGAGCTGAAAAAGAAAGGAGATTATATAGTTTACTGAATTATATGACAGCAGTAATTTGTCAAAAAGACCCTTCATGTCAATAAAAAGAAATTAATGATAAGAAATTACCGAGAGATTTTCAAATGCAATCGATTATCAAAACAATTTATGATAGAATACGGTATTAAAAGGTGTTTTAGAATATATATCCGCTGCGCGCACCTTATCATCGGGAAATAACGGAAAAATCCGTCGACAATTCAGTGTGTAAATAATGGTCTAACAAATACATGTAGTATGAAAAACGTCAGTCAGCATTTGACTCAATAAAAAAATAATTAAAATATAATGACTCATGAAATGACGTTGTCCATGAGCTAACAAAGGGAAACAACTCATCAATTAATAGAGTTCACGGAGTTAATGGGAACCATCAAACCTGAAGGATGGGAGCCACGTGTGTTCGACCAAAAAACTTTTACTTATGATAATCTGTGGTGTTTTGCCATTCATTTCACAATTTTCCGACGACTAACACTGAGGGGAAATTTTGAAAAGAACAGTTAAATGTGTGAAATTGGACGAAAATATTCAAATAACAGGTTACCAACATGCCAGCGCCAGGGAAGGGAAAGAATTTAAAATGTAGGTAAACTTTTTTCTAAATTTTGCTTTTTCGTCAAAGAGAAATGTAACGACAAGGCGTCAATATCTGACACTCTGGAGGCCCTCAATGATGTTGTTGGTAGGGATAGTGACGAGATGTCAGAATCTGAGAAAACAGCAATAAATGTAATGGATGTTGTTATGTCCATAATAGACATATTAATCATGAGTAAACATGATGACATAGCAGAACATGGGGTAAAGGTAAATCGTCTCCAGGCAGGGGTAAGAAAATGAATATGCCCATGATAGCTTAGCCCAGTACTCGCGTAGGGAGAATCTTTGACTGTCTGGTGTACCAGAATCTGAAAATATCCAGAAAACAAAAGAGACTTGTGTGAAAATCATCCAGGATATCGCCCTTGCCATGAAGTTTGATGTTGACAAAAACTCAATCGTAAATATACATCGCTTCGGCAAGAAGTCTCCAGGGGGAATCCTAGACAGTTGATAGTTCGTTTCACAAATCGTCTTAGATATAACTTTTATTAAGACGCAAGTCATTGAAAGATACTGATAAATACAAAGACATTTCATACCTGAAGACCTGACCCCTCTAAGATACAAGCTATTGAATATCGCGTGTAAGCAGGAAGAGGTAAAATCAGCGTTCACCCGAGAGTGACATATCAAATGCGTCATGAAATCTGGCTCAAAGGTAACCATAGAATCCCCTGATAATCTTTTCAAGATTGGTTTTGCTGACATCGACCATCAAGTTCTTGAACTTTCCAAACTATAGGATCACGAAGGAAGAGTATATAATTTTGATGGTTACAGTGACTATCATGTCAGTTTTTAAGCAATGTTTGTTTGTTTGTTTATTGTTGAACGTCCCTCTCGAGAATTTTCACTCATATGGAGACGCCACCACTTGCCGGTGGAGAGCTACAAATTTGACCTATACTCGGCACTTAGGGCCATTGAGCAGTGAGGGATCCTTTTAGTGCCATCACCTACTGCGACACGGAACCTCGATTTATATGGTCTCATCTGAAGGACCGGTCTCCACGTCCCACAGTGGGATTCGAACAATCAATAGAAGATCCATGGAGGATCCATAGAGTATTAAAAAAAAACTAATAGAAGAAGCTTTTGTAAATCTTTGATCGTCCATTGTGGCCCAACCCTATCCCCAGAGTCATGACTTGAACAAACTTGAATCTAAATACCCGAGGATGTTTCCATGTAAATATAACCAATCATGGCTTTGCTGTTTTTGAGAAAAGAATTTTTTCAAGATTTTTCCCACGTATTCCAAATAAAACTTTCATTGTGCATTGTGGCCCCACCCGATCCCTGGGGATCATGATTTTAACAAACTTGACTACACTACCTGAAGATGTTTCCAAATAAGTTTCATCTTTCATTGAAACACATTGGAAATACATTGGAAAAATCTTCTTCTTCAGAACCATTGAGATGTGGTTCTGGAAAAGATTTTTCCAATGCATTCCCATGTAAAACTTTGATCGTCCATTGTAATCCCGCCCTACCCCTGGAGGTCATGATTCGAACAAACTTGAATCTACGCTACCAGAGGATGTTTCCACAGAAGTTTCATCTTTCTTGGCCCAGTGGTTCTGGAGAAGATTTTGAAAGATTTTTTTCTATGTACAGACCCTGAAACGTGCTACTACCCCAAAAAAGCGTGACTTTCGTGCGCTTTTCGTTTCGTGCAAACCGTGTAGCGTTTCGTGTAAACCGTGCAGCGTTTCGTGTAAACCGTGCAGCGTTTCGTGCAAACCGTTCAGCGTTTCGTGTAAGCTCCAAAGCGTTTCGTGCAAACCGTGTAGCGAGCGTGTGAGAAACGTGCGAGTTTCGTATAAGAACCGTGTGAGAAACGTGCGACTTTCGTGCAAGAATCGTGTGAGAAACGTGTAGGATTCATTCGGAACTCATTTTATTTTAAATATGGTTATTGATGGATCAACATGTCATTCTGTGTTGTTTGTAACTATTATTATTCGAATATATTATACCGGTGGTATTTTAAGAGAGAAAAAACTACGGAAACAACAAAATAAAATTACTCGGTAATGTATTACATATGTGTTTGATTTTCTTTCTTTTTTTATTTAAATAAAGAAGGAAAGAAAATATGTTCAAAGTAATTAATTATACGCAAATCAATTTTAATGTATTTGATTCAATACATTTTTTTAAAGGGAGCAATACTGAACATTGTTTTAAAAAAATCATCAATAATCCGGTCTTGTCCTTTTCTTTCATTTATTTGAATCTCTTCACCATTTTACAGTTGTGGTATATAGATATTACAAAAACACATTGGTGATTAATGCAAAATAATAAATAGATAAGGCAGGCGTGACATATAAAATACTAAGTTTATTGCGTTGCTATAAATATGGAGTATGGGAATTCTAGGCCAGGGAGCACAATTATCATTTTTTTTCTTTATAAACGAACATAATTTTCTTATATTACAAGATCGTAATACAAATAATTTTTAAAGGGTGAGTCATTTATAGTCTATTTATGCATAAAATTGGTTGATTAATAACTGTCTTATAAATGAATCATAACATGCATCGGCAAATACAAGGTTAAATATTTCCGGGGGAGGGGGTTGTTCAAATGTAAACACAAACTTTGAGATGTTTTTATAGATAATTTTCTTTTTAAAGAAAATACTGTTTGTTTTTTTTTTTCGGGATGCGCATGATGCACCCCTTAAAAATGTATTGGAATCTTCTTTACACTTCCGACACTCTTCTTACGACTGTGATCAAGGTCATTTACAACAGCGATCACGGGCTCCGCGTGCCGGGAACTGAAAACTTGTTCTGCCACATGTACATGTATTATCTTTTGTCAATCATGGCTAAGATGACACCCGACAATAACGATTGATTTTTAATTCGTGAAATTTAATAGTTGTATTAGTATTGAAAGGGTAAAAATAAATACCCGAGGATTTTATTTCTTAAATTTATCCGATTCTCTGTAAACAGTGAATTAATTTGCCAGTGTATTCGTGAATAATAAAATATAAAGAAAGAAATCCGGAGTAATTATATATTAGTTGTATTAATTAACCACGCAGTTCTAGAGCATATTTTTTTAGTTTTTAGGACACTGGACATGTATTCATGTATATTGAATGTATTGTTAAGAGCCGCGACTATTGATTACATTCTTTTTTTTTTTTTTGGTCTAGACGGGATTTGAAATCAAGGATTTTACAAGGTGGTTGGTTTATTGTTTTTATTTGATAAACACAATGCCTCAAAATGGACAACTAAAGCATTACAATACCTATTCCCCCGGCTTCTCTACCATATAAAATTTTAATGATGTCAAAGTTTTATTCTGTAATGAAACGATATATTTACCATTCTAACTAAAGTGCAGTTAATGAATTACATGTATTTGGTCCCGCTGGAGATATGGATATCTTTTTTTTTCTTAGAAAGGGCATTTGTTTCTATAATAATTTTTTTTCCCAATAGTATACTTACTGAAACAAGTGCCAGTTATATTTAGCCATGAACAGAAGTAAGATCTCGGTAATCCCCCCCCCCCCCCAATCCTGCACAATGTTCTTATTTGATTTAGTGTACATATTACCTTTGCAAATTACAAACCAAACCTAATTCAATCAAATGAAATTATTTATTAACTAAATAAAAAAATGAATAAATCAATCAATAATAAAAAAAAAAAGAGGAAAGAAAATCAATCTGTTTACAGAAATCGTACACAATTTAATCAATTTTTTTTTCAGATCAATAACTGGGTTTATTTGTCAGCAATAAAACGATTTGTTAATATCAAACTATAATTGTAAAAACATTGAATGCTGTAAAGATTATGAATTACAAATATAATTATTTTTTTCAGTGCGTAATTTAGAGTCTAGTGAAAAAGTTTTGTGCATAGACGATGATAGGCATTTCACCGGGCGTGTCACATACTCAGTGTCAACTATAATATTAATTAAGTACATACATGTATTAACATTGTGTATGTTTATCTGTTAATATAATAGTACTGGTGTAGCGAGTTCTAATCCTAACTTAATCTGAATGATTGCAATTCTTAACTAATCTTTGATTAATCCGTTATTTACTTAATTTAACTAAAGTCCGAGAGATTCCGAATAGAAAATCCATATCGAGGCCAAAACGTGCCAGAATCGTGTACAAAGCGTGTGAGAAACGTGTACAAAGCGTTTCGTGCAGGCTTTCGTGTAAACCGTGCAGCCTTTCGTGCAAAGCGTTTCGTGTAAACCGTGTAGGGTTTCGTGTAAACCGTGCAGCGTTTCGTGCAAACCGTGTAGCTAGCGTGTACCGTTCGTGCAGCGTGCGTGTGGGGTAGTAGCACGTTTCAGGGTCTGTATTTCTATGTAAAACTTTGAACGTTCATTATGGCCCCACCCTACCCCTGAGGGTTATGATTTTAACAAACTTGAGTCTACACTACCTGAGGATGTTTCCATATAAGTTTTATCTTACCTGGTTCAGTGGTTCTTGAGAAGATTTTTAAAAGATACCATTAATTTTTCACTTATTCTTAATTATCTCCCCTTGGAAGAAGGCGTGGTCCTTCATTTGAACAAATTTGAATCATCTTTACCCAAGGATACTTTGTGGCAAGTTTGGTGGAAATTGGCCCAGTGGTTCTTGTGAAGTAGTCGAAAATGTGAATTGACTGTTAATATATTACGAGGTTCAAGATAAACAATTTTTTTTAATACCACCAAAAGATAATTTGCGGAGTTGTTTAGATACCCCCAGAAGGAAGTAATTATCCTTCCCCTAATTGTTTTATAGAAATATAACAAGAGTTCCTGATGTTTTTCTAAAGATTCATGATATCTTTGTATGTTGGATGAATTTAATGCTAGAGTGGGTAATATGTTTGATTATTTCACTGCTGATGAATTTAAACTGAATCAAAACAACTGTAACGAAAATATGTATGCATGCTTGCCGACTCGATATCTCCCAGTAAGCTTGGAAAAGATACCACTAGAGTCTTACACATCTGTTTCATAGGCGTCGGAAGCAGATTTAAAGGGGGGCTACAAAAAACAAAACACGTTTGGAGGGCTAAGCCCCAATTTTGATGCCTATATTACGTCTATTTTTACAAAAAAGGAGCTTATAAATAAAGCTACCCAGAAAAGTTAACTTCACTCTGCTAGGGGTCACGAACTGCAAGGTTCGCTTCTCAAGAACCTAGCGTTCGCTTCTGTCTTTATAATGTAGGGCTTGGTAAACAGTAAACTTTCATTCAAAATGTAGCATAACTATAGAAGTTGTATTTCGGTTCAGGGTAGAATAAGATAGCCCATTACTTATTTCAGTGATATATATACATCTAGGATATCCCCGTGTTTATTATTAGTATTTGCCAACGTTCTTGGGTGTATGGAAGAGGTGTTGCTAAAACGCGAAACGGAAAGGAAAACGGAAAATTTGATGTCAAGGTTTTTACTAAGTACAAGTTTAATTCAGACATAGGAAGCAATATTCTTTATCTTATACATGTAGTTCATATCTAATGTTAAAAGTTATCCTAACAATGTAATTTATTCATGATTTTTTCCCCCTCAAAACATGTGGCATTTACATGCAATGGTCAATTTAATACACACTAATTAGACTTACATCCTAATTATCTATCAGAATGTCTCATTTGTCACTCATACAAAACTGAAATAAAAAAAAAAATGGTTTATGAATTCGCCAAAAACAAAATCATCATTTTTTATTATGAACGGGGGAATGTTGTTTTGAAACAGGAGGAGAGAAACAGAGTATATAGAGAGAGAGACAACGATCACTGGCATAAAGGATACAATTTAAAAAAAGTATATTACAACTAGAGGAGTGTTGATGCAATCCACGGGGACCTGAAACGGGAATATTAAGAAAATTAGCATACATGTACAGCTGTATATGGCCAAATTGTGCAAACATCATAAACTGATTGCGCAGAATAACGTAAAGATGGAATTATGGGGAAATTACATATTTTCGAGAAAATATAGAGATATTTATATTTTAGCGTGGGGGTGGGGTTGAGAAGGGGGTCAGAGATGTACTTTATCCACGCTTATGGTACATGGGTACATATGCATTGAAAATTATGGAATTTTTCGCTCATATGGCTCATAAGGATATCGAATACTAGTCGTTCATATTGATCAGAGTGATCTTCAATAAAGTTTTCCCACTCATCCATATTTTACCATAACATGTAACATGACTAAATCAACTCGTATCTTAATAATTAAGGATTAAATATGAAAATTTTATACGCTGTTTACTGTTTCTGGTATGGTTTTTATATTTTAAGTGATTTAACTTGGAATCATATTTTCCGTTTTCCGTTCCGCGTTTTAGCAACACCCGTATGGAAGCTCCTAACTTCGTTAAAAGTCACATCCCTCTCAGATAATTTTTCACATATCTTGTCATTTAATTATTTTGGATAATTCCAGTTGTTATATTTTTGGAAAGATATTTGTCATTTTATTATCAACTAGTCTAAAATCATTTTTACCTTTGATATAATAAATTATAAAACTTTACACATCTTTTCATTTCAAAACAAGGTGATCATATTTAAATCTAGGAATCACTAAAGAACCTGGGTATACATTTCATTGTGTGGTTTGTATCTTCAATAGTTTATAAGACTTTCCAATCCCAAGTACTATGGAAATCCATGGTCAATTAAATAAATACACAAAGCTTAGAACTGGTTTGATTCCCGTTACAACTGCATTTTTGTACAGCGAGTGTAAATCGGCAGATATTTAATCATTCACATATAGATAATGAATATAACCAAGTGTGATTCGAGGCATCCCATAAAATGCACGATGGAAACTGTCATAGATGGCGGAGCCCTCTCACGGGCCCGTGAGAGCGAAGCTCTCCCTATAGGTAACACGTATGTATTTAAAATATACAGAATTCTATTGAAAACTATAATTTTATTACAATACCTATGGAACTTAGAACCTTGTCGCCAATATGGCGTCCATAGTCTTTTCCATCTTGAATCTCGTGACGAATTCCCGCATAAACGAGATGTTTGTGAATCGTAACTTTAATTCCAGTCCTGTGTTAATGAAGAGTAATCACTTCCAATAACCCAAAACACCCTTATAGTACATATCCTTGTTACTTTCGTTTTCGATTAACTTGAACTCAATCGTCATAAACCCGACATGTGACGTCATTCACTGACTAAATCAGCGTACACTGCCGACTTTTAACGACTTGCCATAATTGATATTTCATATGCGTACTCTCTTTTTAAAAACGTGTTTATTCAACTGCTCATTAAATCATACCAAAATTTTGAGGTAGTTAATAATAAACTCGGTTTCAAGAATTTCTGTGACGTCACTGTCTAGAGTGCCATATGCACTATGGAGGGGCGGATCTTTCTGTGGCCCCTTTCAGCAAAAATCTTTCAGCTTTAGGAAAATAAATCTTTGTTAATAAAGTATAATTATTACGAATGTCTAAAGGATTATTCTTCGCACATACTAGTAATCAATATATGGATTTTTTGTGACCTACAATACCTACATGTATAATTTTCCTCTCAAGAATTCAAAAAAAAAATTATAGTAAAATATTTTTGGAAATGGACTCAGAAGGGGAGGAGGTTTATTAGGAATTAGAATTATTTATCCATGATTTTTTTCTTCTTTTTTTTTTTGGGGGGGGGGGGGGTTCTGATCGCTAATACATGTGTTTGTATATACATTTGAAGATAAAGAGTCTGTCTTCATTTTATTTTTCTCTGTTGTTAATTCGATTTTTTTAATTTGTTTTATCATATTTTTTTAAATGTGAGATAATCTTTGATAACCCTCTCAGGTTTTAATTTCCTGAAGCTTACCAACAAAAGAAATATTGTTTCACAGGTTTGAAGCTCAAACTACCACAGATGACTATGAAATATTTTAAAATTAGATATTTTGTCTGACCAAACACAAAACATGTTCCATATATAAATAAATTTGAACGAAACAAAGTTAGGTTGAGGATTTCTAATTGTTGTTTTAAAAATTAAAGCAATAAAATATAGAATAGAAAATTTATTCAACAAACTTGGACCCATATAGTGGATTGTGCATTATGATAGTGTAAAATCATACGAGAAACGTTAGTTAACAATTTATGATTGACACAGAGTTAACTGTTCAGTCAACATGTGATTGTAAATAAATATATACAAGCATATATGATCTCTATTTTGCAGCAATTAAATTGTATACTGTACTTGTATAAACCTAAACTGTGCTGCAAAAACATGTGACAGGCATTTTTAGGTCACCTGAGTCACTCAGGTGACCTATTGCTATCTGTTTTCGTCCGTCGTCGTCCGTCGTGCGTTAACTTCTCTAGAACCGCTAAACCAATTTCAACCAAATTTGGTATATAGCATCTACGGGTGAAGGGAAACAAAAATTGTGAATTTCATAGTCCCTGCCCCCCTGGGGCCTGAGGGGTGGGGCTAAAACCACCAAAAATAATGCAATCTTTAAAAATCTTCTTCTTTACTCCTTGACATCAAGCAGTCAAACTGTTGGCATCATTGTAATAAGCATGGAGCCCTCTACCAAAATTGTGAAATTCATGGCCCCAGGGTGGGGCTATATAGATCATATAGTGAAAGTGCATTATTTCTTTGAAAATCTTCTTCTCTGCTCCTGGGTATTAAATAAAGTTACTAAGTACATAAGTAGTATAAGGCGCCTAGCTAGGGGGGTCAACTGAGTGCACTTTTGGGCCATGGGGGGGATGGGGGTCAACTCAGTACACCCCCGGGGTCAAGGTCAGAGATCTGGAAAAACCCACACGCGCTCAGCACATTCTGAGATCTAGAAATTCCTGAGATGTGAGATCTGGAAAAACCTGCACGCGCTCAGCACTCACCTGGAAAAACCTAGCCATTATGACGTCATACACTGTATAAGTATTGCATGTTTCTGACTTGAAGCTCATTCTCTTGTCAGTTCCATCAGCTGTCGACATGGATTCTGCTATGAAAAAACTGTTACATGCCCAGCAACTGATGAGATGGAGAAGACGGGCGAAAGAGTTAGAAAGAATTATTTACAACAATAAACACAGAGAATTAGCGCTCAGAAAAAGAAATGCGAGAATATTAAATAGAATGCAGAGAGCCCAAGTCCAACAAGAACAACAAAGGACTGTGTCGGATGAAGAACCACACTCATCAGCCCATTCACCACCCCGGAAGCCAAAGGCCATTTCCCAATATTATCAAGTGAGACTGAAACAAGCCAAGCATTCCAGAAAATTTAAAGCGCATGAAGATGTCTACAGTGTGAATTTTAAGGAATTTCCAGAGGAGGAAAACAGAGGCTTTGTTCGGCGATTATTTAGATACATGCTGCAAAATGTCAAATATCAAATGCAGTGTAATCCTAACGATTACCTACGCCTGAACATACGCCATCCTTCTCTGGATTCCGACATTTGGTACGAGTTTACTCAATGTAAACATTTAAACGAGGACGTCATTTTAGACAAAATAGAAGCCGTGCAACAATCCAAGAAAGATTTTAAACTGGGAGACGGGGCCATGGAATTCGACATGTTTCGGGTGAAGTATCCGGAAGGGAGTGGTGGAAACAAAACCAAACATTTGATGGTCAATAAGGAGAGATTTAAGAAGAGGAAACAATCCATCGTTCAGATCGACAATCCCTGGGATAAATTTTGTCTAGCTCGAGCCATCGTAGTCACCCGGTTATACAGTGAAAAACCGGAACATCCAGAGAGTTTCATTGAATGGGAAAAGCGATGAATACGTATGCGGAAGGGTGATTACAAATATTTAGACCAGAAAAACGAAGCTCTAGCTCTCATGGAACAAGCCGACTGTGATATCCATCGGCCTTGTGGACCCGAAGAATGGGGGAAATTACAACAGGTGTTAGTCCCTCGCTATCGGTTGAAAATATTCCAGTTCAAGTCCACCTCCTCTAAACTCAGTTTAGAGACCCTTTACAAAGGCTACGGAGAGGGAACTTGTTTGAATGTCCTGTTAGACGACCATCATTACGATGCCATCATATCTATGCCTGGTGTGACGGGCAATCAATACTACTGTGATCATTGCGACGTGGGCTACAGTCATATTGAACACCATCGTACCCAGTGTCCTCACCGATGTTCCTTTTGTTTAACTAACACTCCCTGCCCTCCAGACGGGAGCCGCATTCAATGTAGCCAGTGCCAGGGATTTTTTCAGAGTAGGACTTGCTACGAAAACCATCTACAGCCTCACAGTATGAATACGGCCACCACGGTATGCAGTTTAATGGGACGATGTAGGCACTGTCAGAAATGGATGCCTAAAAAATTACTCCCTCATCATCATTGCTGAGGACAGAAACAATGTAAGATCTGTAAGAAAACCGTAGACACGGATCATCAGTGCTACGTTCAACTCAAGCCCGAGAAAAAGAAAAAGAAAGGCAAAGAGACCTTACAGTTCAACATCTATTTCGATTTCGAATGTACGCAGGAAACCGGCATCCACGTCCCTAACCTGTGTGTGGCACACCGCGTATGTCAACATTGCGGTCACTTACCCATAGAAGATCCCTGTCCTCACTGTCGACACATGGGACCCCGTCAACACGTGTTCCGAGGGCCAGAGACCTTAAGGCAGTTCATGGACTGGTTATTACAACCCACTACAGGAAATAAGAATTCCGCCTTATTACACGACGAGGCCATCATCATCGCCCACAATTTCAAAGGATACGACGGACAGTTCATTTTAAATTACCTGGTTCATTCCGCCTGCCTGAAACCTACCGTCATCATGAACGGCAGTAAAATCTTATCCATGCAAATCTGCGGACTGAAATTCATCGATTCCTATAATTTTTTACCTTTTGCCCTGTCCAAGATGCCCTCTGCTTTCGGATTCACTGAACTGAAGAAAGGGTATTTCCCTCACTTTTTTAATACGGAACAGAACCAGAATTACGTGGGGCCTTATCCACCGGCAGCTTACTACAATCCGGACGACATGTCTATAAGTGGACGACAGGCTTTTTATCAATGGTACGAACAACAAGCCGGAAAAGTGTTTGACTTCCAGAAGGAATTTTTAGACTATTGTATTTCAGACGTCGATATTTTACGACGATGCTGTGCTCAGTTTAGAGCCACCCTCAAGAGCTTGGTCCATGTAGACCCCTTCCAGGAATCCATCACTTTTGCCAGTGCGGCCAATTTAGCTTACCGTCGAGGATTCATGCCCAAAGAGACCATTGCCATCATTCCCAACCTGGGGTATCAGCCTGCGCGTCGATATTCCGCCAAAGCCTGTCGGTGGTTAAGCTGGATGAGTCACCAGACCGGATCTCACATCCAACATGCTAGAAACGGGGGAGAAGTCAAGATCGGAAGTTATATCGTCGACGGATACCAGGAAGCCACTCGCACCGTCTACGAATTTTACGGATGCTATTGGCACGGATGCCCCACCTGCTATCCGAATTTACAGACCGAAAGTCATCCTCACCGGACCCAATTTACCTATGAACAATTACACGAGGAAACTTTAAGACGGAGTTCTGTTTTAGAGGAAATGGGGTACTCCCTCCGTAGCATCTGGGAGCACGAATTCGATCAACAGGTACAAAGAGAGGTAACTCTACAGAATTATGTACGAGACCTGGACATTCCAGATCCTTTGAACCCCCGAGACGCCCTGTACGGAGGTCGGACTAATGCCACTAAATTATATTGTGAGGAGGGGGACATGAGATACGTGGACGTCTGTTCCTTATACCCTTACGTATTAAAACACAGACTTTTCCCCCTAGGCCATCCTCAGATCATAACAGACCAATTCCAGGACGTGAGAACTTATTTCGGTCTCATTCACTGTCGGGTCCTACCACCCCGAGGCCTCTATCACCCCGTTTTACCTTATCGCACGGGAGGCAAGTTATTATTTCCCTTATGTCGAACGTGTGCGGAACGACAGGACTCTACCTCTAAACATCGATGTCAACACGCAGACCAGGAACGCAGTCTTACGGGTACCTGGGTGACTACAGAATTACATAAAGCCCTGGACATGGGATATACCTTAGAGCGGATTTACGAAGTTTGGCATTTTTCACAAAGCAGTCGAGATTTATTCAGATCTTACATCGATACCTTCTTAAAGATCAAACAGGAAGCTTCTGGATTCCCACCTGATTGTCAGACGGAGGAACAGAAACTAGATTACATTCGTAAAGTCTTAGGCAGAGAAGGGATCAGGATGGACCTGTTAAGTATAGAATAAAATCCTGTGCTAAGAACGATAGCCAAACTCTTTTTAAATTGCTTGTGGGGAAAATTCGCTCAACGCCTGTTATTACCTAAAACTCGATACTTGACCGAAGAAGAGGAACTACAGCAACTCTTACAAGATTCGACCATTGACATCAAAGGGATAGAACTCTTAGAAAATAAAGAGCAGGCCGAATCGGACATGATGCTGGTCAATTATCAAGAGAAACAGGAATTTGTGGAAGAGTGTCCCTTCGGAAACGTGGTGCTGGCCTGTTTCACTACCGCCCATGCCCGATTACACCTCTACGAGACTTTACAACCTTTGGGAGATCGGGTCCTTTATTTCGACACGGACAGTATCATATACCAACATGAGGAGGGACAATTTAATCCTACCCTTGGCAACAGTTTAAGAGAATGGACAGACGAATTAGACGGGGACCACATTATCAAATTCATGTCAGGAGGCCCCAAAAATTATGCTTACCTCACCGCCAAGGGAAAATCCATGTGTAAAGTCAAAGGATTGACTCTCAATTATCGGGCCTCTCAGATCGTGTCACCAGAGACTTTAGAAAAAATGCTTCAGAAAGAAATTGACGAAATCCAAGTCTCGTATCCCTACAAAATACAGAGGACTCGTCAACATGAAGTCAAGACAATACCTTTAGAAAAACAATATAGAATTGTCTATGATAAGAGACAATTGATGGAAGATTATAACACTTTACCTTATGGTTATTAAAAAAAACCCCTGTATTTTAAGTGTTGTTGTTATTTTATGGGGAAAACCCCCAAAAATGAGGGGTTATAAAAAGGGGGGGGGGGAATAATATAACACTTCAGTCATGGCTGGTGTTGATAAGGAGCCAGACTACCTTCCTGTTTACCCTAAATATGCTCTGCTCTTAAAGAGAGAAGCTACCTTTGATGATCGATGGCCCGATTCTTTAAAAGGATTAATACCCGACCTAGCCAAAGCCGGATTTTATTACAGAGGAGTGAGTGATAAGACCATCTGTTTTCATTGTGGTATGACTTTAAACCTCTGGGAACCTACAGACGATCCTTATGTAGAACATGCTTATTGGAACCCTAATTGTCCCTACATCAATACCTATGAAGGACGTGAGTGGGTGATGAATGTATTCATTAACCATTTACTCCGGGCGGGATACAAACCTTCACCTGAAATCAAACCTCTACTAGACCAAACCTCTACAGAGATCCAGGCCACAGGAAAATGTCACATTTGTTTAGAGAGAGAATTACAAATGGCTTTACTCCCTTGCGGACACGTATGTTGCTGTTCATTATGTGCTCCCACCTTCCGGTATTGCCCCATCTGTCGAGCCGATGTGAAGAGAACCCAGCGTATATTTCTGTGTTGACTATGAATAAAAAGGATTGAAACCCTATTTTTCTCTTCATTTGTCATCATGCAACCTGAGGAGACACTCCCGTCTTTTCAGTTGAAACACGAATTTACCATGGTGGTAGCAGGACCTTCTAAATCGGGAAAAACGGAATTTGTCAAGAAATTGGTGGAAAATTTACATTGGATTACCCCCATGCCACAAAAAATTGTCTGGTGTTATCGGGAATGGCAACCTGCTTACACTTCTTTAACAGATCGGGTCTCCTTCATTCGAAATATTCCAGAAGACGATGAGAAATTAGTGGCCAATTTAACTATTCCTCACTTACTCATTTTTGACGACATGATGGGAGGAAAAGCCATCGAATCGATCGTGGATTGGTTTACCCGTAAAGCGCATCATGGGAATACCAGTGTGATTTACATCACTCAGAATTTATTTGATCGGGCACCACAGCATCGCACCATTAGTTTGAATGCTCATTATTTAGTGTTGTTTAAAAATCCCAGAGACAAATCTCAAATCAGTGTCTTAAGTCGACAGTTAGCCTTACCACATTTGATGTCGGCCTATCAAGAAGCCACCAGTGTTCCTCACGGGTATCTCCTGGTGGACTTGAATCCACAGACCCCAGACGAATACAGATTGAGAAGTCGATTGTTTGAATGGTTGACTGTACACATGCCACAAGAGTATAAATAAAAATGTACCAACATTACACTTGTCATTTATCATTATACAGTCGTCATGGGTCGACCTCTCTCGGCCAAGAGTAAATTAGTGAAAACGTTACGACGTTTACAGCGGGAACGAGATCCTGCCAAGCGAGCCCATTTAATCGAATTAGGGCGTAAAGCCTTATTGAATTGTTTTGCTATGGGAGCTCGAAATTTGATACGTGGGGTCTTACCCATCAATAAACAGACTCAAAAGTTTATTAATAATCATCGTCAAGATTTAAGCATCATAGCCGATAAGTCGGCGAGTGATCAAGACAGAAAAAATGCCATTTTAAAACGCAGAGGAGCCGGATTTCTAGAGTCATCATTCGTCATTTATTTAAATGGAATGCACCTAAGAAACGACGTGTCCGTCGTTTGAAAAGTGTGGTAGTCAGAGTCGATAATAAGAAACAAAGAGTGTTTCCCGATTGGATGGTGCGAGTAGGAGGAGCAGCTCAAAAGACCAGAAAGAAGAGAAAACCTCAAAAGAGAAAACCTACTCAAAGAAAAGCCCCTGGTGGTAGAAAGAAAAAAAAACGACTCCCAAGACTCCTGCTCAACGAAAAGCCATGCCCGAAAGTCTGAAAAACGAAATCAAACGAAATCAATCAGTATTATAAGGAACAAAGACAAAAAACTATTGGGGAGTTATTAAAGAAACAAGCTGAAATGAGAATGGATCGTCCTATGGGCCCCATAGGCAGTCAAAGAGCTACCGATTTAGAAGTGTTTCCTCGAGTCAATGTGGGAATTCCCTCTCCTAGAATTAAAGTACCCATTCACACTCCTAAAATAGCACGCTTTCAACCTCTGACCGCCTCTACACCTACACTTCCTAAAGGAATGAGATATAAATGTCGATATTGTTCCAAAATCTACGTCACCCAGAAAAATAGAGACAAACACGAGAAGGACAAACACGACATGTATGCTCCTCCTCCTTGAGAGTATAAAAAGGAGAGAAACCTGGGACATGTCCTCATTTTAACCCCAGGATGGCTAAGAAGAAGAAAAGAAGGACTTGCTGTTCTACACGATTAAAACCTCACTGGCCTCTTTTAAGAGTGTTATCTGACCCTCACTATTCCTCTCCATTAAAGACGGGTATTTTAAAACATTGTTCTGGAGATTGTATTCTCAAAATCTGCGAGATCGTGTACAACCTATTAAAAGGAGTGTTATCTCTCAGTTCGGCTCATAAACGAAAACTAGCTCCTAAGAAACACATCTTCAGGAGACTGGTCAAACCTCAATCTGTCCATAAACGACGAGCTTTATTACTTCAACAAAAAGGAGGAAACATTTTACCCCTTTTAATCTCAGCAGCACCTTTACTGTTGGGTGCCGGTCAGTCCGTCTATAAAGTCATCAAGAAGAAGAAAAAAAAATGAGTCGTAAAATGGTGTTAGTTCCCGAAGTCTTATTGAATGATCTCAAGGCAAAATTACCCAAACCTCCGGAATTTCAATCTACCATCAGTTTAGGTCAGGAATTGGACGAGATTACAAGACGTGAAGATTTAACCCCAGAAGAAAAAGTCGCTATATATGGCCAGGAACTTCATCGATATAGGAATTATTTACAACAAGCTAGACAGGAACCTATTTCTAAACCTAAAATTTCAGCAGCTCCAGCAGCAGGAGCAGCTCCAGCCCCAGCAGCAGCAGCATCACCAGCAGCCCCAGCTGAGATTGAAGATGAAATCCTTGAAACAGTGAATAAAAACATGAGAAGAAAAGCTGGATTATTATTAAATCATTTAAAGAAAACCAAGGTGTTGAGTTGGAATAAGGAAGGTGAAATTAGTTATCGAGGTCAAAAAGTTCCCGATTCTAACATTGTGGATTTAATGGCTGATAGTATGAGATCTCGTTCTCGTAAAAACCATCCCCTTCCTAAAGGATTAGATGAATTTGCTCAAGCTTTAAAAGAGACGCGTACTCCTCTGGAATACGTGAGCAATGGAACCTTATAAAAGCCATGCAGAGACCTGGAAAAATCAGTACTCCTAAAAGTATCTTCAGTGATAGTGAGGACGAGGGCGATAGTGGATTTAAAGATGCTTCTTCTTCATTTTTGACCCCTATTAGTAGACCTGTAGGAGATAGAGGAATAAAAAAATCCACTCCTAGACCTCTGTTAAATTTAGCGAAGGCCATCAAAAAATCTAAATTCAGTCCAAGTTTACCGAAAAAGAGATTAGAACAGATCGACGAAAATTGGCTTTCATTACCTAAGATATGAAAAAGAAACCAGTGGAAGACATTTTAAAAGAGATTTATTATGATCCTAAAAGAGGGTACGCAGGACTACAAGCTTTGTATCGTCAGGTCAGAAGTCTGGGACATAAGATTTCCTTGAAAAAGATTCGAGAATGGTTAAAAGAGCAAGATACGTATACCTTACATAAACCCATTCAAAGAAAATTCCGGAGACAACAGACTAGAGTGACGGATATAGACGAACAATGGCAATTAGATTTAGCAGATGTGTCCAGTTTAAAGAAACACAATGACGGATATACGTTTTTATTGTGTGCCATTGACGTCTTATCTAAATATGCCTGGGTGGTGCCTTTAAAACAGAAAACGGGAAAGGAAATGATTCGAGGATTACGAGAGATTTTTCAACAAGACGGTCGACGTCCCGTCCGCATTCAATCGGATCAAGGAAAAGAATTTACCAATCGAGAATTCTTGCAAGCTTTTAAATCCATTCATTTTTTTACCACTCGTAATACGGACACCAAAGCCAGTATCGTGGAACGATTTCAGCGTACTCTCAAAGCACGCATGTGGCGTTATTTCACCCGTCATAAAACCAGACGGTATTTAGAGATCTTACCGGATTTAGTGTATGCTTACAATCACACTTATCATCGCAGTATCCAAAGAACACCAGTTCAAGTGAATGCTTCTAATGTGTTAAAAGTCTGGAAAACTTTATATGGGAAATCCAATCGGAAATAGTTTCCTAAACCTCAGTTTAAAGAAGGAGATCGGGTACGCATCAGTAAAGCCAAGCGCACATTTGAAAAAGGATATTTACCTAACTGGACCACAGAACTGTTTACCATTTCAAAAAGAGTTCCTGGAAGGTATCCTTACGTGTATAGAGTGCAAGATTATAACGGAGAGGAATTAGAAGGGACTTTTTACGAGAAAGAATTACAAAAGATCATTAAAAAAGACGACCTGTACGA
This sequence comes from Saccostrea echinata, assembly GCF_033153115.1. Taxonomy (NCBI): domain Eukaryota; kingdom Metazoa; phylum Mollusca; class Bivalvia; order Ostreida; family Ostreidae; genus Saccostrea; species Saccostrea echinata. Next base: position 26,696,757 of record NW_026889782.1, read on the forward strand.
AGTGGAGGAAATCTTGGGGTATAAAAAGCGACGCGTAGGGAAAAAAATCATTCAAGAAGTCAAAGTTCGGTGGAAAGGATATCCCCCTAGTTTCGATTCATGGATTCCCCAAACGGATCTCATCCAATAACTCCTCATTGGAAATTTTGTGGAGAGAATGTTCCTCGAGAAGAAATCGTTTATTTCGCACAATTATTGATCTGTGTATCTCTCATCGTCACCAGTGTGGTCATGTTAGCTTTACACGATTCTAATCGAGAATATTGGATGGTATGTGTCAGTTCCTCAGTGGGTTATATCATGCCTAGTCCTACGATGATGCATCATACACCTAAGAAGACCACGAATGCACAGAGTTAATGTCTTTTAAAAAATAGATACACCACAGAGTATATATAAAATGGGGAAACAACAAAGATTTTTTTCATTTCTGATCTGACTGAGGACAGAGCACAACATGGAATTTTTAAGCTCCGAGTATCGTTGGAAAATGCAAGAGCCTACAGGTTCCACTAAAAAAGGAGAATGGATGAAAAACAAAGAGGAATGCATCCAAGATTTCATGGATAAGAATCCGGGAGAAACAGGACTCAATGATGTGTACCTGTATAAGAGATTCAAATTACCGGACCATGAATGTGCACCACTCATAGTATTATTATTAGGGTCATGGCGACCCCAGTATCAGGAATTCAAATGGAAAGTCAAATACGTTTTGGCTCACAAAACAGAGGCACCAGCAAGGACCTGGATTCAAGGAAAATGGATGGAAGAAGTCCGAGATTGTATCAAAGATTATGTAAACAAAATGCTCAGAGAAGGATACGACATCATGGACTGTGCTTGTGAAACAGAATATTTGTACATGAGGAGAACTTTTCCTATTCAAAAAGAACTATGCAAAAGTATTCCATGTTTGTTAATTTAATGTTGTTGTTGTTGTGAATTAAACCTAAGAAAAAAATAATAAATTCTGGTGTTGTTGGTTTTTCCGCTTCGACTAAAAATAGATATCCCAAGGTATATATAAATCTTAGCTTTGAGTTCACTGTGCTCATTTTTTTTCAATCATGCCTTCTGTGTGGAGAATGTCGTATTTTCTTCACCAAGAAAATAGTGCCTGTCCTCATTGCCATAGGCAGTTGAGAGAGATCAGTAAATTACCTGAGTATGACAGTGACGACGACGTTATTGGTTGGTATTGGGGATGTAATGAATGTGGAGAACGTATACCTCACTGGGAAGTAGACGATCCCCCTAGTTTGTGGTATTGTCGCTGTGATTGGTGCCTGAAATATTACCTGTGGAAATATGGGGTTGATTTTATGATGCCACGTTGGGCTAAGCGCATGAGAAGAAATACCAAGATCGAAAGATGCCCCTCCTGTTGGGAAGAAAACACCCAAGGAAAATGGAAATGTCAACAGTGTATGAAATATCCCTGCTGTGAAAAGTGTTATAAGTCCATTATACGGCTTTCTTACAGAAATTGTCCCTTGTGTCGATTTGAACAATAATAATAATAAATAAAAAAAAAAAAACTATAAACAAACCAGGTCTTATTTTCTCAGCTGAATACATGTGATGACGTCACAATAGGCAGCTTGATGACTTGAATCGGTGCCAAGTTTATGTCCTAGGTAAAAACCTGGGTTTTTTTTTTTATTTAAATTTATTTTTAGACTTTGGAAAAACCAATAGACTTAAAAAATTTATTTTTTGACTTTGGAAAAACCAATAGACGTAAATAGAGTAAGAACGTGTGAAGCACGTGTGGGTTTTTTCAAAGCGACTATAAATAGTCAGATCCAAAGGTATTTAAAGCTGAGCTTTTTTGTGAAAAAAAAAATTTCACCACTACCACCACATTTCATCATGATTTTTATGTGGAGACTGAAGTATTTCTTTGAGGTAGAAAAGTATTACTGTCATAACTGTGATAGGGAGATGATCCATGAGCGTACATTTACGGTGTATGACCATCCCGGATGGCATCACAGAACTTATCAATTTTGCGAGCATTGTGAAATGGCTTTTCCTCACTGGTTTGTGGATGATCCCCCTTCCATGGAGACCCGTGGATGTAGTTGGTGCGTGAAATATTTCACATGGAAGTACGGGGCAGAGAATATGGTGCCCCTATGGGTCAAAGTCACCAGGAAGAGAGCCTTAAAGAAATGCCTGACCTGCTGGGAGGAAAATACGGAGGGGAGATGGAAGTGCCAACAATGCCGACAGTATCCATGCTGTGTGAAATGTGTCGAGAACTTCGTCAAGATTTGCTACAGACTTTGTCCATTATGTAGATATGAAGGAAATAAATCATAAAATCAAAAAAAAAAAAAACTGTTGTTTGGTTTTTCCTGAGATGCTAAAAATAGATTGGATAAGGTTATATAAAGAGGTATGACCCCCAAAAAAATCATTCATTCTGAAAAAGTTCATTGTCCAAGTCAGACGTGTTTTAAAAAGATGCAGTATCGTTGGTATTGTGAGAGCCCCGTCACTCGGTTTATTTACATGGAAGGAGGGTGGATGAAAACTAAAGTAGGAGCGATCCTGGATTTCTTTGAAAATCATCCAGGACATTCCCTGGAAAACGTGTGGCTGGAAAAAAGAGTCAAAATCCCGCATCCTAAAGGAACTAGAGTGAGGGTGAAATTCAACCAGCATTACGAGCAATATAAATGGGTCAGCTGTACTCATCCTATGAATCGTTCGACACCGATGACTCTGGTTCTGAACGAAAGTCTCTGGTACTCCGACATAGCAGAGTGTGTGAGACATTTTTTCAAGATGAAGAAAAGAGAACTGACATTTTCAGATTATCACGACGTTAAACAGTATGTGTATTGTCGCATCCCCCTTTCCCAGATCAAAGACAATATGGAGAAGGAAGGACTTGGTGTTTTAGACAGAGTGATTGATTACAGATCAGAAGAAGAAGAAGTGTTAAAAAAAAAAAAAAAAAAAAAAATAGACTCAATAAAATTTAAAAAAAAAAAAAAAAAAAAAGTGTTGTTATAAATAGAAGGGTCCTAGGTTATTTTGTCTCAGTATCTCACTGAACATGGCCGAGAGCAGTGGCTTTTACATGACTTTACCCAGTGATGGGTCCATGCAATCTTTTCCGAGTAATACGACTGCTCATTTTAAAACCTTATTACCACAAACAGTAGATTTAACAGATGGACAATGGGAAGTGGCTTTAACAGAATTGATGTATCCCATTTCATTGAAAAACATCACAGAAGAGGAAGCTTATTTTGACATCCTGCTTCCTCAGCTTTATGTTCCAAAACTCCAAGAACCTAGTGCCTTTAAATGGGGCAGATTTAAAATGAAAACCATAGAGGCGCTGCCATTAAGGCAATGTCCTGTACTGTTAGATTGGGACCATACTGAATTTGCTAATCTCATAACGGAAGACCAGAAGATGGAAATTAAACGAATTCACTTTAGACCGGGGCCCTTCATTCATCCCATGGCTTTAACAAATGAAATCAGTCTTGGACTGGAAAGAACTTTGAAGAAATTATGGAAGTTTTTGGGTGATCCTAGACAAGAGAATGTCATGAAATTAGTCTATCATGACAAATATGATAAAGTGATGTATCAGTTTACGGGGAGAGAACTTAGAAAAAATCCCTTATGCATTCGTTTTCCCACAGCCTTAGCTTATAAGTTAGGAATAGAAAGTAAGAAGGTGATGCTTCAGAACCATACAGAAACCAAATGGATCAACGTGAGTTACATGGGCAACCATAACGTCGATTTATATGGAAATCTGAATTCCATGTACGTGTATTGTGACTTGATTGAACCCCAGACGGTAGGATCCAATGCCTTGAAATTATTAAGAGTGGTTCCTTGTACACTCAATCTGGAAGATAAAAAACAAGCTAAATGGGAACCTGTTAGAGCGGAATATTTGAAACTGAGTAAAAAACATTTCGATAGCATTGAGATTCATATCATGACTCCTTTAGGGACTCCCATGCCTTTTTTAAATGGAAAATCGGTCGTGAAACTTCATTTCAGAAAAGTGTACTGAGATGAGTGTACATCTTTTTTGTTACATCCTATTGGGAGTGATGACTTGTCTGATATGCTGTCTGTATTGTATTCAACCTTAAGACAGGAGGGGTATAAAAAGGAGTCCCTGGAGTGCATTTAGGTCAGTCTGACACGAGTCATGAAAACATGCAGTATCATCCAGGATTATTGAGACAAAGAGGACACGGACAGTTTGTCTATCATAGAGGTTTATTACGTCAAAAAGGACACGGTGTTGTAGGTGGAATTATCTCTGGATTGGCTGGAGCCCTTACCCCTAATCCTACTGGATTACCAATACCATCCATATTTCTTCCACCCCATTTAAAGGGAATTCGCCAGTATTTGAAATCTCAAAGAGGAGGAAATTTTATAGACTTCATGTCGGGAATGGTACCGAACTTACCTATAGGGATGACTTTAAAAGAAGCTGTTCAATTAGGCTCAGGCCGGCGGCGACAAAGAGGTCGAGGATTTCTTAAAGATCTAGTCAAAATGGGTCGTAATCAAGCCTTGATTGCCGGAGCTAAAATAGGAGCGGATGTGATTAAAAAAAAAAAAAGGAAAAATATCAAAAATGCTCTTTTAACTCATGGACTTAATGCCGTTAAAAATACGGGCTTATTTGCTCTCAATAGAGGAGGAAGTTTAGCTTTTAAAAAGATGAATAAGAAAGGTCAAAAAGGTAAAGGGAGAAGAAAAACAAGAAGAAGAAGAAGAGGGCAGAGAGGGAGAGGAGTTGTGAGAAATTTACTGAAAACGGGAGCCAAACATGCCTTGACTGCTGCCGCTAGAACGGGGTTAGATGTGTTAGAAAATAAGAGATCTTTAAAAGACGCTGTCAAAACTCACGGAGTACAAGCCCTGAAACAAAGATTGAATCTCGGTAAGAAAAGAAGAAGAAAAAAAGCACCTGTGTTAGCCCGAGGAGGTCCTAAGAAGAGAAAAAGGGGTTTAGATATCTTTGATTGAGAGACACTATAAATAGGGGAGTCGAGTGAGATTGACCTTCATTTGTGAAAAATCCATCTTAGTAGACAGACATCATGTTGCAACCAGATTCCTGTGCGTGTGGGATGAACAATTTACAATTGTTCCAAGTCCCCCCGACTAATATTGCTTTAGAAGACTCCAAATGGGAAGAATATTACCCCATTTCTAGTACTTTAAATTCGGATACGGCTCCCATTGAATTTGAAATTAAAGGACAAGGAGATCAATATCTGGATTTATCTCAAACGTATGTTCAAATGGTGTGTAAATTCACCAAAGAGGATGGTGGTGATCTGACTGGAGCTAACACCACTTGCGCCCCGGTGAATAATATCCTTCATTCCTTGTTTACGGAAATCGATCTCAGTGTCAATGGAAAAATAGTGTCTCCAGGAACCGATACTTATCCTTACAAAGCTTATCTGGAGAAATTACTTTCTTACAAACCCAGAACTTTAATGACCCAGATGAGAGCCTGTAGTCTGTGGGAAAAAGATACGGCAGGACACATGGACGAAGTGGGGGTAGCAGACCTTGGAGTGGCTCAAAATAAGACATTTGATGTAACCCCAGGTTCAGGGGGTGGTGCCGATACTGTGACCATTGACGAACCCATCGTCCCAGAGTTACCGGCCAATTCTAGAAACGAAGGATTTAGAAAACGTCACCAGGCCATCAAAGATAGTAAGAAAATAGCCTTGTTTGATCGTTTACATCTGGATCTATTTCAACAAGACCGATTTCTACCCAATGGAGTAGACGTCCGTTTGAGATTTAATCGAGCTAGACCTCAGTTCTATATGATGATCAAAGCACTAAGTACGGGAAAAGTGAAAATATTGAACATGGTCTTGTGGGTGAGAAAAGTCAAACCCACGGCCGTCATGATGAATGGCATTATTCAAAGTTTGAACACTCATAGAGCCCAAATATCCTTTGAGAAGAGTCGAAGTGAAAACCTTTACCATACTGACAGGAACTCAATCTAAGATTACGGATCATCTGTTTCAAGGCCAGATGCCTAAACGTCTCATTTTAGGCTTTGTGGAAAATGCGGCTTTTAACAGAGATAAAACTAAAAATCCGTTTCATTTTCAAAACTTTGGAATTAAGAAATAAGATGTCAGTATCAACGGAGAGACCATGAGTACTCGTTGTTTTGAGCCCAATTTCAATGAAGATTTATATCTGAGATCTTATCTGAGTCTATATCAAGTCTTGGGAAAATTAGGAGAAGATTGGGCTCCGGACATCACCCTAGAAGAGTATAAAAACGGATACACTCTGTGGGGCTGGGATTTCACCAAAGATCAAGAAGCGCAATCGGACAAATTCCACATCATAGAAACCGGAAATCTGAGAATAGAAGTCCAATTTACGAACAATACGGTGAACACCTTAAATTGTGTGGTGTATGCAGAATTCGATAACCTGTTAAAAATAAACAGAGAGAAGTGAGTATTGATTACTAATGGATACGGGACAGTTGAGAGAAGTCTTATCCAGAGAATTAAAGAGTTCTTTTGGTGGAGTGTACCCTTTGGATATATTACCGGATCAATTAAGACTTGGAGAAAAAGCCATCGTGGTGAATACGGATCCTCAAGATCAACCTGGAGAACACTGGGTGTGTCTGTACGTGAGCAGTCCAGTGGTGGAATATTTTGACTCTTATGGATTTCCTCCCTTACAGAAAGAAATTCAAGACTTTATCCAGCGTCATGCTCACCAATGGATTTATAATCCGTATCGATATCAAGATTGGAAGACCGATGTGTGTGGACAATATTGTGTGTATTATTTACATCAAAGACACAAGTTGAGAAAGAAAGCAGACGAGTGGTTATTCCCCTTTGACCATATTACAGCTTTACAAAGAGATCATTATGTAGCTCAATGGTTTAAAGACACTTATCATAAAAGACCTACGGGTCATGGACAAACTTGTCAATGTTTCTATCAAAATGTCATGTAATTAATTGTTGTAATTAATTGTTGTTATCAATAAAAAGAATTGAAAAAAAAAAAATGTGTTCTTGTTTTTGTTTTTTTTTTTTAAAAAAAAAAAAGGGGGGGGGTTTCCCCATGATACTAAACATAGATAGAAAAAAAGGTATATAAAAAAAAGAAAAAGAAAAAAATAGCCTCATTTGATCATGAGTCTCCAGGAGATACAGGGTGATTTATTAAACATTCCTGTAGAAGCTATCGTACATCAATGTAACTGTTTAACAGTCAGAGCTCATGGATTGAGTCAAAGTATCGCAGATAAATATCCTCAAGCGAATTTGTATGCCACCCGCAGACCTTTAGGGTCTAGAAATTAAGCCTTAGAAGAGGACAGGGATAAGCCAGGAACCATTAGGGTGTTTTCCTCACAAACACCTGTGGTCATTTGTTTATTAGCTCAATGGGATTATGGCAGAGCAAGTCACAGACCTAAAAGAATCTCCACTTATCAGGACACCCCACAAAATAGAGAGCAATGGTTTCAAGCCTGTTTACAAGAATTGGGAAATTTACCTTATAAAACTTTTGCTTTTCCTTACAAGATTGGATGTGGCTTAGCTGGAGGAAATTGGACTCATTATAGACATTATATTGAACAATTTGTACACACTTATGACAAACATGTGTACATTCTTCATAAACATTAACTGTATATGTGTGTGTTTTTTATGTGATATAAAATAAATCTTTTTTTTGAAATATATGGGTAGGCGTGATGATATTGAAAGTACCTTTTTAGGAATGAAGTGCCATGCTCCAGCCTCCACAAAAGTAGATATATTTTAAAAACAGGTGAGAAGGTCCACAGCAGTCTGATGCACTCATAAGCAGATCCTTGTGGGTGGGGGGCCCAGTAGAAACACTAGGAATTTTTTATAATTCCATGCAATCATCCAGTTTGGCTCACAGTACAGTTTTTTTCTTTTCCCCCTGTAATATAATGTCAATATTAAAAATGGAAAATTCAGAAAATCATCAGCACTTGGAGATATAAAAAACCTTGCTATCTTTACCAACTATGGTATTATAATTTACATTGTCAATTATCTTTGACTTATTCATTTTTTATCATTTTTTAAATATATATATATATATATATATATATATATATATATATATATATATATATATATAAACATGTATAGGAAAAACAGAATTAAAATTTGTATCTCATTTAAAACTTCAAAGTTTTGTTTGTTTCTATATGTTGGATGATTAACTGTGTGTTTTTCCAAAAGGAAGAGTACAGCCCAGGCTTCACTTCATAGAGACTTGATTATAGATGGTTAGGAACCTAAAAAAAGCATATCTTCCATGTTGAGGACTGTAGAAATAAATCCATTTTTCTTATTATGACAAAATACTACATGAAACAATGCATGTTTAAATGTAATGGAATAAAAAAGAGTAATATATATATCACGACCTAACTTATACTGGAATCAATGAAATTTCATTCATAAAAATATATTTTTTTTTTTAAAAAGATAAAATACAGACTTTATTTACTATGGACCATAAATGATGACATGAATAGCAGACCATACTTTAAGCACATGACAAACCATTATCTCAAAATCATGCAGAACTGGGTTCATTAGCATAGCTGACATTAAAACATATAGGTGAGGGATAACATAATCACAACAATAAACAATGTGTAAAAAACTTTAAACTACTTACAGCGTGGATTACACGCCTTGAACAGGAGGAATAAAAAACTTGCCGCGAGAGTATCATGGCGGCATAAACACAGAAAATTAAGTCGTACTTAAACACATTCCCTAATGATTTGAGAAAATCACTGTATTTCATGTGTATTTTTACTTTTTATTGGACATGGGGGAGAGAAAGTCTATAGATTTTTTTGTTGTTGTTATAATCGAATAATAAATAAATAATATGAGTTGACAAGAAAAAATAAGTGTTTATGAGTTTAGCATAAAAAAAAAAAAAAAAAAAAAAAAAAAAAAAAAAAAAAAAAACTCTGGTGTTATTATACGTTTCTTTTATAACCGTGTATCAAAAAGGTATCTTTTCGTAAAATTTGGGTTGGCCCTTAAAAGGGCCGTTGCTGTTTTTTTTTTCTTCAGGGTTTACTCCCTGGGACGTCGCCCGCGGCCACGGCCTGTCGCAATCCCATTGTCTGTTCTTCTCTCAATGGTGACCCACAAACTCTCTCCTGGGTGTTGGAGGAGGAGGAGGGGTAGGAAGAACCGGCTCCGGGCATCCGTATCGACAGAGGGGGCAGCCCTCTCCTCGGTCGATGAGGCGGGCCGCACAGAGAAAACAGGCTGGCCTCTGGCGGCATCGACCACATACGAAGTTCGAGAGCTCCTCGTCGCACAGACAGAGAATACAGTGTCCCTCCGCCACAGCAGCCTCAATCCCCCACAAGGGGATACATCCCTGGAAGACCGCTCGGTCCTGGGGCGGTGATGAAGCCCCGTTGAGTAGACTGTGGAGTGCTCTGGCCGGCGATGAAGGGGGGGACTCCGGAGTGTCTGGCAGGTCGAAATTCCTGCCCTCCTCCTCTGGCCTCGGATGATAGATGGGCCGTGGCTCCCCTCTGCGCCCTGCTGCTGGCGAAGACCTGGCATAAGGAGTGGGTCTGGCTCTCCGGGTGTTGTTGGTGGAGATGAAGGTGTTCAGATCTCCCACGCGAATGCGCCCCATATTAAAGATGGCATACTCCTCCCCGGTGTACTGGCTCCTGACAACCATCTGCAAAATCACCTCTACTCCAGGTTGTATCGCAATGTTCTCTGTAAAGAGAGACATGATGCTTTCGTTGTTTGGCCGAAATCAGCTAGGTAACGAATGACAGTTAACAGCTGATCAGCGTCGGTATTTATACACACAGCGCGAGCCGAAAAGAGAGCACCCTAAAAGCCCGGATGACGAAGAGCTCAGAAAATCATGGAAAAATCAAAATTGTGTTATTTGTGTTTGTGAATACCTCTATTGGAGTAAATAACATATTATGGAATTATATATACATTCAAACCTTCTAGTAAAAGAATGAAGGTAAGTTTTGAGAATGATTTCACAGTATTTTTCATACATGACATTGTTCCCTTGTTTAGAACAGGCTCATTCATGCCGAAGCGAAGGGTCAACCTTGACTGACCTGAATACATAAAATAAGTCGTTTTAGACTTTTTAGAGTGTAACACAAAGAAAACTTATTGCACACAATAAGATTGAACTTAGGGAAGAGTGTCGGTATAGTTTTCAGATCAAAAGAATCGTTACAAGTGTAAAAATAAACTTAGCGTCGGTTTCGGGATAAACACAAGGGAGATCAAAGGTCAGCCATTTTCAGAAAATCAATGTATAAGACTTGTATAGAGAATATAAGAATCTTTTCGATCCCGACCTTTTCAGATAAAAATTTTGAGATGAATAGAATCAGATTGGTTTAAAAACAAAATGTATACACTTTATTTGCAGTGGGAAAGTTTAGATTTTTTTAAATAAGAACAAAACATCCCAGCGTCTAAATGTATAAGACTTGTATAGGGAATATAAGAATCTTTTCAATCCCGACCTTTTCAGATAAAAATTTTGAGATGAATAGAATCAGATTGATTTAAAAACAAATTGTATACACTTTATTTGCAGTGGGAAAGTTTAGATTTTTAAATAAACCATGATTTTATAGACTCAGAGTCTAACGGATACATGATGACGTCATTACTAAACAACAACAACAATAACAAAAAAAAAGCTTAGTGTCTTTTCATCCTTTTATTTTTTTTTTGGTTTAACAATTGTTCCAAATGTTTGAATTCTGCGTTGAAATCTCATTCGATCGGCTACTAGAGCCATCCATTCACTTTTCCGATCTTCGGGTGGTAAATAATGAATTTCATTCAAGTCTGTATTAAAAGTCACACATTTCTTAGTCTCTCTGAAATTTCCAGATATTTCATCCCGTATTGAATGCATATTTTCTCCATCGATTCTATTTCCTGGTAGAGTAAAATCACTTTCCTTGCTTGGGGATGGCATAAAAAAGTGTAAGGCTTTCCGAGATAGTGGGTCAGGCTTAACCCATACCATTTTTGGGGCAGAGTTTCTTTCATGCGTTGACATAGAAAATGCAGTGTAGCTAGTCTCCCCAGGTTGGGACGATGTAACAGGGCCAGACATTGTAACCATAAGTCCTGAATGGTTTCTATGATGGTAGTGGCTCTCTGAAACACTTGTTCTGCCTCGGGAGGAAGAGGTTGTTCGTGTTGTTCTATCCATTGCATTAACAAATCATAGCCTTCTAAAATCAAAGAGTGGTATTGCTTCGACATGACAATTGATTATGAACAGAAGACATGATATTTATCTTATTTATACCCCTGTTATTTTAATTTATTTTTAGACTTTGGAAAAACCAATAGACTTAATTTTTTTTTTTTAATTTATTTTTAGACTTTGGAAAAACCAATAGACTTAATTTTTTTTTTTAAATCTATTTTTAGACTTTTGAAAAACCAATAGACTTAAATAGAGTAAGAACGTGTGAAGCACGTGTGGGTTTTTCCCAGATCTCACATCTCAGGAATTTAAAGATCTCAGAACGTGCTGAGCGCGTGCGGGTTTTTCCAGGACCCCTTCCTTTAAAAAGGTATAAAAACCAGCGCAGAGAGTGTATGGGTCATCATTTTCAGTCAGAACTTTTTTCAGAAGTCAGAGGTGTATACCATGGCACAAGCAATGATGAATACCAAAGACAACCCTAATTATGTGACACCTGAAGGCTATGCCATAGCCCCCATGCCAGAGACTCAGGATCCTGTAGGACTGGACTTTGGATTGTATAATTTCCCAGAGGCCATGCTAAACCAGATGCAAGTGAATGCAAATAAGTTTGAAGAGAAAGTCATGAGTGAATTCGTAGACCTGAGAGACAAAATGGCCCAACTGGAGGATAAAGTGTGGAGAATAGAAGAAAAAGGCAAAGGTAGAGAACCCACAGACACAGAAGCTCCAAAGAAAAGCAGAGAGACCAACCCCTGTTTCATCAGCAAAGAGTTAGGACACTGGGCCCCTGAATGTCCCAAGAAAGACCTATGCTACAAATGTGGAAAATTTGGACATTGGGCCGAGAAGTGTGACCAAAACAAACTGTCTGAGAAGAAGAGACCACCCAAGCCCAAGGAAAAAAAAAAAGACGCAGGAAAACATGAGTCTCGGGGACAAACAGGGTAATTTATTAAACATTCCTGTAGAAGCTATTGTACATCAGGAGAACAAAGAAAATCTGATTCCACTGGACCAGCCTAAGAAAAGAAAACACAAGGAAGAGGTCAAGAAGTCCCTGAAACTTCAAAAGAAGAATTGACTTTGTATCATACTTAAATAAAAAGAGGTTTTAAACTTCAACATTGACTTGTTTTTCTTTTTTTTTTTTAGAATAACAGCTGGAGATCAGCTGTGTTTTTAAAGTGTCAAAATTAAGCAGCCAGAGAGGCGATGAAGGACTAGAATGACGTCATAATCAAGACTTGAATCACTGCCAAGTTTAGGGCTAGGTAGGATCTCACATGGATTTTTTTTTTTGTTTTTTGTTTTTTTTTGTTTTTCAGGCACTTTAAGGGCCTAAAAGTGCACTTAGTTGACCCAGCCATCCCCCAGGGCCCAAAAGTGCACTGAGTTGACCCCCCCATCCCCCCCAGGGCCCAAAAGTGCACTCAGTTGACCCCCCTAGCTAGGCGCCTTATACTACTTACATAGTTATGATGAGCAAGAGTGCCTCTTCCGAAATTGTGAAATTCATGGCCCCAGGATCAGGGGTTCTGGTGTTAGGGCGGGGCTCTATAGATTATATAGTGAAAATGCATTAATTCTTTGAAAATCTTCTTCTCTGCTTCTGGATATTAAATAAAGTAACTAAGTACATAGTTACGATGAGCAAGAGTACCTCTTCCAAAATTGTGAATTTCATGGCCCCAGGGGCAGGGGTTCTGGTGTTAGGGCGGGGCTCTATCGACTATATGGTGAAAATGCATTAATTCTTTGAAAATCTTCTCTGCTTCTGGATATTAAATAAAGTAACTAAGTACATAGTTATGATGAGGAGGTTGGCCTCTTCAAGAATTGTGAAAGCCATGGCTCCTGGGTATTATTTAGACAAATTAAATACATAGTTAAGATAAGCAAGGGTGACTCTACCAAAATTGTGAAATTCATAGCCCCAGGGTCAGGGGCTCTGGTGCTAGGGTGGGGCTATATAGATCAGATAATGAAAGTGCATTATTTCTTTGAAAATCTTCTTGTCTACTCCTGGGTATTATTTAAACAAATTAATTATTGTTATGATAAGCAAGGGTGACTCTACCAAAATTGTGAAATTCATAGCCCCAGGGTCAGGGGTTCTGGTGCTAGGGCGGGGCTATATAGATCATATAGTGAAAGTGCATTATTTCTTTGAAAATCTTCTTCTCTACTCCTGGGTATTATTTAGACAAATTAAATACATAGTTATGATAAGCAAGAGTGGATCTACCAAATTGTGAAATTCATAGTCCCAGGGTCAAGGGTTCTGGTGCTAGGGTGGGGCTTTATAGATCCTATAGTGAAAGTGCATTATTTCTTTGAAAATCTTCTTCTCTACTCCTGGGTATTATTTAAACAAATTAAATACATAGTTATGATAAGCAAGAGTGACTCTACCAAAATTGTGAAATTCATGGCCCCAGGGTCATGGGTTCTGGTGATAGGGTGGGGCTATATAGATCAGATAGTGAAAGTGCATTATTTCTTTGAAAATCATCTTCTCTACTCCTGGGTATTATTTAAACAAATTAAATACATAGTTATAATAAGCAAGGATGCCTCTTCCAAAATTGTGAAATTCATAGCCCCAGGGTCAGGGGTTCTGGTGTTAGGGTGGGGCTATATAGATCCTATAGTGAAGGTGAATTATTTCTTTGAAAATCTTCTTCTCTGCCCCTGGGTGTTATTTAAACAAATTAAGTACATTGTTATGATACGCAAGGATGCTTCTTTCAAAATTGTGAATTTCATAGCTCCAGGGTCAGGGGTTCTGGTGAAAAGGGGGGGGGGGCTCTATTGATTATATAGTGATATTCTTTTCTGCTCCTGGTTAAAAAGCAAAGAAGCTAAGTGTATAGTTATGATGAGCAAGAGTGATTCTTCCAGAGTAGTGAATTGCATGACCCCTGGGTCAGATGTGCTGGTGTAAGGGTGGGGCTCTTGATAATATAGTGAAAATGCATTAATTATATTAAATAATCCTGTCTTCTCTTAGTGTTAAGCAGATAAACAAAGTGATTACTTACGATGAGCAAACTTCTGGTCCCAGGGTGAGAGGATCTGGTGTTTCTCGGGGGGGGGGGGCTCTATTGATAATATAGTGAATCTGTAATAAAAATGCATTATTTCTTTAAAAATCCTCTCTGCACCTGTGCATATCAGAGGCAAAAAGAGTAAAAATTTTAATAAGGAAGAGTATTTTTACCAGATTTTTGAACATCTGGACCATTTGGTCAAGTGTTCTGGTCCTGGCCAGGGCTCTATTAATTTGTATTCTACTGAGAGGAGTTATTCCCCTTTGCCATTTACTTTTGATAATTAATCACTGTAAATAATGTACTTGAAAGGTTAATAGAATAAGAGAATTAAGCAAGAATTTTATTGTATAATACAAAAAGTACTGCTGAAATCCCAGGATTCCTGAAAGTCCTAGCACCGAACCATTTCGGGAGAATCCCGCTACAGGAAGAAGAATCCCCGACGAAAAAGTAGAATCCCCCTAAAAATGAATTAGTTGGGATACATAAAGGGTTTAGGTGGTGATTACCTGAATGATATTGCTATCCGTACATTTTTATAGCCAATTTTACCTGAGAATTGACAAAAATCGGACGCCATTACTAGTTGTCGTGGTATACCGTATACCACGCCCGATCTAAAATCGCGATCGAGTTCTGTCGGTTCGTCATTATATAGATCAAAACAAAACGGTATGCTTAAATTTTCGGAATATTATCAATATTTCTACAATGATATGTGTCAATTATTTATGTGATAAGTATTTAACCAAAAAAATTTGTACAGACGTTAGTCATTAAAAAAATATGAATATGTGTATTAATTATTCATATTATCCCAATGTTACCAGCTCTAGCCATGTGGAGGCCTCCTTTTTTGTAGAGCCATAATTTAAGAAATTTAGAATTCAGAGATATAAAAATATGAAAGCCAAAAGGTTCAAAACATATGAATAAAATTTAAAAATAAATAAAAACTAAATAAATTAACAATAATTGTACATATATTACAAAGAGAACAAAACACAAGAGAAATTAAAATAATTTTAGAATTTGAAAATACTGAAACCAGAGGAAGAAACAGTTAAATAAAAATTTATCAAGAATTTCATATTGAGAAATTTTAACTCAGATTTTGAAACATTCTATATAAAATTATCTTCTTCTTTTTTTTTTTGGATTTAGAACACACACACACAAAAATAATAAGAAAAAAAAATTAAATTGATTGAATTTTAACTGAAACCAGAGGAATGTTTTGAAAGAAATAATAATTAAAAATGTTCAAGTTTTTCAAATATTTAGCAATTTTAAATCAAACTTTATATTTTTTAATTTAAAAACACACACACACACACACAAATAATAATAATAAAAAAAAATTAATTTATTGAATTTTAAATGAAAGCAGAAGAATGTTTTTAAGAAATAGTAAATTAAAAATTTATCAAGTTTTTCAAATACATGTATTTAGCAATTTTAAATCAGACTGTAAACCATTCTATATTTTCTTTTAATTCAAAATAGGAAAAACAACACACACACACACAAAATTAACACAAGATTTTATTGAATTTAACTGGGGAGAAAAGTCTCATTCTAGACTGGATGAAAGTGAAATGAAAAACTTTCTGTCTCCAAACATAAGTATTATATGTTCTTCCATGTAACCCATTTTTATGTAAATAAAAAAAATTATATTTTTTTTTATTTCAATGCCAACTGAATTTGTCGAGTAAAAATTTCTCCATTGCCTCTCTGTTCAAAGTAATCCCATCATCAAGCCAAATGTTTTTATTCGAATTCATTAAGCCCCTACATCTCCAAAATATCACAGTTTGAGAATTAGCATATTTTCTCCGAAGGGCATTATTTATGTAAAAAACTATCGAATTGTACTTTCCTGGATCCATGGTGCCACAAATCATTTGCCTAAATAGACTCCCAATATATATTTTTTGAACTGACTCATTTCTTAACAATTTTTCGATAATTTTTGACCAATGATTGCAATTCGTTCTGGAGAAGTGACTGCGGGAGTTGCTGAAGGAGATATTGTCGGGCCGGGTATGGGTGCAGGTAGAGTTGTAGGGGAAGTAAGTGAGGGAGTTGCTGAAGTAGATTGTGCTTGGACCTTTATTCATTCACGACAATAGCGACTTTGAGTCATACAGTAATTTCTTTTATCATTTGAGAACTAAACTTTCAGATACAGATAAGTCTAAATTAATCTTTGGGTCGGATGAAGAAAAGGCTTTAGTAAAAGCAATTACTGAATGCTTTCCCGAATCAAACCATATATTGTGTAAGAGACATCTTTATCAAAATACAAAACAAAAACTTGTTGATGATAGTATAGACAAGGCAGACAGACAACAAATATTAGAACTACCCGGTAATTTTCAGTGATGAGGGATTGATAAATTCTGACGACAGTATTTGCTTCGAACACATTTCAGAGCAAAAAGAAGACATATCAAAGGAGCTTTCAGGCAAATTTCTAAAATATTTCAAAAAACTACTACTATAATAATTCTGAGTCATTAAATCATGTCTTAAAACAAGCAATTGATTGGAAATCAAAACCACTCCTTGATTTGGTAAATATACTTACAACACTTATAGAGTCACAGTTTAAAGACCTTAGAAAATCACTTGTGGGGGTAGGACAATTGAAACTAGTAGAAACACATGATCATTTCGGTGTTTCAAAATCAGTATGGGTGACTAAAACGACTGACGAAAGAGATAGGCTGTACAATAGATTCCGACTTTACATTCCACCAGACAAAATGACACTCACATCAACAGACGGTACTACAACTATAGTCAGACCACGCACCTTAGGTAAAAAAATTGGTCAACAAAAACGTAAAAAAGTGGAACAGGACTACAACTATCAAAAAATCTAAAATACAGTAGATCTTCAACTCCCCATACTCAGTCAGTCTTACAGAACAACCAAATCTATGTTTTGTTTTTACAATGTTTATTTATGATTTTTGTTAGGGTTAGTATCAGGAAGTATTCCTCCCCCGCCAGACGGGTGCAGACCAGTGAATACTGTTTGGTGTTGTGTTAGGTTAGGTTAGGAATATAATTTTATCTAATGATGTTAATAAAATTATAAATTATTTTTTCTGTCATTTTCCATAAAGTTATTTGATAATTTACTTTTATGTTTATTGCTCTCTTTGGCTGTAATATTTTTAATTTTGACAGAAATATTTTGACTATGAATAATGACAAAGTATTTTTTAAGTACCTTTTTCTTTTCTTTTTTTTTTTTATTTATCTGTCGGTCCTTTGGCTTTAATATTTTTTAATTAATTATGTTTCAAAAATGTCTTAAATCAAGGCTCTACACTAAGGAGGCCTCCACGTGGCTAGAGCTGGAAACATAAGGAACCAACTATGGATATTTGTCAAATATTAATATTTTTATTTTCATATAAATTCATATTTTCCTTATGGCTAACGTCCTTATATGAAAATCTGTAAAGCATCATTTAATTTCAATTTTGTTCAATTATATTAATAAAAAAATAAAAATAAAATGTCTGAGAGTAAGGGTATAATTATATGTTGAATGAATTAAAAGACAGTACAATAACAATACAAAATCATTTTAAAATCCCAAATTGAATTGAAAATAAAGAACTAATTGAGCATAGTGAAGGTCAATGTATACACATGCAGTGCCCGAGGGGGTTGGTTGGACAGAGAACAGGTGTTTAAACAAAAGGTGTTTATTACCAACTAGACCAGGTGTCAACAGCTGTGTATATATATTGCATGTATACATACAGGGGGGTGGCTGCCTGTCCCAGTAACTACCAACAAACCTGGCTGATGTGTAAATAGTATTATCACAATACTCCCTCAACATGTGGTCACATATGCAACATGCACATATTATTAATTTTTATGGAACTTTCTATTTTTAATAGACCGGTGTTCAAATAATTTCATTCTTGGATAATACTAACTGCTTTCTAATATCAATGAGTATTTATTTTCTTTTAAAACATGCAAAAACAAGCCAAAAAAAAAAAAAATAAAAAATAAAAAAATAAATAAATAAATATTAAAATAAAAAAATAGAATCAACAACAAGAACAAAGTACATGAAAAATTAAGTAAATATCTTATTTAAATACAGACAAAATCAAACAAAACACATGAAAACAAAATAAATAAATAAATAAATATTATAGAAATGAATAAATGAAATAAAGGAAAAATAAATATATAAATAAATAAATAACTTTAAAATATAAAATAAATGAATAAATAAAAATATATAAATACATAAATAAATTCCAAATTAAAATTTCACCAAAATATTTCCACTGTGCTTTTTATCAACCATATTGAGTCTCTTGGCTTATGTAGAAATGTACTTAGGGGATAAACATTAAGTATCTCATTGTCTTTATATTACAGTAACACATACATTTCACAAATATTTCCAAATTCTGCAGCATAATTTTCGATGTAAAACTCCCATTTGAAGGGGTACAAAACTACTGTAACAAAAGGAGTCAATTAAGTCCTGAAATATGTTGATTTATATTATTTTTAATTAGATTTAATTTTTATTCATTTTTTATTTCCTTTTATGTATTTATAATCATGTTAATTCTTCTTATAAAATTCCTATATACTATCATTCACTTTTTATAAGCATTAATATTTTTCACGTACAACTTGGAAAGTAGTTGTCAGCGATCGCGATTTTAGATCGGGCGTGGTATACGGTATACCACGACAACTAGTATTGGCATCCGATTTTTGTCGATTCTCAGGTAAAATTGGCTATAAAAATGTACGGATAACAATATCATTCAAGTAATCACCACCTAAACCCTTTATGTATCCCAACTAATTCATTTTTAGGGGGATTCTACCTTTTTGTCGGGGATTCTTCTTCCTGTAGCGGGATTCTCCTGAAATCCCGGGATTCCTGAAAGTCCTAGCACCGAACCAAATGCCCTTAACTTTCATATACATGTATGAATGACAAGTAAGAGTCGTAGAACTAGGAGAAAGGATTTTTTTTTTAAATAAAAAAAGATTGAATTGTTTGTTGTACTCTTCTGACATAGATTATTAACGCATAACGCACATTTTATTATCAATCAAATAAAATGTAGAGATGTTCTCTTCAAGGCTCCGCCCTCACTAACGGTCGCACCGTTTAACATATTACTTTTTTTTATATATATGATGTTTTAAAAAAAAATGCTAATTTGGCAATTTTGAATGCTATACTTAGTAAGTGTATTAAAACAGACATATATATAGTTTAGCTCGATTTTTGTGGAGACCGAATACAGCAGTTCTTATGTCTTCTGCATTGCTTACCTCGAATAATATAGGTACGACCTACTTTCTTGGTCTAAGGGGTTTATTAGATAAGTTGTACTACAATATATTATTTGTTATATTAAAAAGTAAGGGGTTACAATAGCAAGTTTTGATAACGGAAAATCGTTTTTAAATAAATATTGTAATAATCGTTTTGAAAGATGGTATCTTCATAAATATCGTGGAATATATAGTTAACACAGAAACAGGCCTGACATCTCTTAAAATTCTTTGAATTCAATATAATCGGATCAATAATGTTGTGTCATGTCAGACTTTTCCTGGAAGTGTGATATAATCCGCGGATTGAGACAGAAACGACAAATTTTGCTTTTCCTGCTACAGGCTTGGATGAAGGACAAAAGCTGTCGACGAATAAAACAGCAACAAAGGATTTGTTTCGGTTATCATAGCCAACGGTGTAAAACGATGACAACACTTGTTAAGTCAGGGTGTTTTTAGTCCCCTACCGGTGAAACCGGAGGGGAATATAGGTTTCCTCTGAGTCTGTCCGTCCGTCTGTCCGTCTGTCTGTCTGTCTGTCCGTCTGTCTGTCTGTCTGTCCCTCTGTCTGTCTGTCAGTCTGTCCCACTTGGTTTTCCGCATTTTTTTCCTAAACGCTTGCAGATATTGAGCTGATTTTTGGTATGTGAGTGTATCTTGATGAGTTACAGATCAAGTTTGCATTTCGATCCGCTTCATTGATTTTTGACGGAATTACGGCCTTTTCCATTTTTACGGGTTTTCCGCAATTTTCTTCTAAACGCTTGTAGATATTGAGCTGATTTTTGGTATGTGGCTTTACCTTGATTAGTTATAGATCAAGTTTGCATTTCGTCCCGTTTCATTAATTTTTGACGGAATTACGGCATTTTCAATTCTTACGGGAACCAGATTACACTTGCCGGTAGGGGACTAGTATTGCTAATGCAATACTCTCAGAATGCTTGTTGTTTTTGGCTGCGTTTTTTAAAAGTAGGAATGGGGGTGGGAATTGGAAAGGTACCCAACCAGTCGAGTAAATCTTATAATTAGCATTTCATTATTAAAAGTAAGTAATTACATGCAGTGTCGGAATGGCAGTTAACTCAAAATTCAATTACGATGTCACTAGAGGAAAGAGGTACATAATTACGTGGCTTTACTTAAAAAAATTGAGAGAATTTAAAAAGAATTAAAGAATAACATTATTTGTGACGTTTTTAACTTTAGGTTTTGATGGCCGATCTACTGTTAAAAAGAAAAAGAAGGGGGGGTTAGAAATATTTTTGTTATGAAGCAAGATGACAAGGGAAACTAGCTCCTTTACATGCCACTCGGCTTTCTTCGGTCTATTTGTGATTGAATAGAAACATTTCTTTCATAATAAAATCAAGTCTGTCTTCTTTAACAGTTGTTGGAAAGGGATTTTAATAAATGCGCTTTCCATCCGGCTTAAATCGGAATTGACAGATATGGAAGCTGAATGTTTATGCCATATGGGGTATTTCATTGAACTTTTTGATGAGTTGACACTAATTACTTATGTTAACAAAACAGTGAATAGTGTGAAAGTTAATTAATCTTCTTTTTAAGGAAAGCGATATACAAAAGGAAAGGATTAAAGGATTACGCTGACAGATGGTGAAAGTAAACAATTTATCTATAAAAAGCTCCGGCGTGTCAACTCAATCACCGAAAAAAATTATTTCAAAAGAATGCCGAAATTGGAAATAATTTTCTTCTCTACTTAAAGATTGAAACAACTTTTAGATGTAGACTGTTATGTTTAACTTGATAAGGTCTCCATTTTTACTGTAACACTTGTCCTATACGGTGGCTGTAAATATGAAAGAATAAAGAAAAAAGAAGAACTAATGACCTTCTTTTTGAGTTCGTCCATGGAAATAGCCGAGTAAAGGTGCATTTTCACCGCCGATCCCCTCGTCTTTGGATAACGTAAAACATTAAATAAAATAACCATAACATCAAATTTTATTTTTTGATACAAAGTTGTAGGAAGGCACTAATTAATAAAACTATTTGAATCAAACAGAATAAAGAGGTAAATACGCGATATATATATTACACGACGCTCTTTTAAAATATTTAATGATTCTTAAATGCAATATGTTCTTTGATTATGATAATTAAAAATTTCTATGTACAAACTTAATATCTATGCCATTGCCATTTATAAAGAGAGAACAAAATAATATTCTTTTTAAACTTAGCAATTTCTTCTTATAATTGATTTGTAAATAGTTTTTCTGCATAATCTACATATAAATTCCTACCTATGTTGATGAATAGTTTATGCGAGTGTAAGATGTGAATTGACTTGAACATATTTTATTGACAGAGTCAAAAGGATAATACACAAGTTCTACAACTTACGTAGTCTTCTCCGTATAGAGGATTTTTATAAAATTCCATAATACAAGCACAAGTATTTTCTGTAACAAATAACATTATAAGATGTCTGTTTACTTGAAGTATGTAGAGATAAGGCAATTTACTCTCCTAAACTCGATTTTCATTGCAGAGAAAATACCAGTGCAAGACATTTGATGCCATTTATAAATAACATTGCAAACATAAATATATTTACACGTGTAATTTCTGTTTCCTTTTACACTATATGTTGACTGCCTTGCAAGAAATGGTCTTTTCTTGTTATGCGCATACCTTATTTTTTAAAATACATATTACGTCATTTAGACTTGCAGAGTTCGTTTTAATATATCTAACCAAATAACAACGGTTACCCCTTAATTTTCTCTTGTATGACATTCATACACAGACGCTTAAAATTTCAATCTAAGAAAAGGAAGGTTTATCGCCGACATTAATTTTGTTAAGTAGATTAAGATCCGTGTTTAAACCTTATTCAAGAGGAAACCACTCTCACGAATAAATCGGCTTAATCACGTGACCGGTAAAGTCCACAATCTAATTCCCGGTACGTATGTAGAGCTTCGCGACATATCACTTTCTCATTTATGGAGATAGGGGCAGGGTGGGAGGGCGACTTTCTGCTAATTTCTCATGAGAGAAAAGGGGCTGGTGGTTGGGAGAGGGAATTATTTTATTTCTTTAATACCGAGATGAGGGAAGGTTGTTTGCGTGAAGTACTCTGTAAATATATTGTGTACAGAGATAAGAAGAGAGGGAGATAGATGAAGAGGAAGTTAATTTGTTTCTCATTTGTTAAGAATCACCGGTGTGAAATGTTATACTGTTCGTAATCTCCATATTTTATTTACTGTAAATTGAGAGTCTTGAATTTCAAAATTTATGTTGAAAAGTTTTACACTTTCGTTCGATATTTTCCTATATGTTTAGAGTCAATGAGACAAAGTTTATCATAAATATCCGCTTCTTACATTTTGTATAAATCTAGCCGGACTAAGTTACCTTAAGCAAATTTGTTTTGGTATATACCAACATTAATATTAACCATTTTTATTATACCCGTATTATAACCATTGTCAAAGCAAAGCTTTGAAGTTTTTTTTTTCACTCACTTTGATCTTCCTTAATAATGATTTTAAATCGATGCAGTATTTCTTTTGTCCATAATAAATAGGGTGAAATTTTATGATTACTTTATAATAATTCCTGTGCGTATAGATAAAAAAATGGAAATAAAATTTGTATTAGTAGCGTTGTATAGCAATACAATAAATTTAAGCATAGATGAATACTGTATCAGTGGTATGTTAACACAACTGCTATGATGTAAGGTCATACGATACGTTCCTCAAATATCTGTTTTGTATATCTTCGTAATGTATGAAAAATATTCCAAATTTTAATTACCTTCTGATTTCTTAACCGTTTTCTAATTGTCTTAAATAAATCAAAACTAGATTTTGACCCGTGCGTGCACGGGTTGACATTACATTTACAAATAGATACATCGACACATTCATATTGTAAGGTATTTTGAAAAAAACAATGAATGTTAATATAATTCTGGGGGGGGGGGGGTTGTGTTTGTTTTGTTTTGTTTTTGTTTTGTAACGGCGTAGCGCAGAATGGGTTTGACCACCATTAGCTATAAATCAAGTCTTGAGTTCGAATCACGCCGGAGCTTACATAAATTTCACCTTTCCAAACAAATTTAATAAAAGAAATTATGGATCGATGTTCATTGAAAATATGACAACAGCAAAGAGTTGAGCACAC
Organism: Saccostrea echinata; assembly: GCF_033153115.1. Classification (NCBI taxonomy): domain Eukaryota; kingdom Metazoa; phylum Mollusca; class Bivalvia; order Ostreida; family Ostreidae; genus Saccostrea; species Saccostrea echinata. The sequence continues at coordinate 26,720,648 of NW_026889782.1, forward strand.
TGCTGATACATATCAAGCAAAGTAATGAAAATGAAAAATTGTGCTAAGCTGGTATTTTTACACAATCAGTTATTAAAGTAAAGGTGTAAAAATTTTTGTAACAATTTTAACACTGCAGGTCTCAACTTTTTCAAAATATGACCTCAACAATAAAAGAGTTAAGCACTGCTAATACATATACTTTATATATACACAGGTAATAGACAGGTATATAATGTGTAAAAGACTGTCTGTTTTGATAAAAATTAATGTAATATCCTTGAATTGGTATATAGAAAAAGTAATAAAAATAGAACCTTAATTTAGAAAAAATAAAAACAAATTGGTAATCTTCAAGTACCAATGATGTTTAAAATACATAAAACAAAAGACAGTATTCTTCCGATTTATCGGTATTAAAGGCCAAAAATTCGAGTCTATAATTTTTATATAGTAGTTATTGTAATTTTAGGTGGAAAAAGAATGCCTACTTCACTAAGATGTGATTCTAACTGGAGTTGTAACACCCCCCCCCCTTCAGTTCCCCTCAAAAAAGCATAAAAGAAAGGAGGGATAAAATAAATCGGGTAGTTATATTAATGTTGCTCCTACGATCATGAGCTTTTTGCCTCCGTTGAGATGGCCAGAGATATAAATAACATATAATAAATGTGTCGGCTCATACATTCGTGTATAAGAGAGAAACGAACGACAACTCTGCAAGGGAGATTTATTTGAACACCGTGATTTAGCGTGAATGTAATGCGCACGCGCAAGATTGTAAAATCCAAAAAATCTAGATGATTTCCGGAATTTTTTGAGGAATTTTCGTTGATTATTAATTAGCGAAGCTTAATTGAGAAAAAATAAATACAAATTGGTAATCTTCAAGTACCAATGATGTTTAAAATATATCAAATAAAAGACGGTACTCTTCCGATTTATCGGTATTAAAGGCCAAAAATTCGAGTCTATTATTTTAATATAGTAGTATAGATACTAAAATATGTGACATTTGCAAATTATTGTTTTTTCCAGAAAAGATTATATAGGAAACATCATCCTTTGGTATCTTGCACAAATGCCTGGTAAGGTACTTCAATTTTTTTTTTGCGAGTAATCATGTTTAAGTAGCAATACCTCAATGACAAAATCTTTAAAAAAATATATATATTATTGAGGAACATATCGTCTGTCCTTGACTTAAAGTAAAAGTACACATATGGAGACGCCACCACCACCTACTGCGACACGGGCCCTCAGTTTATACGGTTGACACGAAAAAGATCCCTCACTGCTCAATGGCCGTAAGTGCCGAGTATAAGTCAGAATTCATAGCCTTCCACCGGCAAGTGGTGGCGTCTCCATATTAGTGCAAAATTCTCGAGAGGGACGTCAGACAACAAACTAACAATCAATCTATCAAAAGGTATGGGTATTCAAAACTTAATATTTTCATGTACGCAATAATACAAGTTCAATCAGAGATTTTAAGACAAAGAAAGTACCTTTTAATTCTAACTAACGATTTACAAGAATTCCTGACTCTTTGCGTCTTAGACCCTTTCGTTTGATTTCTTAAAATAAGGCAAACTTTGATGAATTGTACTTGCAATTCAAACAGGCCGGAGCAGGTGTTTGTGTAACTTGCCTTTCGAGAATTTTTCACTCATATTAAGATGCCACAACTTGCCGGTGGAGGGCTACAAATTTAGACCTATACTCGGCAGCCACTCAAGGCCATGGAGCAATGAGGGATATTTTTCGTTCAAAAGTAGAATTTTGTTTGTATTAAGACCTAACATTGTAACAGATGATTAAAAATGCGAAGGTTTGTCAATCTCCTGTTCAAACCAAATTCCTTGACAAACGCGTATTCATCGTTAGTAATATTGACATTTGAAAGAATCTGCACACGGGGCAAGGACACCAGGTTTCACCGTCGATTAAATTCAAAGTACAGTCCTTGCATGCTGGGCGCTGGCGACACTGTCCGCAAATATAAATACTTAGACATTTTCATCCAAGCACACAGGACATCTGTATAAAAAAAAGAGTTCTCAACTCGTAGACCCCAACTTCTTTACATGGCCTCTAACCTCTCTTCGTTCTCGCTCAGCCTTCTTCTAAAAGCCTCTCTATCTCTAATGATGATGTTGAATAGAGGAAAAGTTACAGAACCCGATTGATATTACAAGAATTGAACAATGTATTGTAGACTCATTAGTGACACCAATAGTTTCTTGTTTTTTTTTTTCAACTTTAACTGAACCAGAATTGATTTTGTTCTTTCTTTAAAATTGTAACTTGAAAAAAAGGTTACAACATGTGCATAATAAATATTTAATTAAAAATTACTTGTCTTTATATATAAACAAAGGTTTTCCTTAAGGAAAAGGAAAGTGAATGAATATTTTAATATGGTCGTAGAGTCCCAGAGCATTAAAGTTTCCGCAAATTCTTCTAGGTTCTAATTCCTTCTTTAAATCTCCTAATTCCTCTCCAACTTCGCAACTCATTCCTCCAAGTTGCATTGTTCAATGGTCCTTTGGGTGGTTGGGGTGGAGGTGGTGGCTCCACTCGATTCGCAAGACCCGAGAATCTACACACGGCCCAAGGAAGCCAGTTTTCCCCGTTAGTTAAATTTAGGGATCAGTCCCTGCATGCTGAACGCTGACAACACTGTCCACAAATATATATATATATAGCACACAGGGCATCTGTTTTAAAAAGGACGCTCTTAGTTCTTACGCCCCAACTTGGTACAATCTCAGTTCAAGGCGGGAGGGTCATAACCGGTGCGGGTAGTGATAAGTCTTGGTATATGGGAATCGCTGGGGACTCGTATACCCTTCTTACCGTCGTCCAGTTGTCTCTATCGCCTACTTCGGTGACTATCACGAGTCTTTGTCTCCAGAGGAGATAAACTTCGACTCCCGGGGATTCTGTGCATTGCCTCTAGCCTCTTTTCGTTCTCCCAACTCGGAACAATCTCCGTTCCAGGTGGGAGGATCACGACTGGTGTGGGTGGCGACAAGTCTTCTTCATGCATCGGGATTGTTGGGGACTCGTACACCCTCTCTCTTCTTACGGTAGCCCAGAGGTCTCCGTCACCTATCTCGCTGACGACAACGAGACTTTGTCTCCATAACAGATTAGCTCCCGGGTTTCTACACATTGCCTCTAATCTATCTTTATTTTCCCTTAACCATCTTCTAAATATCCTTCTCTATCTCCCATGTTGTTGCATAAAGGAATAGTTGCAGAACTCGATTTATATTACAAGGGCGGAACAAATCGCTTTACAAGCAGAAACAATCAAAATGATGTAAATCGAAACCCATTGACTCATTTGTGTGTCAAAGTTGATGCTTAAGAAGTAATCATAATCCTTTAAGAATCCCTCTTTAAGGATCAGCATATTTCCTCCTGATAAATAGCGATTCGTAAATTGGTTATCAAATACGGTTTCCATTTCGTGACGTGTCGTTGACATAAAATGAAATCTGAAATGTTTAACTGTCTCATGTGCAAGTATGGACACATAAATAGGTCTCTGAAGTACTTCTTGAAAGTGATGAGGATGGAAGTAACTAATACGAGTTCGAATTCGAAATTTAAAGGAAAAGCTTTGTTTTGACGATCGTAAATTTCATTTGATGCTTGCATGATTTCTGAGGCTGAAAATCACAACTTTTAATGAAATACCAGCAGGAATCATCAAAGGAGGTGAAATGTGTTATGACAATACTTAAAATGAATTCCATTATTTATACATATAGAAATTTTATATTTTAACTCTGTTTTTTAAACATCTTTGCATCAAGTAGTCATTTAAAAAAATTATCTTAATCATACCAAGATCCAGTGTTTCTATTACAATAGTCCTAGTGTAAACAGTGTTTGTATCTGTAAGTTAACACACAAAAAAGATAAATCTTAAATTATCTTATTTCTTTCCATTGACATAAAATATACAAGAAAAATCTTTTTCTTTTAATTCGTGCATTTTAATTCTAATAACCTCGCAAATCTTGTTGCCCAGGATGACTAAGGTTCTGGTGCTAGTCAGAAAATGTTTACAAAGGGAAAAACATCTTGACCTTTGCAACGTTATCCTTTTTTACAACCCTGTGGATCTAAACACAAGACAAAAGTAGCCCAGTCAATAGATATAAATGTTAAAAACACTAATAAAGCAAAAATGTGGTGCATAAAAGGGCCATAAAGCAAGGAAAATGGTATCCTAAGTTTGCGAGTTGATGCACCACCTAAATATATTTACTGTGACAGAAGGCTCTTGCTTCGATGCTGGAGGAGTTAATGGGATGTGCAGCTCCCCACCCCCTCTTTCGAGAACTGTATTCTTCTTACCCGCCGAAACCTAGGTCCTCGGGGTGTGGAGTTGATTATATTAACCGGTGGGTCCAACCACATGCCACTGGTCTAAAAATGAATATATATATATATATATATATAGATAGATAGATAGATAGATATTTAAAATTATGAAATGCATTTACTTTTTTAAATTGCACTGAGTACTAGAAATGAATGCATCAGTTTTCTTAAAAATTCTCCTAGGCTCCAACTCTTTCCTCAACTCCCCGAGTTCGGTTTGTTACTTGGCATTCCTCTCTTCTAAGTCGCTTTGTTCAATAATCTTAAAAGCAGTGATAATATCATAAGGATATGTGTGTACCATGTCTCGGAAATGATGAGCTTACAGCACTGAACGGGAGGGAATGTTCGTAAACTAGTAATGAAAATCTAAACTTTTATTTATAAAAGATGTTAAGAACTGTAAAAAAAAACAAAATCTAGGATGCTCCCAGCAACTCTCGTCCTGTTTACAGAAAACGATTAAAAGCAATGTTGCCTAAAGAAATATTCAAGAAAAGCATACATAGATGGTGAAATAAGTTTGAAAGTAAGTAAATACTTTCTCCACAATAAATATATTTAAATCAAATCTATTGGTTGATGTAGAATTTACATTAACTTACTTTCCAAGAACCAAAGGTATGTCTTCTTCTAATCTTCTGGAATACAGAACCAAAGGTATGTCTTCTTAATCATCCGGAATTCAGAACCAAAGGTATTCCTTTTTCTAATCTTCCGGAATACAGGACCTTTTGGTGTTGACGCCATCAACACGCGAGACTATAACCATATGCCACTTTTTTTTTTGTGAACTTTAAAGATAAAACAAAGTAGTTGTATACAATTAAACTTATTGTAAGATTTATTATCTACATATTAAAGAAAGAATATTCGTTTGTTTAAATTCAATGCAATATGAGCAGTGCATTTTTTTTCCTAAAAAATGTGTCGCAAGTATTATGGAGGATTTTTTTTTTAAACAGTTACAGATTTGGTCAGGTAATAGCTTCGTATCGTATTTTTCTAACAATTTAAATCGCATATTTTTTTTTTCAAATCGCTTTTTTTTAAATCGTAAATAATTTCGTAGTCGCCCCATTCCAAACTATAAGTATGAACTATCAAACATTTAGAAGTGTATGATGCAAATTTAAAATAATCCAAAGACGTTAAAACTGTTTATGTTCATGTGTACGTAAATCCCAGACACATGCATCAAAGTTTTCGTAAAATTCTCATAGGCTCCAACTCTCTCCTTAACTCCCTCAGTTCGGTTTTTAACTGCGCAACCCTCTCTTCAAAGTTGCTTTATTCAGCAATCAGCAAAATACATGCAAGGAATATTGAAATAATTTGTTCGTAGATCACACAGAGTACATTAAAGTTTTTGCAAAATTCTTCTAGGCTCCAACTCTTGTGTTAAAGCAGGGCTCTAATGATCATATAATGAAAATGCATTAATTCTTTGAAAATCTTCTCCTCAGCTCCTGGGTACTAAACCAATGAACCATGTACATAGTTATGATAAGGAAGGATGCCTCTTTCAAAATTGTGAATTTCATGGCCTCTGGTTTAAAACACGAACCAAATTCAATTGTTGTATGATACTCAGGTGAACTATAAGTCCCGTGGGCCTCTTGTTTTTCTTCGTTAGGGAGAATAAAAACTATATTTACCGTGTCTGCAGGCTCAATTTCCTGTTCAAACGCTGGTTGGGTTACAGGTGTGTGGACACCGCCGCCTTCCTCCTCAGAGAACTGTATCCTCCCTCTCACCTATACAAAATGTATATGTACATTTTATTAGTTAATTTTCATACATGTTACATTTTCTCAGTCATAAACATTCGTTTTTTAATCGATACATTCTAAATTTTTATTTGATCGTAGAATTGAGAAATCATCCATTAATATTTCATTTACAAGAGAAAAAAAATACATCCCCGCCTAAACCTTGGCCCAATGGTGTCGAATTGATTATAATGACTCTCGAGTTCAACCACATGTCGCTTAGTCTGAAAATAATTTTTTAAATATATATACATATATATAAGAAATGCATTTCCTTTCATAGAATTTGCTGATATAGCATCCCCCCTTTCGCTTCACATTCAACATAACAGTCACATTGAATATTAAGGTAACTCAACATTTTTCTTTTTTGTTCAAATTACTACAAATGTTTATCTTTTGAAAAAAGACCCCAATAGTACCATTCTTCTACACTACTGATTTTCTTTCCAGTTGCAACAAATGTTTATCTTTTGAAAGAAAGACGCCAATACAACCATTCTTCTATACAATTATCAAATATTTTCAAAATAATACGTACATTTCTGCTGGCCATTTTCTCGAAATAGGTTCGATAGATGTACTAGTTGAGAAGTGATGTTTAGTCGCTGCATGCGATTTTGCAAACGTTTTAAATGAATTCGTCTCGATACGTAAATGGGGCGTTCAAATACCTCTTGGTTTTGATAAAGTTTAAGGTACCTATATTCACCTGTTTTGGTGTTTTTCAATATTAACCCAAATTCTAAATTTAAACGGAAGGCTTCATCTTGTCGATCATAAGTTTCGTCTCCTGCTTGCATGACTTCGGAAACAGTGAATTGATTACTAATCGGAAAGTAGTATACGCTACAAACATTTCCTTCCTGGTGTTTTCTCAATATTAACCGGGTCCTTCGGATGAGACCCTAATTAAAAACCAAGGCCCCGTGTCACAGTGGGCGTTGGCACGATAAAGATCCTTCACTGCTCAAAGGCCCTGAGTGCCGAGTAAAGGTCAAAATTTGAAGCCCTTCACCGGTTTATGGTGATGTCTCTATATGAATACAAAATTCTCGAAATGGACGTAAAACAACATACAACATGCAAATCAATCAATCTTTAATATTAACGAGGCATTCCACTCGTAGACCTGCTTTAATCTTTCATCAATTCCATCACTTTCTACTTATCGTGGGGACTCATTCCAACACGGCCTATGTTGTAATTGACCAGCGCCTACTAGGGAATGTATATATTCATCTGATGAATATACAATGTTCGTCAACATTAAAATCTTTGATGGTAAACAAATGTTTGTACTGTGACTACTCCTATAAGTTTTCATATAATCGCAGACTGCATGTCTACAAGGAGCATGGGGATATATTATTTAAATGTGAAATTTGCAGCAAAGAATACTTTGATCAGAGAAATTGTAAACGACACTAGCAGACATGCAAAGTACGGTACTATTTTGTTTTTGATCTTTATGAGAGTAAAAAATATATGTACAATGTCTGCAGGCTCCTGAACCGACGCTTGTGGAGTTAAGGGGGTATTCACCTCCCCACCTCACTCTTCCGAGAATTGTATTTTCACCTTTGCAAAATGTATACATACATTTTATTAGTTAATTTTCATGTGTAACATTTTCTCAGTCATTAACTTTTGTTGTTTAATCGACATTTTATAAACGTGCTTGTTATTTGCTTTTAGAAGTGAGAAACCATGCATTTATACTCATTTACAAGAGAAGAAAAATAAATACCCGCCTAAATCTAGGTTCCCTGAGTGTGGAGTCTACAACAATAACCCGTGGGTCCAACCACTTCTTGTTGGTCTGAAAAGGAAATAAAATAACTTTTTACATAAACATAAATAATAAAATAATTTACTTATTTTTAAACCTCTGATATAGTACAATCCTTCAATTGACATTGGTTTCAAAACATTTTTCGAAATGACAAACGATTACATCTTGTGTTTATTTATTGATTTATTGTATGTTGTTTTACATCCTCAGGGGCGTAGCTTGACTTAAAATTCCAGTAAGGCAAAACTATTGCGGAGGGGGGTCTGGCAGCAGGTCCATGGCGGAGTTCTTGGGGAGGGGGTCATGGGGCGAATTTCGAGGTTTTAGAATGTAAAAAATCATGCATATGATGCTACATATTTCAAAAGTATTTAACCGAGAAAATAGAATTTTTAATTCAAACTTCTAACACATATAACATACCAATTGTTTTCAGATATATACAACACCTTTTATTAAAAAAAACTACATATAAATAAATAAAAATTGTCATATAATTCCACTCCCCCCGAAGTTGTTAACGTAATGAGTCTGGAGAGAAAACTATAAAGGAAATCATCAATATTCTTATAATGATTAAAATCTAAATAGTTTTGTTTTGTAACCTTAATTGTTATTGTGTAAATTAATGGTGAAATTAAAAACTCAATTTACATCTGAATTTTTTTTCTTTAACATTTTCTCTATTAACAATGTCATAATTTACGAAGAATTCTCCTCGGCTTCATTTCCTCTCTTCTTTTGTCTTGTTGACAAAGAATGTTTGATAGCTTTTCCTGAATTGCATTTAATTGAGAGTGGAAGGATTGAAAAAGAAAGAATTCTAATAGCACCAGAGTTGTCCCAAAAAAAAAACACGAACATTTTGAATATTTCAATAACTATTCGACCAAAATAAATATTTTTGGCACCTTATTGGGAAATGAAATTTTTGCTATTTTGACAAAATATTATAAAATTGTAATGTCAGATGCATGCAAAAGTAGCTTTTAAAGGGTGTCAAATGTCGGTGCTCGGCTTACGGCAATTTTTTGAGTTTTAGAAATAGCATTTCGGGGAAGTTTTCTTTATTACCAGGCTTAATATACTGCGACAAAAAATTATCTCTATAAAAACTCTATGATCTGAAGTACTCATGTGTAAAAATTCATTAATTAAGCATCACAAATGACAAAAGTATGACGTTTAATGCAAAAAAAAAAACTTTACGTAGATATTGATTAATCGAAATTTAAATTTAAAAAGAACAACCAAAACATTTCTAATAAATTGTTAGTGTAAAAATAAAGCGATATCATGTCATTATGTTTCTCATTTCGTTTGTAATAGAGATATCTTTTCTAAGAATTTGATGGTTCTAAAAGGGACCGTTTGTTTGTGGGTTTTATTTTTCATCTATACTGACGAAGAATTTGCAGGAGCAACATCCCTCTGCCTATTCCACTGGCTGGTTGGGGTGGTTCGCGGACTGGATCTTCTCTACTTGTTAGCCCCGAGAAGCGACACACGGGCCAGTTCTCCCCATTCATCAAATTTAAGGTGCAGTTCCTACATGCCGGACGATGACCACACTGACCGCAAATATATATACTAATCCGCTCTTCCTCCAAACACACGGAGCATCTATTTAAAATTATTGTTGTAGCTCTTATGCCCCAACTCGGAACATTTCCTTTCCAGGTGTGAGGGTCACGACTTTTGTGGGTGGCGACAAGTCTTGATGCATCGGGATTGTTGGGGACTCGGACACCCTCTCTCTTCTTACGGTAGCCCAGAGGTCTCCGTCACCTATCTCGCTGACGACAACGAGACTGTCTCCATAACAGATTAGCTCGCGGGTTTCTATACATCACCTCTAATCTATCTTCATTTTCCCTTAACCATCTTTTAAATCCTTCTCCTTCTCCCATCTTGTTCAATAAAGGAATACTAGTTACAGAACCCGACTTATATTACAAGATTTTAATATTCAACGGACCGAGATATAAATATGTGGATTCAAGAATCCAGTCAGAGACGTCTAGTTTATGTGGACACTACTGTAACTATTTCATATTACAAAGAATTAAAGGACGTTCCCTGAATAAATTTGTGTATGAAATATAGACTGTATAGACTCTTTAGTAATACCAATAGTTTATTGTACATTTTGTTTTGAACTTTAACCGAACCAGAATTGATGTTGAAAATTGTAACAAAAGAAAAGATTTTTTACATGTAAAGAATAAATTTTTAATTTAAAAAAATATTTGCTTTATTGCACAAGGAAAAAGGAGAGTGGCCATGATGATTCGTAAATTTAATCTTAAAGTTTTCTCAGAATCCTTCTGGGTGCCAGTTCTTGTTTTAGGTTCTCCAACTCCCTCTCTAAGTTGGAGACCCTTTGTTCCAAGTCTTGCTCCATAGTCTGCACAGTCTGAAAAGTTTAATACACGCAAATTTACTAATAGTAAAATGTGGGGAGATGTATGGATAACTTATATGACAGTAGTATAGAGTGGGGCTCTTCGTGCTACTTTGAGGCGCCAACGAATTTGAGGTGCTGACGATAGATCACGGAAGTGTATTATACCAAGAGAACAAGTTCAGGAAGTCAAAATCGGATATGAATAGATCAATAACACGACTGTTTTAATCCTTTAACAACTTAATCCGTTGATCAATACATAAATATTAACATATTAAACTAATTTGACAACTAATAATTTTGATAAAGGTCATTTCGATGAATAATTTAAATCATAAGCTGTGGGGTTATAAGAACAAATTTAATGAAATGTGTCCATATGTATTTCCCGAGAATATGTATGAAGTGTAGGGAAAGTAAATGTTTTTTAATATATGTTTAAATTAATGTATCAATACAGAATACATGAATCGGAAAGGATTTATGAGTAGTGTATGCATTACCATTTCACTCTGATTGTTAGTCATAAGATGAGGTTGTGTATCAAGCAAATCTTAGGTAAAATTTAATCTCGATGTTTTAGTACATCAGTTAAACAATGTACGATACGATCCTCGTACTTTTCCAGGTATAATATATCAGAATAGGAAAATTGGTGGTAGCTGTTTAATTTTTTTCTAATGTCAAGATAAACTGTAATGGTAGCTGTAGTCATTTCAAAACTGGTCTACAGAGACTGAGACAGTATGCACGCATTTTACAAAGACTGGAATACCCCGTACGTTTGAGCAACGTTCGCCTCGTCACCGCTTCCGCAGTTCACAAATTATCAGGAGTAATAAATGTGAACTCGTTATCACCTATGTTAAACTTTACTTACGACCCGGAGTTGTTTCCTGCTGTCATGTTACGCCGACAAGGGATTCATTTTACATGTCACTTACGAGGCACTGTACTCATCATCGGTATCAAAAAGTCTTAGGATCTGGACGAAGTGGTGTTTCCAACAATTCTGGAAATCGAGATGTGTCTATAAGAATACTATTCTTCTTGCATACCTCGATATATTAAACATGACCTACGAAGAATATTTAAAATCTATATATCACGACGCCAAACACCCCGGATCTTTCGGGGGTCTGGAAAAGTTATATCGTGCCGTGAGAAGGAAAATATGTATTGTCTCGAGCCAAAATCAAAAAATGGCTACAAAAACAGGAAACATTTACTTTACATAGACAAATCAATAGAAAATTTAAACGCACGCAGGTGGTTGTTCCCGAGATCGGTTACCAATGGGATGCGGACACAGCTGTCATGACCTCGTTTCTCAAAGACAATGACAGCTGTGGATACTTTCTTTTCGTTATTGATGTCTTTTCTAAATACGCGTGGGCTGTACCCTTAAAGTCTACAAAGGGTGTCGAAATGGTACATGCTTTATCCTCTGTTTTTTCAAAATCCTCAAAAATTAAGAACGGATAAGGGTTCCGAGTTCTACAATAAACCGGTTCATGACTTTTTAAAAGAGAAACATGTAACTCATTTCTTTTCTAGAAATGAAAAGAAAGCCAATGTTGCAGAGAGGGGTATCAAAACCATCAAAGCTCGTTTGAGTCGTTACATGACTCAAAATCAGACTCACCGATGGGTGGACGTGCTACCTAAAATCATTCAAAGTTATAATGCTACCTATCACCGCACTATTAAAAGAGCTCCTAACCAAGTCAAAAAGAGTGACGAACCTTATATTTGGATGGATGCTTACGACTCAGTTTCAAAAAACGTAAACCCCAAACCAAAGTTAACAAAGACGATTCACTTTAAATTCAAAATTGGTGATTTCGTTCGCATATCTCACATTTGCAAACCTTTTGATCGCGAATACGATGAGCGTTGGACCGGTGAACATTTTATCGTCAAGTCTCGCTTAATCAAACAGACCATACCTATTTACGAGTTACAGGACATAGACGGAGAAGATGTTGAGGGCACCTTTTACGAAAGAGAACTACAAAAAGTTACCATAACTGACGACACTATGTATAGAATGGAGAGGGTCATAAGATATAAAGGCAATCAAGTCTTTGTTAAGTGGTGGGGTTGGCCTGAAAAATTTAACAGTTTCATTCCTAGGTCATCTTTAAAATACTATAAGAAGAGCTGAATCAAGTTCTTTTATGAAGTCAAAAGAAGAAATATGGAACAGTCTCGAGTGATGCAAAACGCCGACTTTTTAAGAGAACTCTCGCATGCCCACCATAATCGTCAAGCAGTCTTAATTACAACAGCAAACAGACGACAGATATCTGCTATAAGCGATGTCGTTGGACATCTTTTGAATAACGACATTCCCGTCTTATCTCACGACCGCTCTCATTTTCGACACCAACGTCTTGTAATGAGACATTTAATTAGTGCGCGAATTTCAACTGCACGAAAGAAAGAGATTTTATTAATTCATCGTTCACTCGTTCCAAGACTATTAAGAGATTATTATTTAGTGAGAATTCTCATTTTTACCCTCAGAGCGAGAGAAATGTAATTTTATAAGAGTGAAATAACAGGACAGATGTTTGATAAGACAGAAACATGATCGTGTATTTACTTTTAAACAGCAATGATTCTACAAATTTTCATCCATCCAATTAACCGGATGATTTTATCGTAAGTCTTCCAAAACCATACGTATTAGATGGTTGTTGGGAGTGTGGACTCTTGGAAATGAACATGCAATTGTCCAACGACATATCTTTGTCTCGGGTGCATGTGTGTTGCGACATAGTAGAGGATAGTTGTGTCAGAAATAACATGTTACCCATCTTGAGAGCACAAGAGCTAACCCCCAAAGTCTCATTCAGATAACCTATGTCCAGCCATTTTATCTCAGTGTTTCAAAACAGGAAATTCGTAGCATAAGAATATTTATGAGAAACGATCAGCTGCAGGCCATACCTTCTAAAATTCAAAGACTTTCCTGTGTCTTGTGTTTGTGCGAGAAGAAACCATGGGATCAGTAGAGGTATAGGATTTTAAAAAAATGCAGTGGGTACCTTACGTACCCGATTTTAATAAGTGGATACGTCATTTTGAAGATATATCAGCGGGGAGGGTCCGCCCCGATTTTAAAGGTCGATACATAGTAGGGAGCAGATCTCGTCATAGAACCGACTCGCCAACGCGACAGCAAGAACCCAACGTGAAACTGGTGACTCCCGTAGCACAGGCCATAGAAATGGCGAAATCGGAATTACAGCGCGAAAACGAGGATGCTTCCATGACTCCTAAATCTATAAGAAAGACACAAGCATACCACCCGCCTGGCAAACGCGACCATGAACCTAAGTCCAAGAAACCTAAATACAATACACAATTCGACGATTAGCCATGGATGAAAATCATTTGAATCAACTCTCCCTTTTTGAATCCCCTCCCACCGACACGACCATTCAAACGAGAGAATGGGTGGAGTTTAGACCTATCAATCAAATATCAGAGTACTCTGCTTTGGAATTTAACATACCATCGCTGTCTACGGGTTACATGGATCTTAAAAATAGTCGACTAAAAGTCAAATTGATAATACTGAATCCCGTGAACAATCCCATCACAAAAGAGGATGCTGTGGGTTTGACGAATCTACCTTGCTCAGGTAGACACCAGTCTCCAGCAAACCCCTGTATCTCAATTGGACACAGATTATCCCTACAAGGCCTACATCGACACCCTATTGACTACCTCCGCCTATAACTACGGAGTGCGATATTCTCAACTTTTCATTAAGAACTCCAACAATCCCGACGATGCCGATCCTATCAAGGGCCTGAATTCAGGATTGTACCTACGATGTTTATTTACTAAAGAAGGCCAAATACTAGATTTGGAAGGCCCCCTGCAGATTGATCTCTTCCAACAGGAACGTTTAATTTTAAATGGAGTATCACTTTCGCTAAAATTATGGCCCAGTAAAGATGCCTTTAAACTGATGCCAGTGTCTGGTTTAGATTGCAAAGTTCAGATTGTCGATGCTAGTTTTAAGCTATGTATCCAAAGACCGAATCCTGCTCTGACCATGGCTCATGTCAAAATGCTAGAAAAATCTCCTGCCGTGTATCCTTACCTGTTTTCTAATCTAAAAATAGCCTCCATTGCCAAGGGAGAGTTCAGTTTTACCATGGACGACGTGTTTCAAGGGGAAGTTCCCTCAACGCTCATTCTGGGACTGGTATCTTAGCATTGCTTTTAGTGGAGATTATAAGAAGTCACCCTTTAACTTTCAACATTTTGATTGTAATTTTGTAGCTTTTGTGGACGGACAGTCCTTTCCCGCCAAACCATAATAGCGATACTTACCTAGATGCTTACCACACACTTGTATCTGGGAGAGAACAAGTCGATGTAGACCGTGAGGAGTACCGAAAAGGCAATGCCCTGTACGTATTGGACATCAATCCTTATATCGTTTTCAACACCAAAAGAAAAGGTCACTGTCGCCTACAACTCAAATTCGCTATACCCTTACCGGAGAGTGCCACCTTAATTTTGTACGGAAAGTTTCCACAAGTGCTCCACATTGACTAGTCCGAAATATCTGACGTTTTCCTGGCTTTTTTCATGATTTGATATTTTACGTGCCATGCAGGTTTTCCTGGCACGTAAAATATCAAATCATGAAAAAAGCCAGGAAAACGTCAGATATTTCGGACTACACATTGACCAGTCTAGAAGCATTATATTCAAATGAATAACTTTCAACTGGAACGATATTTAAAAAAAATACCACGTTACAGTTACTTGTGCTGACGAACTCCCGAGAATTTTTAAAAAGAATAAATGTAGGTTCTGGGTCGTCAATACAGACAGATGTGGAGGTAGAGGAATACATTGGGTCACCTTTTATTTCCCGGAGACAGGACCTGCAGAGTTTTTCGATTCCTTTGGAAAGCCTCCAGAATATTATCACAACAGATTCAAATACATTTTAACAATAAATGCTCCTAGATATAAATATGTTTGTTCTACACTCCAATCGGATACTTCAAGCGTGTGCGGACATTACTGTATCTATTATGTCTTACAACGAATAAAGAAACGTTCAATGAATAATATTATTCTTGACTTTAATAGCTTAAATTTACCGTTCACGGTAGCTCAGTCGGTAGAGCGCTCGCTCCGTGATCGGGAGGTCATGAGTTCGAATCTCGGCCGCGACAGACCTAAGTCGATAAAAAATAGGTAGCAACTGTTCCTTCGCCATGCGCTCGGCACTTTGAAGTGAAAGTTGCGGGTCCTTCGGATAAGACCTTAAAAACAGAGGCCCCGTGTCACGGCAGGCGTTGGCACGATAAAGATCCCTCACTGCTCAATGGCCCTGAGTGCCGAGTAAAGGTCAAAAATTTGAAGCCCTTCACCGGTATATGGTGACGTCTCTATATGAGTGAAAAATTCTCGAATGGGACGTAAAACAATATACAATCAATCAACAATCTTAAATTTACATGCGAACGACCAGTTGGTCTCTGATTTTGTCAAAACTTTGAAGAAATAAACGAATAACCTCGTCTGTTTTTTTTTTTTTTTTCTTGTTATTTCTATTCAGGGATTGATAACCCTACACACTTTAAATAAAGCTTTTTATTACTTTAATAAGATTAGATTTAGTAGTATGTCAAACCATGATATGAGAAAATTTAAACTCAGACAATAGGAAAAATTTTAGTATTCCTTAGTATTCAAAAAATTTAACAAAGTAATATGAAGATGTTTTGCTTAAAAAAAACAAAACTCTGAGGGATAGATCTCATTAATGAGAAAAAAAATCAATATAAATTAATACTAAAGTAATTATTTAAAAAACAAAAAAAAAACAAAAAAAAACTCTCTCTCTCTCTCTTAATATATAAATAAAAATTTACTTTAAATTTTTTTATTCAAAGAAATAAAGAAATACATTAAAATCGAATCCATGTCTTATGGAGTTTATATCGAGAAGTGTATTTTGAAGCTTTATTTTTAAATGTCTTTTTGGAAGTCTGTTTTTCTGGAATCAGAGGTTGTAAAGATTCATCCTTAGTTATATCTGTACATTTCGTCCCCTCGTCTTGGACTTCGTCAGTCTGAGTGTTCATGTCACTCGTCGCATTTTCTGATGGTAATAATTCTGTTGGTGTGTTTGTGATTTCCTCGGATTTTTCTGTACTTTTATCATTGTGTAGGGAATCTTGAAGAGACACGAGTCGCATGTATTTATCATACGGTACCAATATCGATTTCTGCATCACGTCCACCATTTTTTAAGGAAAGGTCTTGCGATTTTTAATAATATTATAATAGCTTTATCTTTTCTTCTTAAGTACTGAAGTTTCACTCTACGAGAAGTTTTCTTATCCCCCAGAACTAGAAGGAAAGACTTGTATTTTTTCAAAGTTTTTTTCTCTTCCGGGTTAAGTAAAATCACACTGTGGACGACGTTTGCGGCTATTTCTCCAAGTACTCTTAGTTGATCTTTAGTAACGGAACTTAACAACGATTTCCGTTGCTTAGGATTTGTTTGCAATAAAAAGTTAAGAAAATGTTGTTCACTGACGGAGGAACTCATTTTATTCTGTTTACAAAAAAAGGAGTCGTCTTCTTATAAAGTCGTATACACCACCGGGTCTTCCCCCGGAAATATATTTGTTCTTAGTCTGTATTTATCGTCAGCTTGAGGTGACGTGTCCACTACGAGGTAACCAAACGATTGTTTTGTAGCATCTCGATAAGCTTCGACGAGGAGTCGAGAACGACCCGGATATAACTGCTGCGAAACGTCTCTTGCATTTTTCATTAAAATCAAATAATGCGTATTCAGTGCTATAGTTCGAGATTTTGATCCTCTGGGAAATAAATTCTGTGTTATGAAAACCACGCTGAGGCGACGATGATGACAACCTTGGGTACATAATACTTCCATGTCTGTATTTTGTACGACCCTATGCATTAAATCATTTAAAATAATCAGTGTGTGCTCTCGCACTGAGGTGAGTTCTTCTATCGTTTCAGTAGATGGTAGACCGTGATGTAATTTCAGATTCATAAAACGTCGTTCCATGTCGTCAAAAAGAGGTTGGTGTATTCCGTAGCAATACAAAATTTTTTTAGGGGGTTCCTCTGCATACATTTCATCTAAATGAGTTAACAATCGATACACAAATCTGCTCTTCCCACATCCTGTTTGCCCACTAATGCACATACTCGAACACGGTTGAAATGGTATAGACATCTCGTTCATTTTTTTTTTAATTTCTCTCTTTAAGTATTCTTATAGTTTATCTGGTTTTAAAGACGGGTTGGGTAATGCGTAACCTATAGCACTGCTGAGCAGGGAAATCCACAGCTCCGTAGAACCATTTTGTAAAGGCAAGTTTACAATGGACGTTATTATAATAATGTAAACCACACTCATTTGACAAAAGAAAACGATTTCTGATTTGGGAATTTTATTTCCCAGTAAACTCCAGGGTTCTGTAGAGGAACTGTTAGGTCTGTCCATCTTTTTAATTATAAAAATCACTAATTCTTTCTTATAATTTTAGTTATCGGTAATGATCATGTGACGAGCATTATATATTTGGAATTATAATCGTTAAATACAAAATACTTGTGATGAAGAAATTCCCCCCCCCCCTTTTTTTTGTTCAATGTAAAAAAAAAATTTAAAAAAAAAGTGATTTGGTATTTCTCATTTTGTTAGTAATAGTGGTATCTTTTCAAAGAATTTGGTGGCCCTGAAAAGGGCCGTTTGGTTTTTTTTTATCGTCTGTATTGTCTATACTGACGAATAGCTTCAAGGAGGGCCATTCCTCTCCGTACTCCTCTCCCCATTCCTCTCCCTCTCCCTACTCCGGCGAATTGTTGCTGGGGTGGTTGAGGTGGATTGGTCTCATCGAGCTCTCTCTGCCTCTTCTCTATCTGCTAGATCGGAAAATCTGCAGACAGGACATGGCCGCCAGTTCTTCCCATTCACCAACTGCAGGGTACACTGGCTGCAGGCTGGTCGCTGTCTACAGCGTCCGCATACATAGATAATGAGACGCTGTCTCAAAACATACCGGGCATGTTCTTAATAGTATACTTCCCGCCCAACTCGGAACTATTTCGGTTCCTGGTGGTAAATTTAGACCGCCGTTAAGGGGTGATAAATCTTCCTGATGAACTAATATAGAAGGAGATTGGTAAATCGTTTCTCTACTAAACGGGCTCCAGGTGTCTCCATTGCTGATTTCACATACGACAATTAAACTTTGTCTCCAAAGTAGTCTGGATCCACCGCGGTTTCTAAATACCGCCTGTAACCTTACTTCATTTTCTCTTAACCATGCTAAGTATTCTTCACGCTCGCTCGTTTTGATGAATAAAGAAATATTTACAGAACCCGATGTATATTACAAGAAGGCGGAGCAAATCACTTTACAAGCAGAACCAAACAAAATGATGTAAATCGAACCCCATTGACTCATTTGGGTGTCAAATCTATTAATCAAGAAGTTATCATAATCCGTTAAAGATCTTGTTTGAAGGATTAACATTAATACCTTCTCGTGAGATAAGTAATGAGACACCAATGACTTTTCAAAAATATATTTATTGACAAAGGATTATTTCTTGTGTTTATAGCAAATGATACATAAATACGTGTAATGTCTTTTTGTGGATTATTGTTTACAAATCTGTAACAATTTTTATAATAAATAGGTTTTAAAAATACATAAAATACGTTTATCTTTAAAGTTGCGTTTTTTTAAACACAAAAGAAACGAAAATATGTGACTCTTCTTTTTTATTAATGTGACATAAATAAATAACGTCTTAACACAATAAATAAAGTAATGTTAAACAAATGAATATTTACACCTACGATATTTTTTTTTATCATGCAACCAGCAAATATGAATCTTATATTCGACAAACAAAAGTAGTGCTTTTAAATTAAAGAAAGTAAACTCATACTGTTTTTTGTGTTAATAGTAAAACTGAATCTTAATTCAGTCTTTTGAAATCAATAAAAAAAACGACCATTTAGTATTTAAAGTTTATATATATTTTTCACGAGAGCTGTAATGAATCAATTTACACTTTAATATAAAATTTAACTTATCAATCTGTATTGTCCATTTCGTAAAGCAAATGTATGAGTTCTGAATCGTAGTCGTCAATTTCAATTTCATAATCGCGTTTACTTTTAACTGGACATAATTCTATGTCTAAGGGCTCTGTACTCACACCGTCGGACAATCCTTTTCTTTTACAATAAAAATAGGAAAACCCATTTCTGACTTGTCGATATGTACAGATTTGATTATTGTAAAGTTTAAAATCCATATTAACCCCAAACGATTGTTTTTGAGTTTTTAAAACATTTCTAAAAGTCGTCAGCGGTGCTTTTACTCTTTTCTTGGAAACACCTTTGCATGAAAATTTACAATGGGTGATATCTTTTGGTTTAATATTTTTCCTCCTGTTCAGTGATTTACATTTCTTAGCGCGTTTAAGTAAGCGCTTCGCCGTTATCACGGCGCTTGATAGCGACACTTGCTTTCGAGCCGAAACGATATAAGTCTTGGAACAAAGAGATCCCCTTCATATTCGATTTTAAAGAGTCCAGGCGTTCTACGATCGTACTTTGCGTGTTCCTTACAGCAAGTGCGAGGAAACCAATGCCGGTCGCATTCCGCCTCGATCTCTAAACTGTCGACACAGTGAGCTTTGAGACTGTGATCGTAAATCTGCCGCAATTCAAGTTTAATCAAAGACTCAAAGGTGGGTCCCGAAATGGCCATGTAAGCAGAGTCGGTGTCCATCTCGCAGTACTCAAAGTCTGCACGGTCAACAAATCTATCCATGGAATCATAATAGAATTGTAACATGTGTAGTTTTGCATACTGCAAGATGAAGTAGCCGATCTGAATGGGTAAATTTAATTTTATAGCTTTTTTGCTTTTCTCAATTTCATAAAGTTCCTCTTTGTCTAAAAGGGGTGTTAATTTTTTTAATTGAGGTTGGTTAATCTCCAACATGGCCTTTCCTTCCCCCCGAACGTATTTCATGTCCTGAAATTTTTCTTGATTCATTATCGTGGACCCGTATGCACTGTTTCCCTCTAATTTCCGGGTGTCCGCGAGAATGGTTCTAGAGGGATCTGCATCACCTTGACGCCGGGCATCACTAACGTCGCGCACGAAACTTTGAAAACATTTTTGTCTGTCATATTCCACGGTCTGGTATATTTTAGTAACTTCCAGACCGTGACTTATGTACCACTTGAGTAATGGAGTCGCGATTAATAATTGACGAGCCCGCATTCCCCCAATAAATTGACGACGCGGTTTATCGGACAGATGAAAACGTTTTACAGGATTTTGCATGTGATGACCTATCACGTCAAAGGGAATGTCGGTGGTACCAAAGAGGGGACTCATTTCTGAAAAATACTCATAAGGGGTCATAGTGGGGTGGCTGAAGTAAGCAGGCCAGGTATCCGGTACGCGAATATCGCACTCGACCATACCGAATAATTTTTCAGTCATCAGTAGTATAGAGGGGGACATTATAGCCCACTTTGAGGATCGGTACGATTGAGGATCGTGACGTAGCAAACAGGAAGGTAATTAGCGCCGAGAAGGGGGTAGTCGTAATCAATGATTAGGATTAATACTACGACATGTAACCTAGATTAAATCATTTGAAGAAGTCATTCCGGAAAACAAATGGTTTAGTCTGTGTTTTTATTAAAAGAGTAACACTGTGGTTAATTAAAAGAATTGGTGATCAAAAAAATTGATTTTGATAAAGATGAAAAAGTGTGTAAGATTTTTAAATGAAGTGATAATAATTAACATTCCTTACGAGGACCGTAAAGGAGAGTGGATGATGTTAGCTGTAAACAGATGTCGGTTTAAGACACGAATCGAGAGAGTATCCCCAATGATTAATTTAGTGCTCAAGAAACATTTAAAACTAATATCGAGTAACATAACTGGAAATCCATGTATTCAGACCGGAAAACGATTACACCCGTAAACAAAAATATTGTACAAGTCAGCATTAACACGCAATGTTTGCATTTCGGATGATGAACGACAACCCATCAATTCCGGTCTAGCAAGATGAATACATTATGAATCGGATATGACGACCATCCTGTTCCGTTTCCAGAACGTGCTTTAGTATTCCAACATTTGACCAGCAGTATTCACGGTGACAACATGTTTTCCTCTTGCTGTAAGTTATCGTTAGAAAATGGACGCTTCGTGGAGGTATACACGACGAAAGATAACGAATACAGAGTAGATCTACGCGAATGGGAATCGGATCGATATCCCAGCAGCAAGGGAATAAGTTTAAAACCAGACATTTTTAAAACATGGACAATGGCTTTAGACATGATTGATAACGCTTTGAACAAGAATGAAGAGTTACATTACCACATGGGATCCAACATTTTTTGTACAATTAAAAAGGACAATCCATGTGTGGACATTCGTCAGTACTGGCAACCAGTAGGCCAAGAACCACTCGCTCCAACGAAAAAGGGACTTTGTCTTCGCCCAATCGAGTACAAGTAGTATATGTGTAGTACTTGCGTATGGCGTATAGACTATAATCACAGGTAACAACCCCACAGGTACTCTGACGTAAAGAGTACAGGTCATCTACAGGTAAAGGTCAGCTAATACTCAGTGTATAACATATATATATATATAATCACAGGTAACACGAGCCCAGATATACTAATGAAATACACTACATGAAAATTGGTTAACATGTACCCTACAGCTATGAACAATACACATATAATTCATATATATTTATTACTGTAAAAAAATAACGTTAGTGGTAACAATACTGCTTGTAATAAACAAGTTAAATTAATGACAATCGATTTTAATCTCACATTTCTTTATTTAAAAAAAACACAAAATTTAAGTGAATTTATTAAATAGTCTTTGTTGGATCACTCTTTCATTCAAGTGGTCGGCCTAATCAAGGCAAATAACATCCCGGCCGGGTGATTCACTACTTGAACTAGAAAGTCCTGGGCTGGGAAGCGACGAACCGAAACTAGACTCGTCATCCTCACTGTCTGAATCTTCACTGCTAGAAAGTTTTGGTACGGATAACATAAAATCCACAGTGTCGTCTCCAGATGAAAGCTCACCAACTGAACCGTCTAAAATGGAATCCCCTATCGACTCCTCGGAATCTGAATTATCGGCTTCCTTTAATGTTGCTAATTCCTCCTTTTTCTCCAAGGGTACGACAATTGTGACGTCTTTGTTATACGTTACAGTGAAATTTCGTGTCATCTTTTCGTATGTTTTCCAATAGCCTCCGGCTAAGCCGCAACCTATTCGAAAAGGAAAGGCGCATCGTTGATAGGTCGTTAAACCCAATGCGTCCAAGCATTCCTTAAACCACCCCTCTCTGTTAGTCGCGGAATCAATGTGAAGGGGAATTCTTTCCACACCGCAGCCAAAGTCCCACTGCGCAAAGAGACACACGACATCCGGAATATCGACTGACGGAGCTTTCATCACTTGGAGGGTTCCGGGGACACTTCTATCCGACGGTACGGCTAGGTTCCTACCCCGGACGGCTCTTCGTGTAGTATACACATCGGCCCAAGGAAAGGTATCGCTGATGGTGCGGCTTAGACCGTGAGATTTTACGGTCAAGCAATTACATTGATGCACTATGGCATCGACCGACCTTATACTTATCAAATCTCCATAAATGAACTTGATGCTCATATTGCTGGTCTGAAGATACAAGTTAAAAGAAATCTCTGAGAATATACTCTCACACACACATATATTTATATTATTTTACCCGCATTTAATAAACTCCTAATCACATGTTAAATAGGTAGCCATGTTCATTGATACCCGCAAGGTCCTCGCACCTGCACAGTATGGTCGTTTTAGAAGTATGCCGCCCCTTGATATGCCGAGTATTAATTTCAACAAGTGATTCACTCATGCGCAAAGTAGCTTCCTGTCGGCACTTCAGAGAACATACCGCTGGATTGGATACATAATGAATTTCTAATTATGAAAGGTGATGTATGTACTCTTACATAGTCATACCCTGAAAAATAACAGAATGACCGCTTCTGCTTCCCTATATGATGAAATGACACATGTAACTCACATCAAAGGATACATTACATATACGGCAGTGAATAGGGGGTGGGGGTTTATCAACTATATAAAGAGAGGGGCTCTGTTAGTACTTCACAGTCAAACCATGGACTTTGATACAATTCCAAACACAGAGTACTGCCTCAAGATCTCGGCCATGAGATTCCTAACAGTTAGACCATTCATGGAAAACACGAGGGTCGACATCAGAGAATGGACGGCCCCCAATGCGCCTACAAAGAAAGGCGTCACCTTCCCCATCTATAGATGGAAGAATTTTGCTTAGGTAGGTTAATTTGAAGTCCAATTTACTCTGATATTCCATATATAAGTATGATGTATAAGTTAATTATTCCTTTTTTTTCTATAGCAACTGGACGATATCAAAAAAATGGCAGAAAAACTCTTCAAGGGAGAGGAAGTGAACGAGAAGTACCACCTCGGTGGTAACGTACATGTATCCATTAATAACCAATATCCGGCAGTGGACATCCTCCATTTTTGGGTTCCGCCAGAGGCCAAAGAACCAGTGGCTACCAGAAAGGGCCTAGCCCTTAAAAAAGCCGAATGGGAAGTGCTGTTAACGGCGTTCCCGATGGTTGAACAGGCGGTCTCAGAGTATGAGGAGATCCAACTCTGCCATTTGAACTACCAAAATCAAACGTCAATGCTAACATGTCCGGAGTGCAACCCAAACACTTTCCATGAATGGTCAAATTAATGTATTGTAAAACTGAATGGTCAAATTAAAACTGAAGATAAAATAAATAAATTGACAAGATGCTTTTGTTTTTATTTATTTCATTGCATTTAAAACAGTTGAATAATACTGATTTACTAAGGTATCATTGTATTCCACATCTCCAAAGAGTTTAAAAATAAAATGCAATTTGTAACCCATACATCGGAGTATCGAATAAAATACACAAAATTGACCACAGGTATCAGAAGAAAATGATTGAATTTGTTTAAAATTACAAACATAACTGCTGTTACATTTGTTCATAACAATCTGACAGGAATCAATGGGTATTCGTCCTAAAGAGTCAAAATATTCCGGAATGCCATCCTTGGGGAAATACACCGCTACCCAATGTATCCCCGGTCCATGACTGTGATCTGTATTCACTATGTACAGTTTATTTTCCAAATGGCATGCCAGAAATGTATCTGCTGACCACACGCCTCCAAATAACGAGCCGCAGTAATGACGTAAGACATGACACAAGTCCCTTGCATTCATTTTTTTTTTTGTTAAAAATAAACGTTTCTGGCCTGATCGATCTGCATCACATGAGGAAAAGTGGCATACAGAATGATGGTGACGGATTCGATTAAGGCGTGTGCAAACTTCATTTCAAGACGAGTATGCCCCTTCTTTAATGTCGTTAAATTGCCTCCATCCTGACAGTTAATGACGTAAAGACAATATCCTTTTGGATAATCTCCCCTAGATATGTTGATGGCCTTTTCCGTGTTAGCAAAGAGAGTTTCATAAGCCTCGATGTACGTATTGTTTTCAAAATCAGGTTGCAATGCTCGACTGGGTACGCTCCTTCCGTCAACAGAAAAATTGAGAAAACTACAGTAGAAGTGTTGAAAATTAAAGGGCGATCTGTTATAGGTTCCGTTGTAAGCGACGGAGCTAACACACCCTATGACAAGAGTGTTTGGTACTTCTCCCTGAAACAAATCATCGGCGTTGAACGCGAAATGACCTGGGGACAAAGAATAGGTTTTAATATTTGATCTACTGAAGGGGTACAATGCGGGTGTCTTCTTGATGGCCTCCCCGTGACCTAACAAAACGCCTGGATTGGGTTTTACAACGCAAATCTTTAAACAGGCATCTCTGAGATGTACTTTGAAACCGGGTAGGGTGCACAACAGTCTAAAGTTATCGGTGTGAGGCCACAGTTTAATCTGTAGCGGTACTCCGTTGAGCATCAATCGATCTTGTTGACATACATCTAGAAACAACGGACCTTCAAAGTCCACGACCTTGCCCTCCTTCGTGAAGTTGTATCTCATAAAAAGACCAGAGTTGCCACCAGTTTTAGGGTTGGGGTCGTCCATAAACCCGGCCGAGTCGGGGATGAAGCCCTCTGATGAAAGTTTGCTCTCTTGGGTCAGTCTATCCGTACCAAGAAGTGAATCCAGGTAAGCTTTGTAGGGGTAGTTAGTACCAAGTTGACTCACGGGTTGCTGTTGCAATTGAAGATCCACTTGTGAAAAGATGCTATTGAGGGGTGAATTCACCAAGCCGACAGGATCGTCTTGGTCTACGGGGTTACCATCGGGTTTCAGTAGTTGTAATCTGACGTGCAGGCGCGTCTTTTTTAAGTCTATGTAATTGATAGATGTAGCTGGGATATTAAATCCCAGAGGAGAGTCGTCTGTCAATTGGTTCACAGGTCTATATTCGACATAGTCTCTGCTTAACACCCCCGTGTCCTGGGGGTCTTTTTGAAAAAGAGTCAGGCTAGAGTCCAGTTGTTCCATCATGTGAGCAAAATCGGTAGGGTTTGTCAGCTCTTATAGGAAAGTGTATCGTCATAACGCCGCCTCTTTGCTTTCAGGGTCTCTTTAGCTATTTCCAGGGCCTGGGCGGTAGGTGACACAATTTTTAACGATTCACCCGCTCCTCTCTGCGGGCGGATGATGTGACGTCCCGGTTTAACCATGCCTTCACTCATGGCGATAAAATAATCTTTATATTTATCAACATCTGCGACGTACGGCACCCACCTCTTACTGGCATAGTCGTACACGTGAGTTGTCATTTTTTTGCTTCAAGTGAAGGGTGCAGGTCAGCGTACCATGAAAATGCAGGTCTTCCAAGTTAAGGTCTCTTATAAAAAATTTCAAGTGGCTGAGATAACTCCTCGTAATTTTCATGTAGTATGGGTCGCTGAATATCTACATGGGTTTAACATGATCTATCAGTCTCAGCACAGGGTAAGTCTTATTTCTAATCACAGACTCTTCGCAAAAATCTACCCCGAAATAAAAGACGGATATGTCGTCAGGTAAACCTCCTCGTATTGATATTTCTTTCAGAGCACACATCCAATCACCGTGTAGATTTAACGCCTGGGGCAAAGTTACTGTAAATTCTCCAGGTCGATCAGAGGTCACCAAAGCATCGTGGTTTGTTATGAACAGGAAATGTTCTCTCATAATCTCAGAGGTAATTCTTGACTTCCGAGGCTTTAATCAAGGAATCAAATTTTGGAGAGTAAAACAGCCACCTCACCAGCACCTGTCCTTTTTTTCGTTTGAGAATCTTCTCTATTCTGAATGACGTGTTCTTGTCTACGAGGACTCTTTGCAATTCCGAGTTGTAAAATGTACCCTCGATGGGCTCTTTATCCCAGTCTTCTAAAGTATAAACGGGTATGTTCTGTCGCCGCCTGCGCGATTTTATTCTGAATATTTTTCCAGTAAATTTCTGTTGATACTCGCGATCAAACTTGCGCTTCAGATGAGATATGCGTACCAAGTCTCCGGGTTTGAATCGATAGGCTCCCCTCTTATTGGTCTTTCCTTTTCTTATTAAATACTGCTGTAATCTTACTTCACTTTCGTTTTCTTTGGATACATCAGAGGGTGACGTGCCGAGAGAGCGGTGACGGGTATGGTTGTAACTGCTTATCAAATCGTCCAGGTGATCGATGTAATTTTTCTGGATCGAAGTCAGCCGAAAGATTTTCATTTTTACAGTCTTGATGACACGCTCGACGTAGGCACATTTAGTTTCATTCTGGGAAGTAAAGAAGTGAATGTTGTTTTCCTTACAAAAGGACTGAAATTGTTTATTTTTAAACTCTTTTCCTTTGTCGGTTCTCAGTGCCTTTGGTGTCCTTCCTTCACCAAGAATGGCTCGGAAGGCCTCCAGAACCTGAGAAGCCGTTTTCTGTTTTATTGCTCTGCAGCAAACGTATCTGGAAAACACATCGATAGTCACTAGAGCGTAGCGGTATCCTCTATTATCAGAAGCCAGGGCCGAAAGATCCATGAGATCCGCCTCCCACTGACTGTCGAAACCTTCAACCACCACCCTGTTTCTTGGAAAATTTCGCCTCACCTGACGTGTGAGCGTGTAAGTGTCTTGTTTTTGCAACCATTTCCGGATTTTATGTAAACTTATAGAATATTTACCCTCCGAAGTGACATAACTGTGTAGTTTAGTGGCTCCAGCAAAACTAGCCGGACTACCGGGTTTATAATATATACAGTCCCTGAAACGTTCTACTTTCCCATTTTTCTGTTCGCTCACCGTTCGTTCACCGTTCGTTCAGCGTGCGTTCACCGTGCGTTCACCGTTCGCTCTCCGTTCACAGTTTTGCGTTCACCGTTCACCGTGCGCTCGCGTTCACCGTTCACAAAGCGTTCAGCGTTCGCTCTTCGTTCCGTTCACTTTGCGTTCATCTTGCGTTCAGCGTTCACCTATCGTTCAGTTTTTATTGTCATTCGGAACTCCGAAGTGAAAGGACTTATCTTTTTGTAGTTAAGGAGTTACAGGTTTTTTTAATTTATTAACTAACATATCGTGTTTGAAGAATCATTATTTCACGAGGAAAAATATCTACGATATATATTTTTATTATTCTAGCTTAGCTGTTAGGTTATTTATTAAATTACTCTGGAAAATAAATGTTGTTACAAGCACATTCTGTACCTATGTAGAACGATGCTGAAATATTAAATTTAACTAAGGGCAATGTGCAAATACTTCAAGCACTGCAACATTTTGTTGTTTTGTTAAAGACGACAAATCGTTAATTGAGATATAATTATTCAAGTCAAATAATTACGCAGCAAAATTACGAAAATATTTATTTCTATTACGTTTTTTTTAATTACTACAGAAAATATAATAGAACTAGTTCTGAGAGTTATATATAGTACTGCGGATATCATGTTTATTTATTATCTTCAGAACGAATTAAAATGATAGTGTGGTTAAAGGAAATATTTATTTAAAATGTAATGCACTACAGAATTTCTCTACTGTAATATGTAAAGTCTATAGTTATAGAGAAAGAAAGTCTTTCTTCACCGTAACTTTATATGTTTGCCATTCGATATGATTAATACCCCCCCCCCTTTCCCCCTAAATCGGTGACTTAGTCAGTACCGTATTTCCAGAATATTTTAATTAACATTTAAAAAAAAAAGCTACGGTCTTTTTTAGAACAAAAATTTCAGTCTCAAAACAAACATGCATCTAAAAAAGTCACAAAACAATAGTAGATCAAAATGTACACGTGTCGGCGGTGGTATTTGAAATTGGCAGAGAGTATGTTTCACATTCAAGTGTTAATGCCCAATGTATTTTACTAATTTATTATTCAAATGTTGGAATCAAATCTAGAAATGATAAAAATAAATGTTATAACTTGTTGGAAATACTCGCACTTCGTCTTCGATGTGACGAAACTTTCACACCTGCACAGTGTCGAATGATTTTGATTGACAGGACAAGCACGTGGACTTCGTGATAACTTAAAGCAGGAAAATAAAAACGAGTATGACTGTCAAACAAATGGGTATGATTTGTTGATAAAAAAAAAAAGTTACTTTCACTGTCTGATATATTTAGAAAAAAAAATTCAGAGTTTTTGTTTGATATAGGTACAAACATTTGGTGGAGCCTGAAAGGAGGGGGGGGGGGGCTAAAACTGAATAGTACTCTCTCTCTCTCTCTCATTTGTCTGTTTAATAAAAACTATAACACCATATTACTTAAATATCATGTTCTGAAAATTGAATTTTTAACAAATAATATGAATATGTATCTTTGTATCATCTTGTCCGAGTATAATCACGGCCATCTAGAGATACATGTAGACGTCTGCTCAATAAATCATAATGAAAAATAGAAATGACACATAATATAGTATTGTATTAAAAATCTAAAATACGAGCGTATAAATGTAATTAATTTTTTTTCATTACTTTACACGAAATCGCCTTGACACGGAGATATATATATGAATATAAGTTACAACCGCTTTAATTCATCCTATAAATCATACGTTTTCTCTGAATTGTTATCAAATAAGAATAAACATTTTTATTTTCAAACTAAAAACAATATCTTTTATGCTTCAGCGTTCGGCAACAATTGCAATGTTTTAATGCGATAAAAATCGTGTGATTAAAAACTTAATGTGCATGCATCGTCTTTCTTAGGACAATTTTGGAGAATTTATTTTATTGACTTATTTATTCATTCATATTTATTATTATTATTTTTTTTTTCAGCACCTGACATTATAATACAATAAAATAGTTTCAATGCAAGGAAAAGATCAGAGGCATTCCGAATATATCGTTCATCTTGCGTTCGCCGTTCGTTCACCGTTCACTTTGCGTTCGCGTTTGCGCTCCGTTCGCGTTCTGCGTTCGCTCACCGTTCACACATCGTTCACCAAGTTGCGTTCAGCGTTCACACATCGTTCACTCACCGTTCGCTCTGCGTTCGTTCACCGTTCGTTCAGCGTTCGCTCACCGTTCAAGTGGGAAAGTAGAACGTTTCAGGGACTGTATTTTTAAGGTAAGTTTCCCAGGCCGGCATGGCTAGTTTATAAATTCTTTTTAAATATTCTCTTATAACAATTTACACAGTACCGGATACACGTATCGGCGAAGCTGACGTGTTTTTGTAACTCCTGAAATGATAATTTTCCCAGAATGAAAACACGTAAAACAGACGGGTCCTTCGTTAAGTATGGCGCCCGGAAACAGTTCTGGCTCGTAACGAGCGCCATCTATAGTCGACAAATCTAGTCGTTTGCCCAAGTCGTGAAACAAGGAGACGGTCAAGATTTTAAATTTACTCAGATGTACCTGGTAACCCATTTGTTGTATTTTTCGAGCGTAGCGACGGATCCGCCTTCTAGCTTCTTCCTTGGAACTCACACCGCCATTGCATACCAATTTCCCCTTTGCGTACACAAAGCAATGGCCACCTATTTTTCTGTGCCTCCAACTGACCACATTATGTTTTTTGGCATCGTAATGTACGTTAGTGGCTTGGAGTGTAAACAATCTCAAATCGAGAGTACAGCCTAGGTCGGCAGAACACACGATATTACTAATCTGAACCATGACTGAGAAACTTTTATTTCGATACAAGCATATATATATATATATATATATATATATATATATATATATATATATACAAAAAGTATTACATAAAATGAGGTAAGAGTTATGTGATACTGTCACTCGAACGCATCAACTCTGTCCACTGGTGCTCGTCCAGATAAATCCCCTTGATGGTTGCTTTTCCATTGACGAAATGGCGCAGGTCTACTCTCGTCCTCCCTGTATATGTACATACAGTTGCATAAACGCCATTTCCCAGATGCGTTTGCGAAATCTTGGTGCAGAGAGTCGCGTTTAGTGAGGGTAATGAAGGAGCACAGGAGAAAGGGATGATTCTCCTGTTTAACGCCGAGAAGTATAGTGATGGTAGTGCTATACAACATGAGTATTACGCCAATACCCTTAATCACATTAAAATGGACCTTCATGCGATTCTCTGTTAGGGCATCCATTATAATTTGATCCACTTCTTAGTGCCTGGAGGCTTGGGGACTGGTTTGGTCTCTTTGCGCTGTTGGTCCGTCCGGAAGACGTAGGGTCAAAGTGCCGGCTCGGTAGTGACCCGTGTACCATCCCTCGTCTTTCAAGGGTCGGACTATCTCGCTCTTGGGGTTGGTCAGTACCATGTCGGTGGCGGATTCAAACTCTTCCCTGGAGTACCAACGGTTCTGGTAATGAACCTGGCCGTCTCTCGCGGGTAGCTTGAGACCCGTGACCCGTCGCTCGACCTAGTCGCACTCGGACTTCCTCTCGTAAATGACAGGTGCGGAAGATGGTCATGCACATGCTGGCTACCATCGACGAAGCGAAGGGGTCCACGAGATCGTCGGTGGCTTGAGCGATCAGGGCTCGGAATTTCAGGCAGGCGTCTCGTAAGATGGTGACGTCACTGCGACAGTAGTCTTTCATTTCCGTCGCGAAATCAAACACTCGATCTCGCTGTTCCGCGTGCCATCGTAGGAAGTCGCTTCTGCCCGAGGCGGTCATGTGATCGATTTTATATAATTACGTCGTTCTATACATTAATGATTTTTTTTATATATAAAACTGTATATTGGATTATATATATAAAAGTCTTTCTTCTATTTTAGTCTAAAGTTATCATAACACATTTTAATAGCGAGATGCATACCTTTCATTTTGACTGCATTCGAAATCAAAAAATATTAACTTTTGCCAGCGGGTCTCGGCGGGTGGTAATGCTCTCATGTAGCATAAATGGCTTTCTTCTACTGTTTCGTTACATTGCTTACAGTGCCATTCTCCGCACACGTGAGGTTGTTTTTTCAGGTCTCGACCATGCCGATTTACGACCCGGTAACATGTGAGACACCTCCAGTACCTACAATGATCCATGACAAATATATAAATTTTATACTGAGTTAAGAGAAAAAATATATTAAAAAAAAAATTTAAGACCTAGTATGGCAACAATTACTTAACTCCGACTCAGGAAATATACTTAAAAAAAAACCCTGGGAAATTTGTGTTTGAATATTTTAAGAGAGAAAACTCTACAACATTAATAATACAAAAGACACCTGCTTAGTTCCTTTTTTCTGATCCCCCCCCCCCCCATACATATTTGTGTAAAACTATGTAATAGCCCCTGTGTGACACCTGTTAACCAATGTATATACATGTATAAAGTAACGTTATATGTATAAGCCATAAAGCTACTTCTAAAATGATCCTGTGAATTATATACTAGTAGATGAATTTTGTTTTAAATCATCATACATAAATAACCTGCACTTACCTTTGACACTGGCTCTGCTTTTTGCCTTCGTCCGTGTCTCGATGTGCTTCGTAGCAAGCCATCGAGCGACAGGTCATGTTACACTCCGGGCACGGAATAGACTGGTCCGTCTTGGGACATTCCCCGAGTCTCTTGCACACGAGACAGGGCTTGCCGCAAAAATGGCGGTTTTTGTCGGTGTAGGGTTTGAGGCACAGTTTACAGAAATAAGATGAAGAGAAAAATCCAGTAATGGTCACGACGGCATGGAAATGATCCTCCCCTACTAAGTAAAAAAACAGTTGAGGGAATTCCCTATCTTGGCCGCGATAACATATCCTGTTCCCTAGAGAAGCGTCCAACACTATAATTTTTCGCTCCAGATAAGTCTCAAAGCGTTGAATGTCCAAGATGGTGCATTTCCTATCCGAAGGTAGTCCCACTTGCCTCAACAATTCCTTTGCCAAATCTGTTTGCGCCTTGGACCCGGGCTTGATCATATTTTTAAATGGCTATTCGGCATTTTCCGGAATTCCATTATTAGGTCCAGATTGGTTTGTTTCCCTCGATTTTGTTTTATGGAATGCCACTCCTCTTTTGGACACTCGATCGACCTACCCCACGTCACAGCAATGGCGCGCGCCATGCACATGTTGTCGTCGTTCACTATTTGTATGATGGACTGTTTCCTCTTGAGGGAATTGTTCTCGCCCGTCAGTTGATTTATGTACACTTTACCCCCGCCTTTCGGCAGAGCAATGATACCAATGTCCATGTAAAAACTGGAATCTACCTTCAATTTTTGGTGGCTGTTTAAGACGTTCTGAATAGTGTCCATAATGGCGGGAGCCGTCAAGTTTTCCAACGGCCTCAGGGGGACCACGATGGGCTCCAAGTCAATAACATGATTCCTTTTTGTTGTATGATCTGTGTTATTGTTAAACATGTTTCCGATTTGTTATATAATCATATTACATCATCAGGATATGCTCATAAAAATTACAACTCGGAAAGGGCGTTTATCATTTTATGATTTAAACATGAGGCTGACTAACGTTGTTTATCAGGGAGAAATGAACTGTGTACTAAATCTCAACTTTTTGACTCAACAGTTAATTAATGTACGTTACGACCCACGGTCCTTTCCGGGTGTAATTTACCAAAATAGGAAAATCGGAGGAATTTGTTTAATATTTTCCAATGGGAAAATAAATTGTAATGGTCCTTGTGAAAGTTTCAGTCAAGGCCTAAAAAGACTGAGAAAGTATGCACGCGTCATACAGAAACTCGGATACGATGTACGTTTGCAAAACGTACGACTAGTCACTGCATCTGCTTGCCACAAATTATCTGGAAAAGTGAACGCAAGTTCCTTGTCTAAAAGTTTGAATTTTTCATACGACCCGGAGTTGTTTCCCGCTGTCATGTTACAACGAGAAGGTATTCATTTCACCTGTCATTTGCGAGGAACAGTTCTTATCACCGGTATCAAGAGATTGAAAGATTTAGACAACGTAGTATTTCCAACAAGAAATCGAGATTTGTTTATAAGAACAATTTCTTTTAATTTTTGATAGAGACATGTCGTACGAGAAATATTTAGAGTCCGTTTATTACAACTCAAAGCATCCAGGCTCATTTGGGGGGTTGGAAAAATTATATCGTGCCGTGCGAAAAGAGGGAAAATATGTTCTGAGTCGAACAAAGTCAAGAACTGGTTACAAAAACAGGAAACGTTTACTCTACATAGACAGATTAATAGAAAATTCAAACGTGTGCGAGTAGTCGTTCCAGAGATTGGTTATCAGTGGGATGCTGACACGGCCGTACTGAACTCGTATCGCAAAGAAAACGATGGATTTGGTTACTTTCTTTTTGTCATTGATGTATTTTCGAAATATGCCTGGACAGTCGCTTTAAAATCCACCAAAGGTAGCGAGATGTCACGCGCTTTAGCCTCTTTGTTGTCAAATACTAACAAGCCTAAGAAAATACGAACCGACAAAGGTTCCGAATTCATGAATAGAGATGTTCAGAAGCTTCTAAAAGAAAATGGTGTGACTCTTTTCTGTTCTCAAAACGAAAAGAAAGCAAACGTTGCCGAAAGAGGTATTAAAGCTATAAAATCAAAATTGAGTCGATACATGACTCAAAATCAGACTCACCGATGGATCGATGTCTTAGCTAATGTCACAAAGAGTTACAACGCCACCTATCACCAAACCATCAAAATGGCACCCAACCAAGTGAAAAAGAACGACGAAGCATCTATATGGATGAGCATGTACGATCTCCCAGAACTAAAGTAAAAAAATCAGAATTAAATATATCTGGACCTCTGCGTTTTCATTTTAAAGTCGGCGATAAAGTTCGCATTTCTCATCTGAGACAGCCATTTGATCGAGAATACGATGAGAGGTGGACAGGTGAATATTTCGTCGTTAAATCGCGCATGGTCAAACAGAGAATACCCCTTTATCAATTACAGGACATAGATGGCGAAGACATAAAAGGGACATTTTACGAAGGAGAATTACAAAAAGTACTCGTCGACAGAGACGCCATGTATAGAATCGAGAAGGTGTTGCGATATAAAGGAAATCAGGCTTTAGTCAAATGGTGGGGATGGCCTAAAAAAATTAACAGCTACATACCCAGATCGTCATTGAAGCATTATAAGAAGAGTTAATTATGTAGTATATAAAATATAATAATTAATAAAACCTAATCATAGCATTGAATTTACTTTTAAAAAATAAAAAAATGGAGCAATCTAATATAATGCAGTATGTCGATTTTCTGAGAGTTCTCAGACAAGCTAACCGCAGTCGACAGCGCACTATGATTCCTAGAGCAAGCGATCGACAAATATTAGCTCTTTGCGATGTCGTGGCTCACTTGCTGGAAGGACATGTTCCGATCTTACCTCGCGATCGCTCTCATTTCCGGCGTTGGCGGCTTGTTATGAGACAATTGATCAGTCCGAGGATTTCAATTGCAAGAAAAAAAAGACACACTACTCTCTCACTGCGAACTGATTCCAAGACTTTTGAGGGATAATTACTTGGCGAGGATACTCATTCGTATTTTGAGAGACAGAGAATCTTAAGTTATAGGAGAGAAGAGCCACGATTCGCTTTAAACATGACTGTGTATTTATTTTTGGACGGGAAAGACTCAAATTTTCATCCCTCTAATACTCCCGATGAATTTATCGTTACTCTACCTAAGCAATACATATTGACCGGTTCTTGGGAGTGCGCACTTTTAGAGGTGAACATTCGTCTGTCCAAAGAAAATTTGGTATCTCGAGTGTACGTATGCTGCGATATAGTTGAAGACAGTTATGTTCGAAATAATATGATACCGGTTCTGCGAGCTTGCGATGTAGCAAAGGACATTAAAGAGTCTTATAACCCTCCCTTCTACTTTGATATATCTAAACAAGACTTTCGTAACATCAGAGTTTTTATAAGAAACGAACACTTAAGACCTATTCCAACAAGTATTGAATCGTTTGCGTGTGTCTTGTGTTTGCGAAAAAAGAAACCATGGGCTCAGTAGAGGTGTACGACTACGATAAAATGCAATGGGTTCCTCACGTTCCCGATTTTAATAAATGGATGAAGCATTTTGAAGACATTTCCGCTGGCAGGGTTCGTCCGGATTATAAAGGGAGGTACATTGTGGGGAGCGGCTCGCAACACCGAAATGAAACTCCTTCCAGGGACCATCACCCTTCCGTGAAATTAGTGACCCCAGTAGCTCAGGCAATAGAAATGGCTAAATCGGAACTGGAACGTGAAAACGACAACTCCTCACCGAAAAAGCGAAAATTTATAAGAAAGCGAGAAATGTATCGTCCACCGGGAAGACCTGCAAACTCTAAACCTAGAACCAAGAAGCCAAAGCTGACCACGCAATTCGACGATTAATCATGAACGAAAACCATCTGAACCAGCTCTCCATCTTTGAACCTCCGCCGACGGACACGACCATACTTACAAGAGAATGGGTAGAGTTTAGACCTATCAATCAAATTTCTGAGTATTCTGCTTTGGAATTCAACATTCCTCCTCTCTCCACCGGACACATGGACCTTCAGAACAGTCGCTTAAAAGTTAAGCTAAGAATACTAAGCCCGCTGAACACCCCCCATCACCGAAGAAAATGCCGTTGGTTTGACTAACTTACCTCTACACAGCATCTTTTCTCAAGTGGACACTAGTCTACAGCAGACTCCAGTGTCACAGCTGGGAACGAATTATCCCTACAAGGCCTACATCGATACCTTACTATCTACATCCTCCGAAAACTACGAAGTGCGTCAGTCTCAGCTCTACTTTAAAGACACCTCTGATCCCGACGATACGGACCCGATCAAAGGGATAAACATCGGTTTATTTCAAAGATATCAGTTTACCAAAGGTGGAAAAATTTTGGACTTGGAAGGTCCCTTACACGTAGATATTTTTCAACAAGATCGTTTGGTTTTGAACGGGGTCGCACTTTCCCTAAAACTATGGCCTAGTAAGGATTCATTTAGATTAAAGTCAGCTGAGGGTAAAGATTACAAAATACAAATTATCGATGCCAGTTTTAAACTCTGCATTCAGCGACCTAATCCCGCCCTTACCATGGCGCATGTGAAAATGTTGGAGAAGTCCCCTGCCGTGTATCCCTACTTATTTTCTAATTTAAAAATTGCTTCCATCGCTAAGGGAGAATTCAGTTTGACCATAGACGACGTATTTCAAGGAGAAGTTCCGTCTACGCTCATTCTGGGAATGGTGTCCAGTAGCGCCTTTAACGGAGACTATAAGAGATCTCCTTATAACTTTCAACATTTTAATTGTAACTTTGTAGCTTTCTACGTTGACGGGCAATCACTTCCCTCTAAACCTATACAACCGAATTACGACTCAGGCGCATACTTGGAAGCTTACCAAACCCTTCTTCAAGGTAGAGAGCACGTTAGTGTAGAGCGAGGGGAATATCCCATTGGAAATGCATTATATGTCTTGAATATTAATCCCTACATCGACTTTAATACGAAGCGGAAAGGTCATTGTCGCTTAGAATTAAAATTCGCTCTACCCCTTCCCGAGAGTGTGACTTTAATATTATACTGAAAATTCCCACAGGTTCTCCACATTGATCAGTCTAGGAGCATTATATTCAAATGAACAATTACGAATTGAAACATTATTTATCATCATACGACGTTCAAGTCGTATGCAGCGACGACCTACCTGCTGTTGAAAAAAAGCACCAATTTTGGATCGTGAATGCAGACGAATGCGGGGGAAAAGGTTTACATTGGGTCGTTTTTCATTCTCCCTCAAAAGGATCTATAGAGTTCTTTGATTCCCTCGGAAATCCCCCGGAACATTATCAGAGGAGATTTTAAAGTATTCTAATATTCAATGGACCGAGATATATATATATCGATTCCAGAATCCAGTCGGTGACTTCTTCCTTGTGTGGACACTATTGTATCTAATTCATCTTACAAAGAATTAAAGGATGTTCCATGAATAACATTGTACATGACTTTTATAATTTAAATCCGCATGCTAATGATCGCTTGGTGTCTGATTTTATAAATGATATGTATCGATTAAAAAAAAATTTTCAAATAAATTATGTGTGTTTTTTTTTAATTTATTTTGCTCCAAACCAAATATCATCATTTAAAAAAAAAATCATTGTTTGTAGTGAGGAATTGAGGGAATAAAAAAAAAGGAATTATAAACAATGACGTTGTATGGATTATTGGGGAAATAAAAAAGTGAAATTTTAAGTAAATATGGATTAACTCTATTGATGTGTTGTTTCAGTAGACGATACATGTAGTGTCAGTGAATGAAAAAGAAAAATATATTTTTATAAACATGTTGACTTTTGTGAAATTCTTTATGTATTTAATAAACGAAATATAAATATTTGAATTATTTGTAATCTTTGTATTATTGTGCCAGTAGTTCTTTTGTAAATTTTGAGTACATTGCTACAGTCTGTTTCAACCGTTAACAGAATTGAAAAAGACAGGTTGAAAATTTAAACATTTTTAATTTTTGCAAAAATTGCAAACATTCAACTTCCGGAGGATTCTCCTCCCTTCCAGATCCTGTCGCAGTGCTTCCAAACTTTCTTCAAGCCTCAGCACACGTTGCTGAATACTTTCTTCTGCGATTGTCTGGAAAAGATAAATTATATTGTAATGAAAAGGACAGGAAAACTTAAGGATGTATAAAACAAATCTGTGTTCAGTAAGTTTATTTCCTACGAAAAGAGAAGGAAGGAAAAAACTGAGGCCTGTATTTTCTAAAGAAAAAAATTACGACTACGAGCAAAACAAAATTCTTGCTGATTGGAAAATGTGCAAAATTGATAATTTTGTTTAAAATTATACTTGCTAAAAGTATCTTTCTACACAATTAAAAAGATTGTTTTAATATAGAAAAAGAAAGGTATTAGCAGAATTAAATTTGGTCGTAGTCGTAATTTTTTCTTCTTTATAAAACAGGTCCTCTAGATAATCGTGGTTAGATCATCCTTAAAAAAATGTTTGCTTGTGCTTTCCCGACTCAAATTTTTAGGTCACCTGAGTCACTCAGGTGACCTATTGCTATCCGTTTTCGTCCGTCGGCGTGCGTTGTGCGTTAACATTTGAACATTTTCAGCTTCTTCTCTGAAACCGCTCAACCAATTTCAACCAAATTTGGCATATAACATCTATGGGTGAAGGGGGACAAAATTTGTGAATTTCATGGTCCCTGCCCCCCTGGGGCCTGAGGGGTGGGGCAAAAACCACTAAAATTAATGCAATCTTTAAAAATCTTCTTCTTTACTCCTGGACATCAAGCAGTCAAACTGTTAGCATGATTGTAATAAGCATTGAGCCCTCTATTAAAATTGTGAAATTCATGGCCCCATGGTAAGGGGTTCTGGGGCTAGGGTGGGGCTATATAGATCATATAGTAAAAGTGCATTATTTCTTCAAAAATCTTCTTCTCTGCTCCTGGGTATAAAATAAACTAACTAAGTACACAGTTATGATGAGCAAGAGTGCCCCTTCCAAAATTGTGAATTTCATGGCCCCTGGGTCAGGGGTTCTGGTGAAAGGGGGGGGGGGGTATTGATTATATAGTGAAAATGCATTATTTCTTTGAATATCTTCTTCTCTGCTTATGGGTATTAAAGAAATTAACTAAAAACATAGTTATGATGAGCAAGAGTGCCTCTTCAGAAATTGTGAATTTCATGGCCCCTGAATCAGGGGTTCTGCTGTTAGGGTGGGGCTCTATTGATTATATAGTGAAAATGCATTAATTCATTGAAAATCTTCTTCTCTGCTCCTGGATATTAAATAAACTAACTAAGTACATAGTTAGGATGAGCAAGAGTGCCTCTTCAGAAATTGTGAATTTCATGGCCCCTGGGTCTGGGGTTCTGGTGTTAGGGCGGGACTCTATTGATTATATAGTGAAAATGCATTAATCCTTTGAAAATCTTCTTCTCTGCTCCTGGGTATTAAGTTCAGTAACTAAGTACATAGTTATGATGAGCAAGAGTGCCTCTTTCAAAATTGTGAATTTCATGGCCCCTGGGTCAGGGGTTCTGGTGTTAGGGTGGGGCTCTATTGATTATATAGTGAAAATGCATTAATTCTTTGAAAATCTTCTTCTCTACTCCTGGGTATTATTGAAACACATTAAATACATAGTTATGATAATCAAGGATGCCTCTTTCAAAATTGTGAAATTCGTGGCCCCTGGATCAGGGGTTCTGGTGTTAGGGCGGGGCTCTATTGATTATGAAGTGAAAATGTTTTAATTCTTTAAAAATCTTTTTCTCAGCACCTGGGTATTATTTAAACAAACTAAGTACATTGTTATGATAAGCAAGGATGCCTCTTCCAAAATTGTGAAATTCATGGCCCCGGGGACAGGAGTTTTGGTGCTAGGGCGGGGCTATATAGATCCTATAGTGAAGGTGAATTATTTCTTTGAAAATCTTCTTCTCTGCCCCTGGGTATTGCTTAAACAGACTAAAGTACATTGTTATGATACACAAGGATGCCTCTTCCAAAATTGTGAATTTTATGACCCCGGGTTTAAGGGTTCTGGTGAGGGGGAAGGGGGGGGGCTTCTATTGATTATAAAGTGAAAAAGCAAAATTTCTTTGAAAATATTCTTTTCTTCTTCTGGTTAAAAAAGCAAAGAAGCTAAGTGTATAGTTATGATGAGCAAGTGTGCTTCTTCCAGAGTAGTGAATTTCATGACCCCTGGGTCAGATGTGCTGGTGTGAGGGTGGGGCTCTTGATAATTTAGTGAAAATGCATTAATTCTATTAAATAATCCTGTTTGCTCCTTAGTGTTAAGCAGATAAACAAAGTGATGATGAGCAAACATATGGTCCCAGGGTCAGAAGCTCTGGTGTTTTGGGGGTGGGGGGTTCGGGTTTGGGGCTCTATTGATAATATAGTGAATCTGTAGTAAAAATGCATTATTTATTTAAAAATCTTCTCCGCACCTGGGCATATCTGAGGCAAACAGAGTAAAAGTTTTTATAAGGAAGGGAATTTTTACCAGATTTTTGAACATCTGGACCATTTGGTCAAGTGTTCTGGTCCTGGCCAGGGCTCTATTAGTTTGTATTCTACTGAGAGGAGTTATTCCCCTTTGCCATTTACTTTTGATAATTTATCACTGTAAATAATGTACTTGAAAGGTAAATAGAACAAGAGAATTATGCAAAAACTTTTATTGTATAATTCAAAAAGTACTTTCATAGTTTTAATGATCAGATAGACTTGTAAGTAGTAGATAAATAAAAATGAGACAACAATTACTTGTCTTGTTAAATATTCATCAAAGACCAAGAGATGCCAATGTAAGAGATTTCAACAAAGGATTAAAATAGTACAGAAGCATTGATAATTTGTTAATATACTGTATAGTGATAGTGATAAAATGGGGAACAGATTAGAACCTAATTTATGAACTGTTAATGAATATTAAGACCAATTATTTTGTTGATCATGATCACCCTATTTTTCTTGCTTTTGGGCAACAAAGCTTCACCTTTCAGTTCATTTAATACTCTATGCATCCTTGAAATTGTTGTATCATACTCAGGTGACCGTTAAGGCCCTTGGGCCTCTTGTTAAAAATATTTGTTGACAAGATAAAAGGAATAAAGAAAAAATTATTTCGTTTTCTGGAATGTAGACAAATTGAGTCGGTCGGGAGAGCACAGCCAAACAATTTTAAAGATGACCTTACATGAAATACATTAACCAGTGGCGGATCCAGGAATTTCGTAACGAGAGGGTGCAGTAAAAGGTAGGGGGAGGGGGGCAGTAATGAAGCCCCCCCCCCAGTAGGTCTTTTAAGGCCATGGTCCTGATGGGGGTTCGGGGTGAATCCCTCGGAAGCTTACACATTTTTTACATATAACACATGACGAATTCAGTCATAACCCGGAAAAAGATTATCCATGTAAAATAATGTAATGCATGTGTATGACTAATGATATACTATACAAGACTGAGGAAAATGTACTCATTGTTTAAGTAGGTGTTCAATGTCATTTGA
This sequence comes from Saccostrea echinata, assembly GCF_033153115.1. NCBI lineage: Eukaryota > Metazoa > Mollusca > Bivalvia > Ostreida > Ostreidae > Saccostrea > Saccostrea echinata. The sequence continues at coordinate 26,762,639 of NW_026889782.1, forward strand.
ATGAACGACTGTGAATTATGCAGACATTTTGTGCTTTATGTAACAAGTCCTTTATTACTGTTTCTAATTACAATCGACATTATAAAAATGTACACGAAAAGAGAAATAGTTTTCGTTGCGATATTTGTGAAAAGGTACTAAATCGTAAAGACAATTATGATCGACATGTTAGAGTGTGCAAAGCAGAATTTAAATGCTTTTACTGTGACTATACTTTTAAGTTTTCATCACATCGCACATTACATGTCCGCAAGGAGCATAAGGATAAATTATTTAAGTGTGATAACTGCAGCGCTGAATACTTGGACGAGAGAAAATATCAAAGACACCAGCAGACATGCAAGGTATAGTACCACATTTTGAAAATCGTTGTTAATGAAAATATAAGATATATGTACCGTATCTGCAGGAATTTGGGGGGACGCTGCAGGTGTTTGGAGGGTCACGCATGCGCCATCCCCAGCCTCCGAGGAAAAGTCAATTCTTCTCCTCACCTACAAAAAAAAAATGCATAATCACATTTTTTTATTAAGATAATTTTCATGAATGTGTTTGTCATTCATTAACATTTGTTGGTTAATCGATAGTTTATATATTGCATTTCTTGATTGATCGTAGAATATTTACAATTTAAAAAATAGAAATTAGAAAAATTCAAATTGATAAAAACAAACCTGGCGAAATCAAGGCCCTCTAGGGGTTGAATCGATCACAATGACCCGGGAACTTAACCACACATCATTGGTCTGAAAATGAAACAAATAAATAATGAAAGATATATACTTTTATAAAGTTTGCGGATATTACATTACATGTACATGTATCACTCATTCGCTTAACATTGAATTTGACATTTGCGGTAAATATCAGAGCAACGAACTTAGCATTGTTTGATTATGCTTCTTTTACTTGTTGGGGTGTTTTCATCCTCAAAATAGTTCAAAGTACAGTACCAACCAGACCCAACCTGACACAAAGCAGTCCCAGAGCAGTCCCGGGGACTGCTTTCTGGGTCTGCTAAAGCAGTCCCTGCTAAAGCAGTCCCAGAGCGGTCCCACAGAAGTCCCACAGCGGTCGCAGCGGTCCCAGAAAGCAGTCCCAGCAGTCCCAGTGGGCGGGGTTAATTAATTTAATGGGAGGAGCTTACTCAGAATGAGATTACCAATAAACAATGTAACTATATAAAAGGCAGTTGAAATTGATGAGCAATTTTTTCTGATTAGTATCAACAAATATTTACAATTCTTACGCGACAGTCATTTCTGAACTGTTAAGAAACTCACAGTACGTGTATAGAAACAATTTAAAATTATTGAATGAAGAAGATCTAAGTTCACACCTATTAATAACATGAATATTTAAACACAGTTATTATTTGGTATTACATGTATTAATTTTTAACCAAAATAAACCAATTTCTTTATTTTTCGTGATTGATATTGGTTTTCATATTTATTTTTTTTATACAGAAAATTAAACTTGAATTGTTTATTTTATACCAGAATTAGCTTTAAATCGATAATAATAATTATAGAGCGAGGCCGATTCCCATATTATACTCTTAATGCATTTTTCTTAAGTATTGGAGCTTTTGAAAAATTCTTTGTTAAACATTGCCGAGTATTATATTTCAGTCATGATTATTTTCAATGACTTCCCAATTTAATTATCTTTAGATTCTCAGTTTTAAGTGTTTTATTATATAAATGTTCGAGTGTACATCTGTAAATCACGCAAATGGAACCCTCAGATTATGTTCAAAATTAATTAATCCCGAAATAAATTTATACACAATTATTGAAACTAAGATTTTTTGCAGGACATAGATTGAAATTAGTGTCAATGTTGACCAGCGTGTTCAGTGATGTGTAACACTGATACCCAAATTTCTGCTAATTATGCCCAAAGGCGATTGAAACCTCAGGTGTTGACATCATTTTATACAATCCCATTGTATTAACCGGCCAGGTAAACACAAACAAAAGAAATAAGAAACAAGTCACAATTCCCGATATTTTCAAATGTTATTTTTTTTTAAATAAATGTACTCTTTTAATAACTTGTTTATAAATTAAAAACTAATTCATAAATAAATCCCCGAATAATTGTTCACATTGTTTATGTGACAGAAGAATGATAGAATAATTTTATTTCTTGGTCATCAAATAAATCATTAGGTTTTATTTGAGGGTAGTAAAAAATATCATGGAGTGCTCTTTTTTAAGCATGGTATTAGCTTTGTCAATTAAGAAAAAAAAATCCAGTTCAGTACGTTCCTCTGAATACATGTATCTTACTGAAATGACAAGTTTGTTTGTTTTTTGTTTGTTTTTTTCTAAATAGTGCTAATGCAAACTTTGAGTACATATGTAATTTGACAGCAATAATTTATTAAATAGGCCTAGGTATTTTCTTTTCAAACACCTGTATTGAAGTTTAATTTAAGGGATAAAAATCATCCCCTGACTTCCCTTTTTTTCCCTTTTATTTTCTTAAAATTAACTCTAGACTACAGTTGTGTAAATTTAGAGCCCTCTGAAGACATTTAGTAATTACATGTATAACTATCTCTATTTATTTAATTTTTGTAAGAAATTGATACTTGTTTTTTTTTATATTTGCTTTTATCTTAAACAGAAAGCCTTCTGCAGAAAGTAAACAAAACAACAACAAGGAGCTGCAAATTCAGAATACACAAGGGGCGGAGCTATCATGTCACTCAGAACCTTTTTCACGCATGAGTGAACAAAGCAGTCCCAGGGACTGCTGGGTCTGCTTTCTAGAGCAGTCCATGAGCAGTACCACAGCGGTCCCAGAGCAGTCCCGGGGACTGCTTTCTGGGACTGCTTTGGTGTCAGGTTGGGTCTGGTTGGTACTGTAGAAAATCTTTATTTTCAATAAATATAGTTGAAATATAACTAATAATAGGTTATCATATTTTTATAAGATGTTATAGGTATCATTAAAAGTATGTCGGTATTTAAAAACATTCATTTGAGTGTACACTCTCTTTTTCAAAAAATGTGTTAAAATTAGTTCAAATACATTATTTTGATGTGAAGGTTTGAAATTAATGTCTACTTTATAAACATGATTGAATTGTGAATATCCATGACACCATTTTACATTAGATATACAACAAAGAAAATGTATGAATGAGAATACATGTACATGAGAGTTATTGTCCCTTACCATCCATTTTTTAGCTTACATGACTTAATAAACATTCTTATTCTTTCACTTAACAATTTTTTTGCATTACATCTGCTGTAAAGAATTCTCCTAATAGATAGTTTTTGGCTTCGTATGATATTAGATGACATCGCAGGAAGATGAAAATAATCTTTGAAAATAAAAAAAATCCTTCTACATAATTCATAAAATATGTCTAAATACTTACACTTTCACCTTTTCTTCCTGCCATTTTTTCTGTCCTTCTCGATGTCAATACTATAGGTACAAGTTAGGAAGTGAAAAAATACATTGAGCGCAGGTTTATTTATATGCTTTGATAGACTAAAAAATCCCTTTTTTACTCTTTACATATAAAACAAATACAGTATGTGTAATTAATCCGTCTGGGAAAGCAGTACACGTGTACATCTATATTCCTTTTTACACATCATCATCCGAGATTTTTTAAAATTATACCAGTTACTTCCCTTCAACACGGGAAACGATCACTTAAAAATATCGATTAGTAGAATGATCCAGACATCTTAATTAATATCCCGAGTTTGTCATTTTTTGTATTCAGCATTCATTACTTTATAATGATATAATAGTTACGAAAAATGCTGTTTAAAATAAAAATAATAATAACAAAAAAAGGACAGATCTTATTTCTCTTTCTAATTCTCTCACACGTCTTTATTTATTTAGAACAATTTTCCAACAACATCCACGACGTCAATGCAACGAAACAAAAGCAACAGATCTGTGGTAATTGATGACATTTATTTTCTTGAATCTTTTTTATATCAAATTCATAGTAATTTTTTAGGTCACCTGAGTCACTCAGGTGACCTATTGCTATCCGTTCTCGTCCGTCGGCGTGCGTCGTGCGTTAACATTTGAACATTTTTAGCTTCTTCTCTGAAACCGCTTAACCAATTTCAACCAAATTTGGCATATAGCATCTATGGGTGAAGGGGAACAAAAATTGTGAATTTCATGGTCCCTGCCCCCCTGGGGCCTGAGGGGTGGGGCTAAAACCACCAAAAATAATGCAATCTTTAAAAATCTTCTTCTTTACTCCTGGACATCAAGCAGTCAAACTGTTGGCATCATTGTAATAAGCATTGAGCCCTCTACCAAAATTGTGAAATTCATGGCCCCAGGGTCAGGGGTTCTGGCCCCAGGGTGGGGCTATATAGATCATAGAGTGAAAGTGCATTATTTCTTTGAAAATCTTCTTCTCTGCTACTGGAGATTATTTAAACAAACTAAGTGCATGGTTATGATGCATAAAGATGCCTTTTTAAAAATTGTGAATTTCATGGCCCCAGGGTCAGGGGTTCCGGTGTTAGGGCGGGGCTCTATTGATTATATAGTGAAAATGCATTGATTCTATGAAAATCTTTGCTACTGGAGATTATTTAAACAAACTAAGTGCATGGTTATGATAGGCAAGGATGCCTCTTCCAAAATTTTTAAATACATGGCCTCAGTTTTGGGGGTTCTTGAGGAGGGGGGGGGGGGCTGTATTGCATTAATTCTATTAATTAATCATTAACTAATCCTGTATGCTCCCTAGTGTTGAGCTGATAAATAAATTGCTTAGCTATGATGAAGATGGGAGCTTCGAACAGAATTTTTAAATCTTGTGGTAATAGGGTCAGGGGTTCTGGCATAACGAGGAAGGGGGGGGGGGGGGCTTTTGATAATATAGTCGAAAAGTGTTAATTCTTTAAGTCCATAGTTATGATGATGAGGGTAACTCTTCCAAATTTGTAAATTTCTTGACCTTTGGTCTTGGGTTCTGGTGTTAGGGTAAGGCTTTGTTGAATCTGTAGTGAAAATGCATTGTACCTGTGAAATTCTTCTCTGCTTCTGGGCATATCGAAAGCAAACTGAGTAAAAGTTTAAATGATATAAGTAAGCGTATTTCTACCAGATTTTTGAACATCTGGACAATTCGTCTAAGCATTATGGTCCTGGGCAGGGCTCTATTAATTTGTATTCTACAGAGAGAAGTTATTCCCCTTTTCCATTCATCTTTGATAATTAATCACTGTAAATAATGTTTTTGAAAGGTTAATAGAATAAGATAATTCTGCAAGAATGTTTATTGTATAATTCAAAAAGTACTTTCTTAGTTTTAATAATCAGGTAGACCTGTAAGTAATAGATAAATAAAAATGAGACAAAAATAACTTATCTTATTAAAAGTTCTTCAAAGACCATAAGAGAGGTCAATGCTAGAGGTCTTAATATGGGTTTAAAAATAGTACAGAAGCACTTATAGTTTGTTAATAGACTGCATGGTGATAATATTAAGTGGGGGACAGATTAGAACTTAAGCTATGAGTTGTTACTGAATACTAGACTAATTATTTTGTTGATCCTGATCTTCCTACTTCTCTTGCTTTAGGGCAACAAAGCTTCATCTGTAAGTGTATTTAACTTCTAAATTGTTGTATTATACTCAGGTGACCGTTAAGGACCTTGGGCCTCTTGTTTTTTTTTTAAATATATTTTAACTGGTCTTTTTTTAATTAAAGCAGAACAACGATGCATCAATCCCTTCGACATCAGCACAAGACAACAGCTTTGGGTTTTTTTTTGTTTTGTTTTTTTTTTTTCATAATTATAAATTTTATATCTATTATATCTATATAAGTCTGCAGTGAGGCAGCAATCTCTTAAAATTTGTATTCATGATTCATTCATCACATGAATCTTGATTTTTTTTTTAAATTTAGAATAATGAACAAAGATCATCAAATTCATCAACACAAAAAAAACAAGACCACGCACCGAAGGTAAAATAAAAAAAAAATCTAACACACATTTTACGAAATTGATGGTTAATCGTATACTATTATTTTTCTACAATGAAGTTTATTTTTTTTTTAAATTCTCGTTTAGGATGCTTCTTTTGGCTATACGTGTCGGACATGCCATCAAAGATTTGATTGTCGACGAACATTGTACGTTCATCAGATGAATGATCATGTTCAAATAGGAGCAGGTCTGTTACAATCCAGACCCTGGGGGAATGGGTCTCCGCCGTGGGGGGAAGGCGACAGAATTGATGAACAATTAAAGGAAGTATATGAGACGAATGCTCCTTTAATCCTGAGAAGACACCAGGAAGGAAATGTTTGTAGTGTATACAACTTTCCTACTGATAATCATTTCACCGTTTCCGAAATTATGCAAGCAGGAAACGAAATTTATGACCGTCAACAAAAAGCCTTCCGTTTAAATCTAGAATTTGGTTTAATATTGAAAAACACCGAAACAGGTGAATATCGGTATTTTAAACCTTATCACAATCAAGAGGTATTTTAACGCCCCATTTACGTATCGAGAAGAATTCATTTAAAACGTTTACAGCATCGCATGCAGCAATTAAACATCACTGATTATATTTTGCGTCAGCGTCCCGATACAAAGTGGAAACCATTTCTGATCACAAATGTCCGCATCGTCACATATCATTTGAATTTTGTTTTGGGAAATGGTAGAGTTACTATGCCTGAACACATCAGTCAATCAAAATCACTCATTTCAATGACAACGAATAAGAAAGGTTATGTATATAAAGACAACCTTTGTGCTTTCCGCTGTTTAGCATATAACCTGAATAAAGATTGGTCTTTAGTTCGTAGATACTCTTGGAGAAGAAAAACTCCTTTGAAACAAAGTCGTTTAGATTTCTTTTTAATATCAGAGTCCCTTTTGTCAGGTTTAGAAAAATGTACTATAGAATCTAGTTACAGATCAGACCACTCCATGATATCATTGTCTATAGCCTTTAACGACTTTAAGAAAGGAAGGGGTCTATGGAAGTTTAACAACTCTTTACTTCATGATGAAAAATATCTGGAATGCATCAAAAAAGTTATCTTAGAGGTTAAAAAACAATATGCAATTCCAGTATACAATTTTGATAACATAAATATTTTAGATTCAGACATTTTCTTCACTATTGATGATCAATTATTCCTTGAAACCCTGCTCTTTGAAATAAGGGGTAAAACTATTTCCTATGCAACTTATATCAAAAAGAAGAATGAAAATAAGGAGAAAGAATTAGTAGAAAATATTAGAATATTGGAAGAAAATGTTAGTGAAAATAATATTGATGAATTGTGTAGTAAAAAGCAAGAATTGGAGAACATTCGAAAACATAAGTTACAGGGTACATATATCAGAAGTAGAGCAAAATGGGTTGAGGAAGGTGAAAAACCATCACATTATTTTTGTACACTAGAATCCAGAAACTTTACTAGTAAGATCATACATGTACTAAGATTGGAGGATAATAATGGAAATGCTATTTATGACCAATCAGAAATTTTGAGGGAAACAAAATCATTTTATGAACAGTTATATACAAAAAGTACAGTAAATACAAATATTGATTTATTCAGCAAGTTAAGCAATAAAGAAATACCTAAGCTTTCATGCAAAGAGTCAGAATCTATAGAGGGCGAAATTACTATGGAGGAGGCCTCTTCTACGCTTTACAAAATGAAATCAAATAAATCCCCTGGATCGGATGGGTTTTCTGCTTAATTTTTCAAGATGTTTTGGAAATATATTGGTTTTTTTGTAGTTAGATCTATTAATTACGGATATAAGAATAACAGTCTGTCTATTACACAAAGACATGGTGTCATTACTTTGTTACCAAAAGGTGACAAGCCAAGACAATACTTAAAGAACTGGCGACCTATTACTTTGTTAAATACCGTCTATAAAATTGCATATGGGTCTATTGCTAACAGAGCAAAATGTTATTTAGATAAAATAATTAATCAAGATCAAACAGGCTTCATTTCCAATAGATATATAGGAGAAAACACAAGGCTAATTTACGACATAATGCATTACACTGAGGAAGAAAATATACCTGGACTATTACTACTTATTGACTTTGAAAAAGCCTTTGATACTCTATCATGGAGCTTTATACAAGGCGCACTTAACTTTTTTAACTTTGGTCCTTCAATTAAGAAATGGGTATCGCTCTTTAATACCGACATTACATCTGCAATAAACCAAGGTGGTAATCTCTCTGATAGAATTAACATTCAGAGGGGTTGCAGACAGGGCGATCCTTTGTCACCATATATATTTATTATATGTGCTGAAATTTTAGCAATCCAAATTAGATTAAATAAAAATATTAAAGGTATTACTGTAAACAATATTGAAAAAAAGATTTCTCAGTTAGCTGATGATACATCAATCATTCTTGATGGTAGTAAAGAGTCCCTCACACAAACACTGGAAACATTAAAGGAATTTTCAGAAATGTCTGGATTACATATTAACTATGCCAAAACTCACATAGTGTGGATAGGTTCTAAAAAGTTTAGTGATGAAATTTTATTGCCAAATTACAAACTTAACTGGGGAACTACCAGATTTACTCTTCTAGGAATACATTTTAAGGTACAACAATTATATTATGAACCAAAATTAGTACATATTAAATCAATACTTAAACAATGGGAGAAAAGGTATTTAACTCCCATAGGGAAAATTACAGTCATTAAAACATTAGTTTTACCTTTATTAAATCATATTTTAATGTCAATCCCAAATCCTTCTGAACTGTATTGTAAGGAATTGGAAAAAGTCTTTTTCTCATTTATATGGAATAACTCAACGCATAGAGTAAAAAAAGAAGTAATTGTAAAAAAAAATATGAAGATGGAGGTTTGAAAATGTTAAATCTGATGTCTTTTATAGCTTCCATGAAATTATTTTGGATAAGGCAGCTCATCTTTACAAATAGGGGGATTGAACACCTCATTCCAAAATTCAATTTGAACAAATTTTTAAGTTGTGGAATTGAATACACTACAACCTTCTTAAAAAGATTGAAGAATAAATTTTGGACAGATGTTTTTAAGTCATGGATAATGTTACAAAACCTTGAAAAAAAGTTTGATGTTGCTGGTGACTCACCATTATTTTACAATCCGCATTTACATATCGGTGGAAAACCATTTTATAATAAACAAATGTTTGACAGTAACATTAGACAACTTAATGATATCATAAATGAGGATGGTTCACTCTTTACTTATGAGTGTTTCTGTAACACCTATCCAAATATAAAGATTAATTTTTTAGAATACAATAGTATTATTCATGCTATAAAGGCTTGAATGAAAAATTCTGGTAAGGAAAAAACAATAAAAAAGCTCATGTCAAATATCTACACAGTAACGAAATGTAAAAAATCTAAATGCTATTACGAAATCCTTAATCAAAATTCTTCTGTTGCAGCAGGAAAAACACATTGGAGTGAGCTTCTAGAAGTTGAAATTAAGGAATGGAAAAAAATTCACATAATACCCTTCAGAGTAACAAAAGACTGTAAACTCCAATGGTTCCAATATAGGATTATAAACAAAATTTTAGCAACAAATTCATTCTTATTCAAAATTAAGAAAATGACTGTAAGTTCTGCAGTTTTTGCCAAACCGAGGAGGAAACAATAGAACACCTTTTGTGGGAATGCAATAGTACACAAATTTTTCTAGAAGAATTTGTTCATTTACTTGAAGATAAAACTGGTCTAAAGATTAGAGTTACTAAGAAATCTTTTATTTTAGGGTTTATTGATGAAAACACTGATGTTCAAAATGCTATTCTTCTTTGGCTTAAATATTATATTTATACTGCAAGATGCACCCAGAAACCTATAAATGTACATACTGCAATATCACAAATGAAGTTTCATTATGAAACACAAAAATTTATTTCTTATAAGATTGGTGGAAAGGAAAAGTTTGATACCCAGTGGAACAGGTGGAACCTACTATTCTCTTAACTCTCTCTCTCTCTCATAAAATAAAAACGCACTTCTGCTTCTGAAACTTGATGTATATGTATAATGTTATGTATGTTGTGTGAATAAATAAAAAAAATAAATAAATGCACACTCAAAAAAAAAAATAAAAAAAGATTGGTCTTTGTTGGAGAGACAAACCCAAGAGCTATTTCAAAAATGGGTCTCCTTTAACAAAAGACAAAACAAAGACATAAACTCAAATTCAAAAACGTTTCCTGGTATTACTTTAGATCAACTAGTCTTTTTCGAAAAATGTTTCGAAATCAATGTCAACGTATTTTCTTTGCTAGATGATGGTTCTGCACATGTTATTTACAAATCAAAATGTAAATATTCAAATGATATTTACTTAAATCTCTTCGAACATCATTTGTCATACATTACAAAATTCGACACTTACGCCAAAAAATTTCAGTGCAAAACTTGTCATCGTCATTTTTGGTATTTGAAAAACTTGAAAAAACATCAGCGAGTGTGCAAGAATAAAACAAGGAGACAATTTCCAGGGGGGGTTTATTCTACCCCAAACACAATTTTTGATAAATTAGAACAATACGGTATCACTGTTAATTCCAGTGATCGTTTGTATGAATGGTTTTTAGTTTACGACTTTGAATCTATGCTTGTACCAACTGATGATGGTCAAAACAGTGCAAGTCTTCAATATACGGAACAACACGTCCCCGTATCCGTAAGCATCTGTTCAAATGTAGAAGACCACACCGAACCCCTATGCATTGTTGAATCAAACATTGATTCTCTTGTCGAAAAAATGCTAGAGTACATGTCAACAATCGCTCAGAGAGCAACCGAGTTAACTAAACAAAAGTTTTCTGATGTGTTTAGCGCCCTCGAGGACTCGGTGTTTGACGAGAGAATTTGTGATGACGCACTCGAGTGCATCAGAGACGATGAGGAAATTCATAAAATGATAAATGAAGAAAAAAAGCTTTCCAAAAAATTAAAAGAAGAATTTGAAAGTTATTGCGAACAAATGATCTGCATTGGTTTCAATTCGGCCAAATACGATATTAATTTAATAAAGAGTTACCTCGTCAAACACCTCCGACTCGACGAAAACGGCGCATTCGTTTTCAAACGCAATAATGCTTATTCGTGCATCAGTACAAACACTTAAGTTTTTAGACTCTCTCAATATCTGAGTCCCGGTATAAATTATTCGGGGTTTTTAAGAGCATTTGATGTTCAAGAAAGTAAGGGTTTTTTCCCATACGAATTTTTCGATGATATAGACAAACTTAGTTACGACCGACTTCCACCTCACGAGGCCTTTTATTCAAGTCTCAAAAATGCCAACATTACCGACGAAGAATATGCCTTCTGTCAAAGATTGTGGGACGAGAAGAAAATGACAACGTTTCGCGATTTCCTCGTCTGGTACAACAATCTTGACGTCGAACCTTTCGTACAAGCGGTGAGGAATTTACAGAAATATTATTTCGAGCGCGGCATTGACATATTTAAATGTAGTATATCGGTACCGGGTCTTGTGCGTCGAATGTTATTTGAAAGTGGTACGAAAGAGGGGGCCAGTTTTGCTTTGATCGATCGTGAAAATGAAGATCTGTACGACACGATCAAGCAGAACATTATAGGAGGACCGAGCATTATTTTCAAACGCTACCACGAAACAAAAAGGTCATTTATTCGTGGTAATCCACAAAAGCCATGTGGTCGAATTATCGACTTTGACGCCAATGCGCTATACCTATACTGTATAGGAAAAGAAATGCCCGTCGGTGCTTTCGTGCGTAGGCGCATGCTCGATAAATTCAAACCTCAGAAGCGAGATAAATATACCATTGCATATGATTGGTTAGATTGGTTGTCCCGCTGTGGGAAATATAAAGCCATCAAACATAAGCTGAATTCAGGTAAAGAAAAAAAAATTGGTCGCTTTCCTGTTGAGGAGACTAACACGGTGCTGCAGTTTCATGGATGTTACTGGCATGGACATCGTTGTTGGTTGACTCGACATGTCAAAAACGATAAACTCTTAGAAATGAGACAAAATAAAACCAAACTTGTAACGAGTTACCTCAGAAAACAAGGTTACAAGGTTGTTGAAATGCGCGAGTGTACTTTCCGTAACAACATTCGCACTAACCTTCAGCTGAAAAAATTCGTCAACTCGAGAAAAGCAACCTACAGGTCAAGGTCCCATGACACATGAAGATGTCATTAGAGGAGTTTTGAGCGGCAAGTTATTTGGCATGGTAGAAAGTGACATTCGGTTCCAGAAGCTTGGCCCGATCACTTTAAACACCCGACTATGACACCATTCGAGTATTTCTCAGAGATGAGTCCTCTCTTTTGCACCACGGACATTCCATTTGACACCATAGGCCCGCACATGCAAAACCACGCGAAACGGTTTAATCTGAGTACGAAACCTCGTCATCTTCTGGTAGGAGGCATGAGAGCGCGTAAATTATTGATAGCTACGCCTTTACTGCGCTGGTATATAGAGCACGGTCTGGAGATTACCAAAATCTACCAGACTGTTGAATATACACCTCAAAGATGTTTTAAGAATTTCGTTCGCGATGTAAGCGACGCGCGACGTCAAGGCGACGTAGACCCGACGAAATCCATAATTGCGGATACGCGTAATCTAGAAGGAAATAGTGCATTCGGATCCACAATTATGGATCAAGAAAAGTTTCAAACCGTCAAATTCGTACGCGGTGAAGGAAAGGCCATGATGGAGACAAACGAACCCACTTTTAAGAAATTATCTACACTTTTCGACGAGGAAGAGCTTTTCGAAATTGAAGAAAATAAGAAAAAATTCAAACTGAATTTACCCATTCAGATCGGTTACTTCATCTTGCAGTATGCAAAACTGCACATGTTACAGTTTTACTATGACTTCATGGATAGATTTGTAGACCGTGCAGACTTTGAGTACTGTGAGATGGACACCGACTCTGCCTACATGGCCATTTCGGGACCTACCTTTGTGTCTGTGATTAAACCTGAATTGCGACAGATTTACGATCACAGTCTCAAAGGTCACTGTGTCGACAGTTTAGAGATCGAGGCGGACTGCGACCGGCATTGGTTTCCTCGCACTTGTTGCGAGAGACACGTAAAGTTCGATCGTAGAACGCCTGGACTCTTCAAAATTGAATTTGAAGGTGACGAAATGATAGGTTTATGTTCGAAGACTTACATCGTCTCTACTCGTGCGCAGAAGAAATGTTCCAGTCAATTGATTGTAGCGCAGCGACTACTTAGACGTGCAAAGAAATGTAGGTTTAGAAAATCCCAAGTTATCAAACCACGTTTGGTGACGAAACATAAGTTTTCTTGCAAGGGAATTTCAAAGAAAAGACTTAAAGCTCCCCTCGCCTTATTCAGAGATATATTAAAAACTCAAAAAGTGGGAACTGGAACAAATATGGGATTCAAACTTAGAAATAACAGTGTGTATACGTATCGTCAAATAAGGAATGGTTTGACTTATTTTTACTGTAAGAGAAAAGTTTTAAATGACGGAGTTAGCACTGAACCATTAGATTTCGAGTTATGTCCTGTAAAAAGCAAAAAGGAATATGAAACTGATATAGATGACTTCGATCTCGAACTAGTACACATGCTCGCGGAAAGCGAGTAATTGATATTATTTGTTGCATGACACTGTTGTTCGAAGAGATTGTATGTATTTTCTTTATTTTGTAAAGTTTGTGTTGCACTGGAAAAAAAAAAGGGGGGGGGGGTCCATAACGTCACATCATTTCATCTCTTGGATGTGATAAGAAATGTTATCTAATAATTTCGCTTCTTCTGTGAAATTTGGTAATTATTTATGTACGTTGAATGATTGATTATGCAGTTGACTTAAATGTGATTAAAAAAAATTATTGCTCTAATTCATCGTTTATTTTGAAGTATCCGTGTTCAATATATTCATCTACATGAACATTACGTAATTATTTTTCATTATTATTTCGCATATATTTATACTGTTACCGAATTTTAACTCAAGATTCATTTACCGTATATATTTTTGTTTGTCTAACTATTTACATATGTATATACAGACCCTGAAACGTGCTACTACCCCAAAAAAGCGTGTGACTTTCGTGCGCTTTTCGTTTCGTGCAAACCGTGTAGCGTTTCGTGTAAACCGTGCAGCGTTTCGTGCAAACCGTGTAGCGTTTCGTGTAAACCGTGCAGCGTTTCGTGTAAGCTCCAAAGCGTTTCGTGCAAACCGTGTAGCGAGCGTGCGAGAAGCGTGTGAGAAACGTGCGACTTTCGTGTAAGAACCGTGTGAGAAACGTGCGACTTTCGTGTAAGAACCGTGTGAGAAACGTGCGACTTTCGTGCAAGAATCGTGTGAAAAACGTGTAGGATTCATTCGGAAGTCATTTTATTTTAAATATGGATATTGATGGATCAACATGTCATTCTGTGTTGTTTGTAAGTAATATTATTCGCATATATTACCGGTGGTATAAAATAAAAATACGGAAACAACAAATTAAATAAAATTACTCGGTAATGTATTACATATTTGTTTGTTTTTCTTCCTTTTTTAAAAAAATAAAGATGGACATAAAATATGTTCAAAGTTATTAATTATATGTACATCAATTTAGAGGTATTTGATTCAATACATTTTTTAAAGGGGGCAATACTAAACATTTTTTAAAAAAAGAAAATTCACCAAGAACCCGGTCTTGTCCTTTTCATTCATTCATTTGAATTTCTTCACCATTTTACAATTATGGTATATAAAGATTACAGGAACCTATTGGTGATTAATACAAAATAATAGATAGATAAGGCAGGCGTGAAAAATAAAATACAAAATTTAGTGCGTTGCTATAAATGTGAAGTATGGGAATTCTAGGCCGGGGAGCACAGTTAATTCATTTTCTTTATAAACGAACATAATTTTCTTATATCACAAGATTGTGTTACAAATAATGTTGAAACGAAGAATCATTTATAGTCTTTTTATGCATACAATTGGTTAATAATTGTCACATAAATGAATTATAATTCACATGCTTCGGCAAATACAGGGTAAATTATTTCCGGGGGGGGGGGGGGTGTTCAAATGAAAACACAAACTGAGCTTTTGTTGTTAAGTGTTTTATATATAATTTTGTTTTTAAAGAAATCTATTGCTATATGCACCCCTTAAAAATATACTAGAATCTTCTTTACACGTTCCAACACTCTTCTTACGACAGTGATCAAGGTCATTCACAACAGCGATCACGGGCACCTCGTGCCGGGAACTGAAAACTTGTTCTGTTATTATCTCTTGTCAATCATAGCTAAGATGACACGGGACAATAACGATTGATTTTGATTAGTGAAATTAAATCGTTTTATTAGTATTTAATGGGTACAAATAAATACGGTCCGTGGATTTTATTTCTTAAATTTATCCGATTGTCTGTAAACAGTGAATTAATTTGCCAGTGTATTAGCGAATAAAAAAAATATATAGAAATAAATCTTGAGTACAGTGTAATTATTAGTTGTTTTATTAATCACGCAATTACAGAGCGTAATTTTTAGTTTATAGGACATAGGACATGTACATACATGTATATTGAATGTATTGCTAAAAGCCGTGACTTTTGATTACTTTTTTTTAATTGTCTAGACGGGGTTTGAAATCAAGGATTTTACAAGGTGGTGGATATATTGTTTTTATTTGATAAACACGATGCCTCAAACGAGAACGAGAACGATTATTTATCATTCTGAATAAAGTGCATTTAATGAATTACATGTATCTGGTCCCTCTGGATATCCTTTTATTTTCTTAGAATGGGCACCTGTTTCTATAATAATATTTCCCCCAATGTTATACTAACTGAAACAAGTGCCCGTTATATTTAGCCGTGTACAGATTCGAAGATACAACAGCAAGATCTCGGTAATCTACCTCTCCCCCCCCCTTCCTGCACAATGTAGTGTACATGTCACTTTTTCAAATTATAAACAGAACCTAAACTAATCCAATGAATATATATTTTTTTTTATAAATCAAAAAATGAATAAATCAATCAAAAATTGAAAAAGAAAGAAAAGAAAATCAATTCGCTTTCAAAAACCATACGCAATTTAATCATTTATTTTTTTCAAATCAATAACTGAGTTTATTTGTCAGTAATGAAACGACTTTTTAATATCAAACTATAGGCTAATTGTAAAAACATTGGATGCTATAAAAGATTATGAATTACAAATATAATAATTTTTTTCAGTGCGTAATTTAGAGTCTATTTAAAAAGGTTTCTACATAGACGATGATAAGCATTTCACCGAGCGGGCACATACTCAATGATAACTACATCTGTATTAATTAATTACAACCGAAGATTGAGTATTTTACCTGTTAATATAGTACTGGTGTAGCGAGTTTTAATCTTAAACTGAATGATTGCAATTCTTAACTAATCTTTGATTAATCCGTAATAATTTAAATAAAGTCCGAGAGATTCCGAATAGAAAATCCAGATCGAGGCCAAAGCGTGCGAGAATCGTGTACAAAGCGTGTGAGAAACGTGTACAAAGCGTTTCGTGCAGGCTTTCGTGTAAACCGTGCAGCCTTTCGTGCAAAGCGTTTCGTGTAAACCGTGTAGCGTTTCGTGCAAACCGTGTAGCGTTTCGTGTAAACCGTGCAGCGTTTCGTGCAAACCGTGTAGCGAGCGTGTACCGTTCGTGCAGCGTGCGTGTGGGGTAGTAGCACGTTTCAGGGTCTGTACTTGTATACACAATAAAGATTTTTGGTGTAATTCACGTTTTGTCATTTATCACAAGACAAGGTCATAAGAAGGGTGTAGTATCTATATACTCAAAAGCATTTTATTTAACATGGAGAGAACTTCCAGCTCGTCAACAGAATCGTGGTGTTTAATGGGAAATAAAATTCCCAAATCTGAAATTGTCTACTTTTGTCAAATGATCGTGGTGTATTTCATCATCATTACCTCAATTGTTAACTTATCTCTAAAGAACGGTTCCTCTGAACTATGGATTTCCTTACTTAGCAGTGCAATAGGTTACATATTACCTAACCCCTCTTTAAAAACAGAAAAAATATAAGATTAATGATACTCGGATAAGACTTAAATCATCAGCATGTCTATTCCATTTCAACCGTGTTCGAGTATGTGTATAAGCGGTCAAACAGGAAGTGGTAAGACGCGATTTGTATACCGATTGTTGACCGATTTGAATGAAATGTATGGCGGTGAGCCTCCTAAAAAATTTTTGTATTGTTACGGTATTCATCAACCTCTTTTTGACGAAATGGAGCAGCGCTTTTCTAACTTGAGATTACATCACGGGGTTCCCACAAACAAAGAAATAGAGGAACTGACCTCTGATCGACAACATACACTAATCGTGCTGGACGATTTAATGCATCGAGTAGTCAGAGATGCCGACATGGCACTTTTATTTACTCAAGGCTGTCACCACCGACGTCTCAGTGTAGTATTCATTACACAAAATTTATTTCCGAAAGGTTCAAAGTCAAGAACCATAGCTTTAAATACCTACTATTTGATACTGATGAAAAATGCCAGAGATGCATCGCAAATTTCAATGTTGGGTCGACAGTTATATCCGGGATGTTCTAATCTCTTGGTGGAAGCTTACAAAGATGCAACTAAGCGTCCCTTCGGTTACCTGCTGGTGGACACGTCACCACAAGGCGACGATAAATTTAGACTCAGAACAGATATATTTCCGGGAGAGGACCCTACAGTATACACATGTTTATAAGAACAAATGTAGACCTTTGATATAAGATATTAATGATGACTTCTGCTGTCAGACAACAGAGACATTTTTTACAATTTTTGCTTCAGTCAAATCCCGCACAAAGAAAATTGATTTTAAGTTCCATCACCAGAGATCAATTAAACGTGTTGGGAGAAATAGCCGCGAACGTTATCCATAGTGTTATTTTACTGAATCCAGAAGAGAAAAAAGCTCTTAAAAAATACAAATCTTTTCTCTTCGTACTAGGCGACAAGAAGACGGCTAAAAGAATAAAAGAAGGTTACTTAAAAAGAAACCAGCTCGGCATCGCAACCTTGTTAAAAATCGTAAAACCTTTCCTGAAAAAATGGTGGACGTGATGCAGAAATCTGTGTTGATACCTTACGAGAAGTACAGCCGTCTCATGACACTCCAGGAGACACATCGCGCGAATTCCGAAACAGACGCGGAGAGGGTCGTGGCAGAAAATGTACCTTAAAACATGATAGCCCTACAACATCCGGAGAAATCACAGAACCTTGACATGTCAACTCAGACCGAATCCGAGGACTCGATAAAGCCTGAAACAACATCAACCAATCTATCTACGAAGGAATCCGAGGAATCGCTTATCACAGAAAAGCCAGTGCTCAAAAAGAAAAAAAACAATTGAAAATAAAAACGTTAAAGCAAAATCTCGTTACAGACTTCAAACAACGTGGATTCGATTTTAACCAATGTACACTTCCTGAATGAATAAATATTTTTTCATTTGATTATATCAGAGTTGTTATTTATTTATTATACTTTTAAATCTCACTTATCAATTATCATTATTTATAATTTTTTAAAAGAGACCGCTTTCCAAAGGGATTACTATATTCCTCTTTATTTATCAATAATTATACAGTAATAATATTATTCTTTAATACATGTAAGTTTTATAAAATAAGATCTATATAAAATAAGATCCCGTTTGAGAACACACATCGGTATATTATTCAGTATACATTAAGAAAGGATTCGTCGTTATCAATCATATTTTTTCCAATACATGTTTTATAAATAAACTATCGTCTGAATACATGAAACAAATTTATCAACACTATAACTAAATTATTCATTCACTCTTTTAATAAAAACACAGATTAAACCATTTGTTTTCCGGAATGACTTCTTCAAATGATTTAATCTAGGTTACATGTCGTAGTATTAATCCTAATCATTGATTACGACTACCCCCTTCTCGGCGCTAATTACCTTCCTGTTTGCTACGTCACGATCCTCAATCGTACCGATCCTCAAAGTGGGCTATAATGTCCCCCTCTATACTACCGTCATCACAGCAACAATGATGTCTTCCGGGGACATTTGACCTCGACTCATTTTGGACTTGCGAGAATCTGTAAATTTTTTCAGTCGCAAATTAGTGCGCATATTACGAAAAATACATTCTCGCATCTCTACAACCTTGTAACCTTTTCTCTTCAGAAAGGCAGTTATATTTTGCGCGTCTTCTTTTCGTGATTTTTCATTAAGTGGTCGTCTTGAACATGACGAGTCAACCAACAACGATGACCGTGCCAGTAACAACCTTGAAATTGAAACACGGTGTTGGAAGATTCGTCATAGCCATCGACCTGAAAACGACCTATTTTCTTTTCCTTTCCAACGTTTAACTTATGTATAATATTGTACTGACCATTATGATTCAGCCACTCTAACCAATCATATGCAAGCATGTATTTATCACGTCTTTGTGTCTTAAACCCGTCGTCTATCTTACGACGCACAAAAGCACCCACAGGCATGTCTTTTCCTAAACAGTGTAGATAGAGAGCATTAGCATCGAAGCCAGTGATCTTACCACAAGGTTTCTGGGAATTTCCACGAATGAACGATTTCCCCGCCTCGTGGTAGCGCTTGAAAATAATACTAGGCCCCCCCATGATATTTTGTTTTACCGTGTCATACAAGTCTTCGTTTGACTTATCAAACAAGGAGAAAACAGCCCCTTCTTTTCTACCACTTTCGAACAACATTTGTCGCGCTAGACCCGGTACTGAAATGCTACATTTGAATATATCAATGATACTTTTGTAAATTCTTTACAGCTTGTACGAAAGGCCCGACGTCAAGGTTGTTGTACCACACTAGAAAATCTCGAAAGGTTGTCATTTCTTTTTCCTTCCACACTCTTTGACAAAACGCGTAATCATCGTCGCTGATATTGACATTTTTAAGTGTTGAATGGAATGCATCGTGAGGTGGAAGTTCGGAGTAATTTAATTTTTCGACAGAGTCTAGAAATTGGTAAGGAAAAAACCCTTTACATTCTTGTACATCGAAAGCACGCAAGAACCCTGAATAATTGATGCCGGGAATAAATGTTGAGAAAACTAAAATTGTTGTTTTTAGAAATAAGGGAAAGGTTCATGATAATGAAAAGTGGCATATACATAATGAGCAAATAGAAGTTGTAGATAAATTTATGTATCTGGGAGATTTATTGAACTACAATGGAAATTTTAACGTAACTCAAAAACAATTGGCATGTCAAGGAAGAAAAGCAATGTTTTGTCTAAAATCTAAGGTTAGTCAATTGAGTTTAAATACTGAAACTATGTTCTCACTTTTTGATACATATGTCAGTAGCATACTAAACTACGGCTGTGAAGTTTGGGGAAACCACAATGCATGTGATATTGAAAAGATACATCTGGAATTCATTAAGAATGTTTTATATGTTAGAAAAAACACAAACACGGCCATGATATATTTCGAAACAGGCAGACTGCCTATGAAGACTGTACGGCAATTCCGGATTTTCAAATTTTGGTTTAAAATATTACAAAGTAAGAATTGTATTTTGAGATCATGTTATGAGAAAATGTTAAAGGAAACTGAACAACCAATGAACAAGATCACGAACTGGGCTTCCTATATTAAAGATAAATTATTCGAAATTGGGTTAGGTTACATGTGGACTGACCAAGAAAGAATTTGTTATAACAGCCATTTCTTGATGATAAAGCAAAGAATTATTGACACCTATGTACAGAATCTCCTTGCAGATATCAATAGTTCATCTAGATGTATGTTATTTAAGAATATTATTGACCACTTCACACTGCAATATTATTTGGTAAAACCTATTCCTTCCATTTATAAAAAGCAAATTAGCAGGATAAGACTGTCATCACATAATTTAGCTATAGAAAGTGGACGCCATAAAAATATATTACGCGAAAATCGAATATGCGAATTATGTAGATGTGAAATTGAAGACGAATTCCATTTTGTTTTAAAATGTCCACGATATAGGGATTTACGAGCAAAATATATTAAAAAATTTTACTGGGAAAAACCATCTATGTTCAAATTCATACAGTTGTTATGTGCACACAATGTTAAGGACCTTTGTAATTTGGGAAAATTTCTGTACCATGCTTTTAATTTACGTAATGAATGTCTCACTGTCTTATAAACACATTATATAAAATGGTTTGTACATTCTCCACCATTAAACTGATTGTATAATTATTATGCTGTTAAAAAAAACCTGCGCTATGCCTTACTGTTATATGTTATATGTTATAAATTTATGTTGTATACAATAAGATGTATGTCTTACGTAATAAAGTGAATTGAATTGACTCAGATACTGTGTAATATCTAAAAATTTAAATTGTGGGGTGCTAATACACGCGTAACTGTTGTTTCGTTTAACTGTAAAAGTTTCATTTCCTGTTTCCGGGATGAGATGTTTGACCAGATAACTCTTAATTAAATTAATGTCGTATCTAGCCGAATTAAAACCAATGCATATTAACTGTTGACAATATTTCTCGAATTCCTCTTTTAGTTTTTCAGCATATTTCTGTTCTTCCTTTATTAATTTCTCTATTTCTGTATCGTGTTCGAGGTACTCTGCCATTTCGTTGGTTATTCCGTCATCGATAAAAGAACCCTCGAGTGCCTCGAACACATCACTAAATTTCGTTTTTGCTAATTCGGCTGCTTTCTGGGCTATGGTTGACATATATGTAACCATTTTCTTGATGAGATCGTCGGTGTTCGGTTCAATTATTCAGTGTGGTTCGGTGTGTTCGTTTACATTAGAACAGATACTTACCGATATGGGTACGTGATGCTCAGTGTATTCTAAATTGTCGGTATTTTTAATTTTCATAGGTACTAGCATAGATTCGAAATCATATACTAAAAACCACTCATATAATCGATCTTTCTCTTCCACGTTAATTCCTAGTTGATCTAATTTATCAAATACCGATTGCGGATTAGAATAAAACCAACCGGGAAATTTCCGTTTTGTTTTTCCGGTACACGTCCTTTGATGGCGTTTCAAGTGTTTGGTATTACTGAAATGACGCTGACAAGTTTAACATTGAAATTTTCTTGCATGTGCATTGAAGTTGGAGATGTACGACAAGTGGTTTTCGAAAAGATTTAAATACATAATGTTTGAAAATTTTCCTTTTGATTGATAGACAGACAGAACCGACTGATCTTCGTTTAACGAAAATATATATACACTTATTTCAAAACATTTTTCGAAATAGACAATCTGTTCTAATGTAACTCCAGGAAAAGATTTACAATCAGAATTTATTTCTGTTTGACGGGATCGGTTATATTTCACCCATTTTTCGAATAGAATTCTAGTGCGAGATTCTAAACTCGAAGTATTGTGACCTTCGTGTACAGCTAAACAACGGAACGCACACAGATTATCTTTGTAATACTGCCCTTTTCTGTCTTTTGATAAGGAAACTATATTACCAGATTGTTGAATGTGGTCGGGTAAAATGATTTCGCCTTTACACAACACGAAATTTAAGTGATATATAACGATTCGTAAATTGGTAATCAAGTATGGTTTCCATTTCGTGTCGGGTCGTTGTCGTAAAATGTAATCGGTAATATTTAATTGTCTCATGCGCAAGTATAAACGGTGTAAATGTGTTCGCTTTGACACGTAAATAGGTCTATGAAATAATTCTTGATTGTGATGAGGTTTGAAATAACGATACCCGCCCGTTTTGCTATTAACCAAGATAAAACCGAATTCTAAATTTAATCGAAATGCTTTGTTTTGACGATCATAGATCTCATTTGCAGCTTGCATGATTTCTGAGACCGAAAATTGATTATCAATAGGAAAATTATAAACACTTCAAACATTTCCCTCCTGATGTCTTCTTAAATTAATAGAACTATTTGCCTCATACACTTGTTTCAATTGGTTATCAATATTCCCCCCCTTGTTCCCATGGTGGGGACCCGTTACCCCACGGTCTGGGTTTAATTGCCCTGCCCCCACTTGGAAGTGTTCATTCATTTGATGAAGATAAAGAGTTCTTCTACAGTCAAAGGTTTGTTGACAAGTGCGGCAGGTTATACACGATTCGCATCCTGTAAAAAGAAAAGAGATGAAAAATATCATAAATTGTGAGTTTCTCGTAACCGTATCAATGATATGAGTAGTATAGTGTGAGACATTATATCCAGGATTGAGGTTCAAAAAAATTGAGGTTCAGTGTAAACCAAGAAGGTAATTAGGGAGGACCGTAACAGGAAGTCAATAAGTAGTATTAATGCGAGGATTAGAATGATGAACAACGTTTCTTCGTTATTAATTTGATTTATGAAGATATCCAATCACAATTAGCGCACTGTGGTTAATTAAAAGAACTGGTGATAAAAAAATTGATTTTGATAAAGATGAAAAAGTGTGTAAGATTTTTAAATGAAGTGATAATAATTAACATTCCTTACGAGGACCGTAAAGGAGAGTGGATGATGTTAGCTGTCGACAGATGTCGGTTTAAGACACGAATCGAGAGAGTATCCCCAATGATTGATTTAGTGCTCAAGAAACATTTAAAACTTATATCGAGTAACATAAATGGAAATCCATGTATTCAGACCGGAACACGAGTACACCCGTAAACAAAATATTGTACAAGTCAGCATTAACACGCAATGTTTGCATTTCGGATGATGAATCAATTCCGGTCTAGCAAGATGAATACATTATGAATCGGATATGACGACCATCCTGTTCCGTTTCCGGAACGGGCTTTAGTATTCCGTTATTTGACTAGCAGTATTCACGGTGACAACATGTTTTCCTCTTGCTGTAAGTTATCGTTAGAAAATGGACGCTTCGTGGAGGTATACAAGACGAAAGACAACGAATACAGAGTAGATCTACGCGAATGGGAATCGGATCGATATCCCACCAGCAAGGGAATAAGTTTAAAACCAGACATTTTTAAAACATGGACAATGGCTTTAGACATGATTGATAACGCTTTGAACAAGAATGAAGAGTTAAATTGCCACATGGGATCCAACATTTTTTGCACAATTAAAAAGGACAATCCATGTGTGGACATTCGTCAGTACTGGCAACCGAGAAAGACTGAAACAACATCAACCAATCTATCTACGAAGGAATCCGAGGAATCGCTAATCACAGAAAAGCCAGTGTTCAAAAAGAAAAAAACAATTGAAAATAAAAACATTAAAGCAAAATCTCGTTACAGACTTCAAACAACGTGGGTTCGGTTTTAATATGTGTATATATTTGAATAAAATCATTTTTATTAATAAATCAGATTTGTTTCTCTTTTTTTTTAATACACCATACTACGCTTAATAATTGTAATATATAATTAGTATTATTGTTTACATTAGAACAAGTGTAATCAAGTTGTTACAGGAGTATTTCACCAAGAGTCACGATTGTCTAATATACTCAATACAATTGATATTTCAACGTCTAATTATATCTACTGGAACGGTTTTTCTTAAAAACAAAATGTCCACTTCATCAATTCATATCTTCATAAATCAAATGAAATCAAATTAATAACGAAGAAACGTTGTTCATCATTCTAATCCTCGCATTAATACTACTTATTGACTTCCTGTTACGGTCCTCCCTAATTACAACGGATTAAGTTGTTAAAAGGATTAAAACAGTCGTGTTATTGATCTATTCATATCCGATTTTGACTTCCTGAACTTGTTCTCTTGGTATAATACACTTCCGTGATCTATCGTCAGCGCCTCAAATTCGTTGGCGCCTCAAAGTAGCACGAAGAGCCCCACTCTATACTACTATAATATACATGATATATCTAAATAAAATATTCATTTCTCTTAATTATATTATTACCTTTTTAGCGTTATCATTATCTATAATGCTTCATAATAAAGAAATAATCAAGAATATCAATTTATCTGACTATTCCGTAAGTGCACCGGATATAGTAAACCTCTATAGTAACTCTCCACTTGCGCATTTGTTCCGCTGTGAGAGGAGATGGTTTCAATGTGTCAGCGAAGGAACAGATAACACGCCATTTCTGTATAGAGAGGCCAATCTTTAAATATATATAGAATTTAATAATTTCAAATGTGCATTTTTTTTCATATTTCCTTTTAATTATTAAGATAACTTTAAATCCTTTTATTGTGATAACATAATTCATTCGATGAAAAGTAAAACTTGACATCGTACATGTACAAGGATTCAAAGATAATCTTAAAAAAAAATGTTTATACTTCTAATATTTCGTAGAGAAGTTCATTGTTCTCTTGTCAACATAATAAAATGCCACCACTTAGATTTATTATCTTTCTTCATTTAATACCTTAAAAAAAAGGTTTAACTTTCTCCAGCTTTTATTAATTAATACCTTAGGCTAACTTTAAAATAATGTTTGATTGCCCTCTTCCGACTAAGGATGAAGAAAATGGATCGATGGGTAGTTGAGAAATTTTTTTTCTAAGAAAATTTCAATGCATATTTAATTCTGAGTCAGGTCTTTTCAGTCAGCTGGTCGGGAGAGGGTAATCAGACGATTTTTTTTAAAGATGGCCTACTCAAACTGTATTTTTTTTTGTTCTTCTATTCCTGTGCATTGCGTAAGAGTATTCAAGTGTACGATAATACTCAGTATTTTTTTTCATATTTACATCACTTCTTGGTCTCCAAAGTGTTACTTTTCTATTTCTCCTTAAAGCGTTTTAATCAAATTGAAAGAAACAAACGACAAAGATTTTTTTTTCTTATATATACATTACTTTATCTTTTCATATTTCAAGAAAATAAAAGAAAAACAATCCACATGAAAATATGTACACTCCTGCTCGTTTAAAATATATACAAAGTCATTGTCTATAGTTAGTAGTCATATCTCGTCGGGGCTCTCCTTACTCGCTGTGAACGACGAATTGGTGCGGCTACTGGTTGAATGTGGCGTACTGGCGGCGCGGGCGGTGCGTAGTTCCGAGGTTGATGTCTATTTGCAGTCAACGCCGAACACTTCAATGTCACATAAAGCACTATAACAAAAAATAAGATAACTGTTACTCTAATTTCACTAGGTGAAATTCGCTAGAAAATTCTCTAGAGAATTCAGTCTTTGAAATATCGTCCATGCGATTAGTGATCACTCTTCTTTTCACACATTTCCGGATAATGTAAATAGTGCACACACTTAGGCCGAGACAAATCACAATCACTGACGAAATGCCAGCGGCAATCATCCAAGGAGCGTCTGAAATACGTAACGCCAATACTTAAAATTTAATTCTATAGTTTATAAAATTTTATTTCTTTATTTTCATTCTTACATATCTAAACATAAAGTAGTCATTTTTTTTAATTGTATAGGTTTAAATAGGTTAACTTACTGAAACTAACAGCCAGTGTCTCCATGGCCAGGGTTGTTGATGCCACAGTAACTGTAACCGTCTCTGACAATTCCGACCTCTGTAAGCAGGGCAAAAGAAAAAAAAATTAATCTTAAAAGATCTAAATTTGCTCCATTTGAAAAAAAGAAAAATCAAGATAAATATAATTGTTTAATTTGTGCACTATTGTTATAGTTACCTCGCAAACTTTGTCCGCTAGGATGATTGTTGTTTTGGATTTGGTGCGGAACTGACGGCAGTCGACTTCCGAGTACGAAATCTGGATCTTGGCAATTTCACTGGAACTCAAGTCAATCAAACCGTCTCTTTTCAAAATTCTACGGACGATGACCACATCTCCTGATTTCATAACTTTCATAGCATCCTCCAGATCATCGCATCTCAATAGTTGTTCTTTTCTCACGCAACTTATCGCTAACCCGGTACAAAACGTTAGGCAAATCCATCCGTGCATCTTTCTTCTTCAAATGTTTCTGAGACAGTGAGACTCTTACTTCGTCGGGTGCGCGGAATTCTGGGTATACACACTGACCTTGCAATCTGTCAAGCGTAAGCAGGCAGCTGGGAACATCAAAGACCTGGCGAGGGGATTACATAATATACACTAGTCGTACTAGAGACTTGTGTATAGCAGGTGACCAACTGAAGACATCAGACGACTAAAGAGAACAAATTACATAATCTGCATCCAACTGAAGACCTTACATCTTCAGAAAGTGGACAGTTGCTCGAAATTAAAAAAAAAATTATTTATTTATAACATAGAATTCAAAGTGTTGTGATATGAAATAAACTCTTGTTTTTAGTAGTCAAGAAACGAAGTCGTAAGCGGGCAGCTGGGGACATCAAAGACCTGGCGAGGGGATCACATAATCTACACTGGTCGTACTAGAGACTTGTGTATAGAAGGTGGCCAGCTGAAGACATCAGACGAGCAAGAGAACAAATTACATAATCTGCAATTAACTGAAGACCTTAGATCTTCAGAAAGTGGAGAGTTGTACGAAATTAAAAAAAATATTTATTTATTTATAACATAAAATTCAAAGTGTTCTGATATGAAGAAACGAAATTTGTCATTCCATCATAGTGGGGTTTTTTTTTGTGATTAATTCTTGTTTCAGTAGTAAGGTGATTCCAAGTTTTTTTCCTTTTGTTTAGCGTCCACTCAACTTTTTAAAAAAAAAAAAAAAAAAAAAAGGAAACCGTGTTCCTAGGATTTGATTTCATCATTATACTTTTCTTGTAGAAAAAATATTCTTCTTTAACATAATACTCTAAATATACCTAAATTAACATATTGTAGCCACTGTGACCATCAAAAACAAAGTCGCAGGTGGACGCTAAATGTAGAAAAAAAAACTTTGGAATGACCTTAACAAACGATATTTGTCATAGTTTTTTCCCGTGAAATATTTATGAAACTCATTTTATTTTCTTTCCCATATCTCGCCTTATTCGGTTTCAATCTCATTCATTAATTACCCGACTAAACTATCATTTTTTTCTATTTCTCTTCAATGCATTTAATCAAACTGAAAGAAACAAACGAAGAAGATTTTATTCAAGTATACATCACTTTATTTCTTAACCATTAAAATACAATAACATTATTTATACTTGATATTTCTTTTCATTTACACTAGCCAGGTTCCCGTCGGTGCCTTGCACAATAAGAAGATCTCAAAGGGCACTGTCTTCAGTTATTCACTATACTAGTAGTTTTTACACGTGGTGCATTTCTTTCGAAGCACCCTGCGTCCTTGGCGTTCCCTCTCCAA
This sequence comes from Saccostrea echinata, assembly GCF_033153115.1. Classification (NCBI taxonomy): domain Eukaryota; kingdom Metazoa; phylum Mollusca; class Bivalvia; order Ostreida; family Ostreidae; genus Saccostrea; species Saccostrea echinata. The sequence continues at coordinate 26,790,968 of NW_026889782.1, forward strand.
GAACGTCATTTTTTTTTCAAGGGTCGTCAAGCGACGCTCCACTTCTGTTTCTTGTTCAATGGTCTGAAATGATAAATTTGAGTGTTAACCAAAAAAATTATAAAATATTAATAATTATAATATTAATAGATTTTTTCCGGTTCATGTTATAATTTAAGTGTTCTGTTGGGGAAAATATCTAATATCCAGGGGAAATGAAATTATCCCGAAAAAGAAAAAAAACATAAATAAATTGTAATAAATTCTTAAGATTACGATTACAGCAATCCTTTCCGACAAGCTCGAAAAAAAAACCCACCTCGAATGTATTTACATCACCGGATGTTGAAATCTTATTCAATAGGAAGTCGCTTCCTTTTTATTAAACTATTAGAAAACTCGGTTGCTTCAGTAATATATTTACATAATACCTTTACGTTCATTCGAAGTTGATGTTAGGCTCAATACCCTACAGCTAGAGGTCTCCCTACATTTATTTTAATGTTTATGAGGAGGCGGAATCATTCACGCCTATGTAACATTTTTTCTCTCTTTTTGTTTACTTATTGGAGAGAACCAAAAGATTGTGATTACATAATTTGAAAAGGGGGGGGGGGGGTAAAATAACACAGGAAGTAAAGGGCGGTTCTTTCCGGTAGTCATAAAGACGAAAAGCTTTGAGAAGTTGTGATTATGAAACTGAGGAAAGATTGATTTCCGGACAGAATCGGTTGAGATCTAACAAAATTAACCCCGTAAAGGAAACCATGTATAAAATGATGCAATAAATGCTTATGACTAATGATATGATACATTTTAATATCGGTTGAGATCTAACAAAATTAACCCCGTAAAGGAATCCATGTATAAAATGATGCAATAAATGCTTATGACTAATGATATGATACATTTTAATAAGAAAAGTATACGGAGGCTTGTTCAGTTCATCCCTCTCATTTTGGAGTGGTTATAAATAATGAAACCATTTTGTTCCATATGCAACAAATCGTTTAATAGAGTTTCTAATTTCAATCGACATTATAGAGTTGTACATGAAAAAACAAATAGCTTTCGCTGTGACATTTGTGAACCAGTACTGAATCGGAAAGACAATTATGATGGACATGTTAGATTGTGCAAAGCAGAATTTAAATGTTTCTGCTGTGACTACACTTTTAAGTTTTCATCTCATCGCAGACTACCAGTGCTTGTCTACAAGGAGCATAAGGATAAATTATTAAAATGTGAAAACCTGCGACTTTTAATACATTGATGAGAGAAAATGTCAACAACACCAGCAGACATGCAAGGTATTGTACTATTTTTTATATTCGTTAGTGAGAATAGAAACTATATTTACCGTGTCTGCAGGCTCAATCTCCAACGCTGGTTGTGTTTCAGGTGTGTGGACACCGCCGCCTTCCTCCTTAGAGAACTGTTATCCTCCTTCTCACCTATACAAAATGTATATGTACATTTTGTTTGTTAATTTTCATACATATGTCACATTTTCTCAGTCATAAACATTTGTTGTTTAATCGATACATTATAAATTATTAATTGATCGTAAAATTGAGAAACCATGCATTTATATTTCATTTACAAGAGAAAAAAAATATCCCCGCCTAAACCTTGGTCCCCTTGATGTCGAATCGATTAAAATGACTTGAGTTCAACCATACGTCGTTGGTCTGAAAATAATATATATATATATATATATATATATAAAAGAATGCATTTACTTTTATAACGTTTGTTGATATAGCATTCCCCCCCCCCCTTTTTTTTCGCTTCACATTCAACATAACAGTTGCACTGAATATTGAGGTAACTCAACATTTTTTTTTCAAATTACTACAAATGTTTATCTTATGAAAATAAGACCCCAATAGTACCATTCTTCTACTACTGTTTTTTTGTTCAAGTTGCAACAAATGTTCATCTTTTGAAAAAGACCCAATACAACCATTCTTCTATATAATAATAGAATATTTTCAAAATAATACTTACATTTCTGCCTCTTCTGCCGGCCATTTTCTCGAAATAGGTTTGATAGATGTACTAGTTGAGAAGTGAAAAAAAAAATGCAGTGAGCACCGACTAATTTATTATGATTAGTAAGAATGATACCCTCCCCCCCCAAAAAAAAAAACAATTAAAAAATCCTCGGGTAGTGTAGATTGTAAATTATTCAAATCATGACCCCCTGGGGTAGGGCGGGGCCACAATAGGAATCCATGTTTTACATTGAAATATATAGGAAACATCTTTAAAAATCTTCTCAAGAACCACTGGGCCAGAAAAGCTGAAACTTATGTGGAAGCATCTTCAATTAGTGTAGATTGTAAATTGTTCAAATCATGACCCCCGGGGGTAGGGCGGGGCCACAATAGGGAATCCAAGTTTTACATTGAAATATATAGGAAAAATCTTTTAAAAATCTTCTCAAGAACCACTATGCCAGAAAAGCTGAAACTTATGTGGAAGTATCCTTATGTAGTGTAGATTGTAAATTGTTCAAATCATGACCCCCGGGGGTAGGGCGGGGCCACAATAGGTATTACAAAGGGGAAATCTGGTTAAGAACAGCATGCCAAAGTTACTCAGGTGAGCGATGTGGCCCATGGGCCTCTTGTTTAAAACTCTCGGTGATGAGTCCTCTCTTTTATACCACGGATATTCCTTTTGATGTCATAGTTCCGCATATGCAAGATCATGCGAAACGATCGCAGGGCGCCTGAACTCTTCAAAATTGAGTTTCAAGGCGATCAAATAATCGGACTTGCATCGTCTCACCTCGAAGGCGTGAGACGCAATCCAACACAATAATTGCGGCATAGCGCTTAGTTAAAAGGGCAAAGAAATGTAGACTGAGAAAATCACGCCACATTAAACCCTGTTTGGTGACCCAACTTAAATTTTCTTGTAAAGGTATCTCAAAGGGAAGACTCAGAGCCCCTCTTACTACATTTCGAAATGTATTAAAAACTCAGAAAACGCATCATGGTGTAAATATGGGATTCAAACTTCGAAATAACAGTTTATGTACTTATCGTCAAGTGAGGAATGGTTTCACTGAATTTTACCGTAAACGAAAAGTTTTGGGTGACGGTATTAGCGCCGAGCCTTTAGATTTAGAATTGTGTCCTTTGAAAAGTAGAGAAGAGTATGAAACCCTTGCGCGGATCTGTCGTGGGCGGGGGGGGGGGGGGGGTCCGGGCCCCTCTTGGAATTTGCAATGTTGTTTAATTTATACATTACAGTAAAAAGTGACCGACCCCCCCCCCCCCCTCGAAAACGGGGATTTGTGTTACGTTGGTATGAAAAGACATAGGTATGAAGCATTAGAGGTCAACGAATACCCCCCCTCCCCCCTCCACGAATTAGGTTTTTCATGGTTGGACGAGTTTACGCTTTTTTTTTCTCTTTGCTTGTCAACAGATTTCAGGGTTAGATTTTTTTTTGACTTGGGTGGACCCCTGGAAAAATAATTCCTGGATCCGCGCCTGAAATGGAATAAGATGATTTCGATCTCCAGCTTGTAAACATCCTTGCTGAATATGTGTAATTATCTCGACTTGTTGTGTAATGGTTGAAGGTCGTTTCCTTTAACTCAACGAAAGGCTTTATCTTAAGGGTCATAAATTCCTGCTTGCACGGTTTCGGCAACGGTAAAATGATTATTAATCGGAAAGTTGTATACGCTAAAAACATTTCCCTCCTGGTGTCTTCTTAAGGTTTTACCAAAGGTCAACATGTCCAAAAATTTATTTTTACAATAGCTCCAAAACTATGCGGTTTATAAAGTTAAAACTTTTACAGTTTATAAATATATCATTGATTAACAGATAGAGGGTATCGCTTGATAACAAATACTTAAAAAATATATTTATCGAGAAAAATTCTTTTAAAAAAAATGCATATATTTTAAAAAAATACACCTAATTAATTCCGTACTTTTAGTGAAAGCCAACATTGCAGAAACAATATATGTTTATCAATGAAGGGCAAGTTGGACATCGATAGCCTCTGGAAAGTTGTTTTCCCTGTTCATTTTGTCCAAATGTTAAGATTTGAAACCGAAAGTACATTGCAAATGGCGGATTTTATAGGGGTCTTGTCTTTATACATGTCATGCTTTCAATAACAGCCTCTCAGAAACCATTCACGTCCAACTTGCCCTTCATTGATAAACATATATCATTTCTGCAATGATGGTTTTCACTAAAAGTACATAATTAAGCAGGTGCATTTTTTTTTTAAAAAATATGCATTTTTTGATACTTTTTTTTCTCAAAAAATATTTCTTTTTAAATATTTGTTTTCAAGTGATACTTTCTATCTGTTAATCAATGATATATTTATAAACTGTAAAAGTTTTAACTTTATACCTCACATAGTTTTGGGGCTATTGCAAAAATAAATTTTTGGACATCTTGACCTTTGGCAAAACCTTAGTATTAACGAGGCATTCGACTCGTAGACCTGCTTTAATATTTCATCATTTCTATCACCTTCTCCCTATCGTGGGTACCCATTCCCCCACGGCCAAGGTTGTAATTGACCACCGCCCACTAGGGAATGGTTATATTCATCTGTTGAATATACAATGTTCGTCGACATTCAAGTCTTTGATGCTAAACAAATGTTTGTATTGTGACTACACTTTCAAGTCTTCATAAAATCGCAGACTACATGTCTACAAGGAACATAGGGATAAATTATTCAAGTAAGAAAACGGCAGCAAAGAATACTTCTGAGATAAATTGTCAACACCACAAACAGATATGCAAGGTACGGTACTATTTTGTTTTTGATCTTTAGCGAGAATATAAAATATATTTACCGTGTCTGCAGGCTCCTGAACCGACGCTGGTGGAGTTAATGGGTGTGCACCTCCCCACTCCCCTCATTAGAGAAGAGTATTCTCCTTCTCAACTATGCAAAATGTATATATACATTCAATAAATTGATTTTCATAAATGTATTACATTTTCTCGGTCATTAATTTGTTGTTTAATCTGTATTTCAGAAACGTGTTTGTTATATGATCGTTAAAGTGACAAACCATGCATTTATACTCATTTACAAGAGACAAATAATAAATCCCGCCTAAACTTAGTCATCTGGGTGTGGAGTCAATAACAGCCACAATTTGTAAATGAAATAAAAGTACTTTTTACATGCATAAATAATGAAATGCATTTACTTATATAAAAATTCTGATCTAGTATAATCCCACAATTATGTTTGAAAATACGTTGACATTAATATAAACTTATGTTCAAACTTCTAATACAAGTAGTACAGAGTGATCGTTTTTATGATACTTTGAGGTGCACGTTTTTGAGGTGCATAGATCTAAGGTGAATCATACACACGGATGTTATCTAAATTTGCTTTAGTTAAAACCCATTCCCCACTCGGCGGCGCACGAATGAATATCAAGTTTTAAAAATTTACATGGTGGAGTGGAGTTCCACTTCGACAGAGCGGGCACCTGCTGTCATGTAGCAAACGGAAGCATCGCATACAGCATTCCAATTGTTGACAGGTATAACATATACAACACCTTTTATTGAAAAAAAATTAAATATAAATAAATAAAACTTGTCATATAATTCCCCTCCCCCTAAGTTGTTAAAGTACTAAGACTGGATAGAAATAAAGTGTCATGGAGATTATCAAATTATCAATATTGTCCTCAGACATTTTCTGTTATGATTAAAATCTTAACTGTTTTGTAACTTTTATTGTAAATTATTGGTGAAATTAAAAACTCAATCTACGTCTGAACTATTCGGAGATCGTATAAGCCTTATAGAACGGCGCAGCTGCCTGGGCTGGGGGACGGGTGGAGATGTGCGTGGAGGGTTAGGCTGAGGGACGGGTGGAGGTGTTGGTGGACGAGGAGATTGTCCCATTGGGTGGTCATCATGAATCCGTTGTCCACGTAGTTTTCTCCAAAAAAGGTTGAATACTACAAACATTTTTTTTTTTTAATTTTCTCATTACCACATCATCAAACCCCGGAAGGGATTGGAACTCGATCTCAATTCGAGGTTGTTGACACTCTCTCCGAATGGCGTACCTTATGACATAAGAGGACAAAAGTATCGGAAGAATTGACACTGTGTGCTAACATACAGGACAAAAGTATCATTAAAGCTGTCACTTCAGTGCTAATATATATTTACGGTTTGTCTAAATATACGGAAAAAACCTTTAGATTCTAGTTATTTGTGGAAAAAATACTCTAAATACACGGAAAAATACAAGAACTGTATGCAATTTTACTTCAATAGTGTAATATACTTACTGAATGCTGAACGCATATCTCAATTGCGCAAACCTTTTGATGGCGAATACGACGAACGTTAGACCGGTAAGCATCTTATCGTCAAGTCTCGTTCAACCAAACATAGGATACCTATTCACTAATTACAAGACATCGACGGAGAAGATGTTGAGGGCACCTTTTACGAAGAACTTCAAAAAGTAATTATAACTGACGATACCGTGTGTAGAATTCAGAAGGTCGTAAGATATAAAGGCAACCAAGTCTTAGTTAAGTGGTGGGGTTGGCCTAAAAAAATTAACAGTTACATTCCCAGGTCGTCTTTACCATACTATGAGAAGAGCTTAATAAAGTTCTTTTATAAAGAAAAAGAAAAAAGTATGGAAAAGTCTCCAATGATGCAGAACGCCGATTTTTTTTGAGAGAGAACCCTCACATGCCGAGCATAATAGTCATGACAGCCTTGGATAAATAAAACTTCCATGTCCGCATTTTGTACGACCCTATGAATTAAATCGTCTAAAACGATGTGTGCTCTTGCTCTGAGGTGAGTTCTTCTATCGTTTCAGTAGATGGTTGTCTGTCATGTAATTTCAGATTCGAAAAACGTCGTTCCATGTCGTCAAAAAGAGGTTGATGTATTCCGCAGCAAGACAATTTGTTTTAGGAGACTCCCCTGCATACATCTCATCTAAATAAATTGACAATCGATACACAAATCTTGTCTTCCCACATTCTGTTTGTCCACTAATACACATACTTGAACATGGTTGAAATTGTATAGACATCTCTTTCATTTTTTTATTTCTCTATTTAAGTATTCTTGTAGTTTATCCGGTTTAAAGGAGGGATTAAGTAATACGCAATCTATGGCACTGCTGAGCAGGGAAATCCACAGCTCCGTAGAACCATTTTGTAGAGACAAGTTTACAATGGAGATTATTATTATAATGTAAACCACATACTCATTTAACAAAAGCTAACGATTTCTGATTTAGGAACTTTATTTCCCAGTAAACTCCAAAGTTCTGTAGAGGAACTGTTGGTTCTGTCCATGTTTTTAAAAAAATCTAAAAAGTCACATACTAATTCCTTCTTAAAAATTTTAGCTATCAGACATCAGTGAAATGATCATGTGACAAGCGTTAAACTGTATATTGTGATTATAATTTTAATATATTTAATTGTAATTATAATCACAAATACTTATGGTGAAGATTCCCCCCCCCCCCTTTATTTCAAGAAGAAAGCAAGGATGAAGTTAATTACTACGATGATTAATCGAAAATTAAATTTAAAATGAACAACCAAAACATTTTAAAAAATTGTTAGTGTCAAAATAAAAGTGATATCATGTCATCATGTTTCTCATTTCGTTTGTAATAGAGGTACCTTTTCTAAGAATTTGATATATATATATACTAATTCGCTTTCCTCCAAACACACTGGGTATCTATTTAAAATTATGGTTTTAGCTCTTATGCCCCAACTCGGAACAATCTCCGTTCCAGGTGGGAGGGTCACAACTGGTATGGGCGGCGACAAGTCTTCTTGATGCATCGGGATTGTTGGGGACTCGTACACCCTGTCTCTTCTTACGGTAGCCCAGAGGTCTCCGTCACCTATCTCGCTGACGACAACGAGACAGATAAGCTCCCGGGTTTCTATACATCTCCTCTAATCTATCTTCATTTTCCTTTAACCTTCTTCTAAATCCTTCTCTACATCCCATCTTGTTGATTAAAGGAATAGTTACAGAACCCGATTTATACTACAAGAATGCGGAGCAAATCGCTTTACAAGCAGAACCAATCAAAATGATGAAAATCGAACCCCATTGACTCATTTGCTGCTTGCATGATTTCCGAGACCAAAAATTGATTATCAGTGTGAAAATTATAAACACTACAAACATTTCCCTCCTGGTGTCTTCTTAAAATAATAGAACTATTTGCTTCATACACTTGTTTCAATTTGTTATCAATATTCCCCCCCTTGTTCCCATGGCCTGGGTTGTAATTGTTCTGCCCCCACTTGAAAACGTTCATCCATTTGATGAAGATAAAGAGTTCTCCTACAATTAAAAGTTTGTTGACAAGTGCGGTAGGTTAATTCAGGAACAGATTCCTGAAAATAAGAAGAAAAAGAGAAGAAAATAGCATGCATTGTGAGTTCTTTATAACTTTATAAAATATATGAATAAACATTTCCCATACCTCATTTAGATTGTCTGGACGACTTGTTGATGGCAAATCATCTCTTTTCTCAGACAGCGTGCTTAAAAAACATTGCAATTTGAAAATAACATGTACTGTGTGTTCTTTATTACGATATACATGAAATATGAATTAACATTTCCCCTAGCTCATTTTGATCGTCTGGACGACTTGTTGATGGCAAATCATCTCTTTTCTTAGCGTGCTATAAAAAATAATTAATATATGCAGTCATTGAAATATTAAGTTTAAAACATAAGTACTAATTTGTACGTTTTAAGTTTTATTTTGTTGATGACTGAATGATAAATTTTCTGTATTTTCGTTCTTATAGATGAATAAATCTTTAAATAAACCCTTTTCATTTTTTTTATTAATCAAAGAGTTCATCAGATTTCAAATATAAGAAAATTATAGGTAAAAAAAACTCCCTAGTTATAATGAACAAAGGACTATCTATTATCAAAGGCTAATCGTTGAAGTGGTTATTGATCATGTATTATGTATGCATATACATTTGTTACGGTGGCATACATCCCTATCGATATAGTAATTCTATTGACAAGTAAGTGACATGCTAAGTATCGATGTTTAATCATCATGACCGTTTATCCCGTTGAACCTGATTGTTTAATAAGCAAACAGATAAAGCTATTAAATACTTCACGGATTTGAATTTGGTACTTATGAAGATTTAATGTATTACAAGTTCCTTTTCATATTATGTAGCAGAAAGAAATAAAACTTTTAAGAAACATGTAACTGTTTATAATTATGTTAGCGATCTAAGGAATGATTACTCCTATAAATGCACAACTTTGTCGACATAGAAAACTCAGTCCCTGGACGTGTTCCCAGCATGGCTTCAAACGTAAGAGAGATTTTAAAATGTCCTTTAGGTTATATGTGAGCTGTATTTTTTTTTTTATTTTGTTGTTTAAAATTGTTCTATTTACGGTAATTCTGTATATGACATAAAACTTTATAATTGATAGAACTAAAAGAAATTTTCATAGATCTAAACAAAAGTCCTAAGCTACGGAATATTTAGCTTATTTTATTTTATTCGTTTTTTATTTATTTATTTTTTGGAAGTGACGTTATAAAACTCATTTTGTTTTCACAGGCGCGTAAATAGTTTTAAAAAAGTTTTTATTAACAATCACATTTTCTGGTATTGAAAATTGAATGTTTTCAAAAAAAATTCCGAACCGAAAATACAGCTAGTAATGCTTTAAACTCAACTAAACGATTCTTTAAACTAATATATTTAACATTGTAATCTATTTTTATACAACTCATATTAATTATCTTTTAAAAATACAGACAAATGACGTGTGGTTATAATCTCGAGTGTTGGTGGCATCTACATCCAAAGGACCTGTTTTCCGAAATATTAGGACCGTTCAGGGTAGCCCAGTCGATAGAGTGCTCGCTTCGAGATCGGGAGGTCGCGAGTTCGAATCTCGGCCGCAACTGACCTAAGTCGATAAGAAAGGGGTAGCAACTGTTCCTTCACCATGCGCTCGGCACTTTGAAGTGAAAGTTGCGGGTCCTTCGGATAAGACCCTAAAAACCGAGGCCCCGAGTCACGACAGGCGTTGGCACGATAAAGATCCCTCACTACTCAATGACCCTTAGTGCCGAGTAAAGGTCAAAATTTGAAGCTCATCACCGGTATATGGTGACGTCTCTTTATGAGTGAAAAATTCTGGAATGGGACGTAAAACAACATACAATCAATCCGAATGATTAGGAAAAGATTAGTGTCTGGGTCTGGGAAAGTAAGTGTATGTAGATCCTTTCCATTCATTAGATTTGTTTATTTAATAGAATACACTAAAAACTTATAAAATCTTAGGTTTGTGTGTTCTTAGAAATTAATTTGTTTAAATTATTTTTCACAGTCCATGGACAGTCCCATACAAAGGATCGATGTATTGGAGAGTACGTCATCAAGTGCAAATAGTTTAATTTTTTTATATACTTTTACTTATGCCTCCCATCTTTCATTGTTTTGTTGAAAGTTTCTTAAGGTTAAATACTTCTTTTTGCATTTAACACATTGAAATAATTTGTCTCTGTGATCTTTCTGTATATGAAGTCGACGTTGAGAAGACAGTTTGAAATATTTTTCGCAGTGGGGACACTTTAACGAACTTTTACATGTCCGTACGTGACGTTCAAAATTATCTTTCCTGTTAATTTTCTTTCAACAAGCTGAACATTCTCTTTCACATAAATCGAGATGCACGGTTTTCTTACGATGATCTCTTTTCTTTGAAACAAGTAAATTTTTTAACGCATCGGGAACGTGCGAACTCCATGGTTTCAAATTAAAATAATGTATGTAGTTTTGAGTAGGAAGTATTTATTTACTTACTTTCAAACTTATTACACCTATGTATATCCGTCTTTCTAGGATATACATACAACTTTTCGCTTTTTCCGGAAGTTTGTAATGTCATTTGTAAACAAATCTTCACTCTTTCTTATAAAATTGTTGATTTTCATTACAAGCATATCCCCTGGTATTTTACTTATTATACGTTTCTTCCCGTAAATTGCTGTCAGCTCATTACTTCCGATTGTCTCCGTCATATAAGTTAATTAATATCTCCTCACATTCTACGATTTGTAAACTTCGTGTATTTTTAAAATTTTCAGACTATTGAACAAAGCAACTCGGAAGAACGCATTACAAAGTTGGAGACTGAATTGAATAATTTAAACAAGAGGCCCACGGGCCTTATAGGTCACCTTAGTATCATATAACAATTTTCCAACAATTGAATTTGGTTCATGTTTTAACCTAGAGGACAAGAAATTCACAATTCTGAAAGAGGCACCATTGCTCATCATAATTATACACTTAGCAATGCTTAGTTTGATTTCTTAATACAGAGATGCAGAGCAGAGGAACAATGAAAAAATGCATTTCCACTATATAATCTGTAGTGCCACACCGCACAGGTACCCCTTACCTTGTGGACTTATGCACAATTTAAAAAAAAAGGCACTTGCTCATCATAAATGTATGATAAATACCAAGGAGCAGATTTCAAAGCATTAATTCATTTTCAGTATATAATCATTAGAACCTCCATCCCCCGGTATCCCTGACCCAAGGGCCTTGAAATTTACAATTCTGGATGAAACACCCTTGCTCATCTTAACTATGTACCTAGATCATCGGTAAAATACCCTGGGGCAGAGGAGGAGATTTTTTCATATAATTAATGCATTTTCACTATATAATCAATAGGGTCCCGCCCTAACACCAGAACCCCTGACCTAGGGGCAATGAAATTCACAATTTTGGAAGAGGCACCCTTCCTCACCATAACCATGTACATAGTTCATTAGTTTAATGCCCAGGAGCAGAGGAGAAGATATTCAAATAATTAATGCATTTTCGCTACATAATCAATAGAGCCCAATCCTAAAACCAGAACCCCTGACCCAGGGGCCATGAAATTCAAATTTTGGAAGAGGCACCCAGCCTCATCATAACTATGAACATAGTTCATTGGTTTAATATCCAGGAGAAGAGGAAAATAGTTTCAAAGAATTAATGAATTTCACTATATAATCAATAGAACCCCGCCCTAACACCAGAACCCTAACCCTTGGGCCATGAAATTCTCAAATTTGGAAGAGGCGACCTTCATTATCATAGCCGTGTACTTAGTTTATTTAAATAATGTCCAGGAATAGGGAAGACGATTTTCAAAGAATTTATGCATTTTCCCTATACAAGCAATAGAGCCCCGCCCCAACAGCAGAACCCCTGACCCCGGGGCCATAAAATTCACAATTTTGGAAGAGGCACCCTTCCTCATCATAACCATGTTCTTAGTTTATTTAAATAATATCCAGGAACAGGAAAGATTTTCAAAAAAATTGATGCATTTTCACTGTATAATCCATAGAGCCCCACCCTAACACCAGAACCCCTGACCCTGGGGCCACGAAATTCACAATTTTGGAAAAGGCACCTTTGCTCATCATAACTACAATCTAATTAAATTAGATGTTCCGAATCCGCTACCGCTTCTCAAACATCTAACAACATCCCATTTGGGGTCACGTCAGAGCGACCTTTCGAATACCCAATGAAATCGCCGTCTCTGAAATCTTGGCTTATAGTTCGTATGCGTTTCTTTTTTAACTGCCAAACCTAAACGCCCGAGGGGTTTCGTAGTAAACAAATATGCATGGTAAAGACCGTGCTACATATGAATGTATAGACGTACATGTATACATGTAGTTTGTGCATTTTCGTTTGCATTATTTAATTAGGTAAGAATACCAGATTGGCGGACTATATACGTTCAATTTATACCAAAATTACTTTAATTCAACGTAAGACAGTCTACTGAGCATCAATAATGTAAAGATGTAGCCGTGGAACTAATTTTAGAATGTATACAGAAGGTTGAATCTGATTGGCCAAAATTTTTATGTTTATTCATTATCGAAAGGTCGCTCTGACGTGACCCCTAATGAGAGTTGTTAGATGTTTGAGAAGCGGTAGCGGATTCGGAACATCTAATTTTAATTAGATTGTCATAACTATGCACTTAGTTTATCAGCTTAATACCCAGGAGCAGAGAAGATTTTAAAAGAAATAATGCATTTTCACTATATATTCAACAGAGCCCCACCCTAGCACCGGAACCCTTGACCCTGGGGCCATGAATTTCACAGTTTAGGTAGATTGATTGATTGTATGTTGTTAAACGTCCCTCTCGAGAATATTTCACCCATATGGAGACGCCACCACTTGCCGGTGGAGAGCTGCAAATTTTGTCCTATACTCGGCACTTACGGCCATTGAGCAGTGAGGCAGTGCCAGCACCTACTGCGACACGGGGCCTCCGTTTATACGGTTTCATCCGAAGCACCGGTCTCCATGTCCCACAGTGGGATTCGAACCCGCTACGTAAGGATCAACTACTTACTTCGCGACTCTAGAGCAGACGCTCTAACCACTGCGCCACGCAGCCGACCAGTTTAGGTAGATGGCTCAATGCTAACTACAATCATGCTAACAGTTTGACTGCTTGATGTCCATGAGTAAATAAGATTTTTAGAGATTGCACATTAATTTTGATGGTTTTAGCCCTTTTCCTCAGGCCCCAAGGGGGGAGGGGTCACGCATTTCACAATTTTTGTTCCCCGCCACCCATAGATGCGATATCCCAAAATTGGTTGAAATTGGTTCAGCCCTTTCCGAGAAGAAGCTGAAAATGTACAAATATTCACGCACGACGACGGACGAAAAGAGATAGCAATAGGTCACTTGGGTGACTCAGGTGACATAAAACGGAGCTGGAACCAAGGAGGATCATACGGAAATTATAATCAGTACTTTTGGACCATATTATTCAAATATTCGTTCACTTTCCTCTGTTTATATTTATAAAGACAAGTCATTTTTTAAATAAAATATTTATTCTTCAAATGTTATAATCTTTTCTTTCGTTACAATTTTAAATGAACAAAAATTCAATTCTGGTTCAGTTAGAGTTAAAAAAAAATACAATAAACTATTGGTATCACTAAAGAGTCTATTTTAAAACCTAATATGTGAACAGTGGTGGTAGTAAAGAGTCTACATTTCATACACAAGTCGATTCGGTGGACGTCTCTGTCGCTGCGATCGTCGTAGTGGGGCTGGTGCCTCATCCACAACAGGAATAGGTTGCCGGTTTTGCCGACGGTGTTGTCTCGCTCCAATCTGCATCGCCGCCATCACTTTGTATAGCACACACACCACTGCAATTTGTCAATTTTAATTTCTCTCATTAGTGAATAGTCGAACTCTGTTGTTGAACTGACAGATTCGAGCTCAATGTCTATTGTACGGCGAGGTTTCCTACACCGTCTCTTAAACCAAACAATACACAGGCCTAATGTGATCAAACCAAATAAACTCGAGGCAATTCCGATGGCATAAATCCAGGGCTTATCTACATGTGAAAATTAAACAGTAAAATAAAATAGTTTATAGTTTTTTTTTTTAGATTTATGATTATAATTTTTATTGAATGTGTATACTTACAAAATGACAGGGCGGCAATCTCACTGAAAGTGGTGGTCACAGTGGATGTGGTTGTTGTCGGTTCTGTTCGCTGGGATCCTTGAGTCTCCTTTTAAGAAATTAAAATAACAATAAATATACTAGTATTTATTTTAAATTTTGGTGATTAAAAAAATTAATTTCATTTACGTTCAGTTAGTAATAGAAAACAAGTGTTTTACCTAACACATCTAGTCGTTTAGCCCAACAACTGTTCTTTCACTTCTTTCAATTGCATCGCACGACACTAAGGACTCCACAACAAGGAACATTCACAGTCGCGGAAAACCTGTCAGATCCTCACCCTGGGTAAGATAGGCGATCTGTACCACCTCCATATCCCGATGTTTCATCATCTCTTGCTCCTAGAATAGCCTACATCTTACTCCAAAACTCGTCCGCCCGCTTTACAAACAGGGGAATCATAATCAAAATCCACAGCATCTTGTCTAGCATCTTTACACGGTTTTAGGTCTCAAAAGGGTCCCTAACAAAAAATACTATAGTTAACTACAGTTTACTATAGTTAACTATAGTGATAACTTTGACACTTTGATTTACTATAGTGAAAACTTTTGACACTTTGATTAACTAAAGTGATAACTATGAAAACTTTGATTTACTATAGTGATCACTATGAAAACTTTGATTTACTATGGTGAAAACTTTGATTTACTATAGTGATAACTTTGACACTAAAGTGATCACTTTGAAAACTTTGATTTACTATAGTGATCACTATGACACTATAGTGATAACTTTGAAAACTTTGATTTACTATAGTGATAACTTTGACACTTTGATTTACTATAGTAAAATATAGTAAACTATAGTATTTTTTGTTAGGGGGTGGTCAGTTTTGGACTTCGATGACTTATATAATTGTACGGGGGAGGGTGGGTCAGGAATATGTTTTAGTTTTATCAGTATATTTTATTGATTTACAGATTGATTCATTCTCTATTTTTGCATCTTAAATGTGAAAAAGAAAAGGATGATGTGACATAACTGCTATCCAGGGCCCCTTTTTCTACGACGAATTATATTTAATCTACAACGATTTTGATAGTTTTCAAACATGAGTGAATAAATACAACGCCTTTTGAATAGTTCAAATAGTTCCGACACATTTTTAATTATAAGGATTACTGCATTATCTATGATTTTTTAGACCCTATGACAGCAAAATTCGGCCTGCTTTGTGACAATATGTTCTTTTATGAAAAGAGAATAGGCGGGTCTTAGTACAATAGAGGGATATGCATGTCCGAGGAATCTACCTTATATGGCTATTGTTATTATTTCGCACATAGTCGCTTACCGAGAACAATTGTCCAATCCGATGACAGAACGACAAAACATGCTGGTTTACTACATGTTTATTTTTTATCACAGGTACGTGGTTTAGGTCAATTTACACAATATCTCTACTACATTTCAAACTTTTAATGGGCAGCCAAGACTAGTTATACAAAATAATACGCTTGGAACCTCAGTGTTTACCGTTTTTGGTCAAGATATGCACATGAAACTTCTATTCACTGATTCTCGGGAATACGTGTAGACCTAGCGAATTGCCCATCAAACGCTTTACAAACTTTGAACTATGTATATTTATAAATCAATTGTTTGTAAATGTGAGCTGGGAAATTGTAGATCCGTGTCTAATTTCTGACTCGAATGCATAAAAAATTGTTTATCGGAAAGCAGGTAAAAAATACAACCTTTTTTCCAAGCATAAAATGTCCTTAGTATTTTTGTGGTACTC
Organism: Saccostrea echinata; assembly: GCF_033153115.1. Classification (NCBI taxonomy): domain Eukaryota; kingdom Metazoa; phylum Mollusca; class Bivalvia; order Ostreida; family Ostreidae; genus Saccostrea; species Saccostrea echinata. The sequence goes on from NW_026889782.1 coordinate 26,807,314, forward strand.
ACTAGTAATGCAACTCATTTAGCTGATTGGTCAGTTAGAAAGTATCGCCAGTGCCTCGATTAGCATATGAATTTATTCTTACGTCAGGTCAGAAAAAATGGTTTCGTCTATCTGGTCATAATGGGAAAGGCCAGCTAGATTTTACAATTTTTTAAAAACAACATGTGAGCGCAGTTAGGTACATTTTCCTTCTTTCACATATAGGTGGATTTCAATAAAATACAGTGACCAGTCAAAGGAGAAAAATGTATCTACTTGCGCTCGTAATTTTAAGGGCTTCAAAGAGTGGGGCGGGGCCAAAATTCAATGAGAATTGTATGTAAACATGGTACCCCTACTCGAAATAGACATATATCTTCCAAATTATGTTTCTATTTTCGGTAAAAGTAGTATTTTATGAGGGTAAACATGTCAGTGATTAAGTGCATGCAAAAATTAGAGTAAAATTTATATACTTAATTTTTTGTCAATTTACCGGGGGCCGTATGTCACATCATCCTTTGACATAATTTTAATTGGAAATAGCGAATGGTTTATGTTGCGTCTGTAGTATATCTATACCCTATCTCCCCCTTCCTTAGATTACGTAATCCGGGTTTGACACCAGTGTTTTGCTATGATTTCAAAACAAAAGAATCACCACCCTGTTCCCCCTCTCTCCTCCGATGTGTCGTATTGGTTTTCGACATCGGGGTATACACAAGACGAGGAGGGGAGAGACAGTTTTTCAATGAATTTATACTCCGCATTTTACATTTATGGAAATCCTCTTGCATTATCCATTTATTGATTTACGCTTTATAGTTGATATATTCATTTATTTATTATGTATATCCATTAACGTGTCTAGATTTCTAGATCTAGACAGTTCTTGATAGGAAACATCCTGTTTCAAATCTACTGACGTATTTAAAAACTTAAGAGATTAAATTTCACCATTTACTTGATACACAACTCTGTCAACCATCGATTTGTAATTTAATCGTACCCCGGTGGTGAATTATGATGATGTAACAAAAAATATCGCACTCATGTTTGATACATATATTTATTAGAATATATATACTTAATACGAATTTACAAAATGAAAAAAAATAACGATTTACAATACATAAAGGCTGTGATTGTCACACACAATTTATACAGTTTTCACATTTAAAATATACGGCACATCTCGTTTATAGTTGTTTCACCAGTTCTGGTATTCTAAGGGATTACACATGGCACAACGAAGCATCCCTAGCTGGTTTTGATGATCGTCTTGAAGGAAACAGGCTAAGGTGTTTTCAAGTTCGGAAACGCTTTTTCAATGCTACTCGCATGTGATTTCAGATTTAAATATTTGAGAGGACGGGGGCAAATCCCCTTGTTGGTAGGTATGAGGTTTTCTTCATTCTCGGGTTACCAGTATTTCCTTATGTTAACACAGGGATTGTCACCTTTTAACGTCAAGATAATATTAGCACCGATGAGGTAGTGAAGATCTTCTTTCGTGTTCAAGGCTGTGTCGACCATATCCGTTGCAAGCGTTAGGCTTTTAAATAGGTTTAAACTGATGCCTTTCTATATGGGTAACTGACGATTTTCTATTGATTCCCATTCCCGTATGTCAACTCTACGTTCACCATTGCTTAATGTCGACGCTTGAATGTATCGTTAGTTTCCTAGATCTAGACTGCACTAGGTAGAAGATTTGTTGTTGTGATCAGTTTATTTAGCTAAATTAATATATCTATACCTATACAAAGTTTAAATCGGAACACTTTCATTGACGAATATTTTTCTCATTGGTTTATAACGTTCAAGTGACTACATCTTATAAAATAATAGTACACCAAACGGAAGTTTGTTAAATGAAACGTATAGTAATTAGATTTTAATCAAACAAGGAAATGAAATAACAAGATACAATCATACATTACTCATGAACATTAACCCTTTCCGAATAATGTTTACTGTAAAGTGATTCCCAAAAGAATAGTAACAAACCAAATCACTTTAGGTAATCTATCATATGTATTAACAATAACAACGTTATATGTGACTTGCAAATATCTGTGAATCAAAAATGTGACCTACACCTCGTGGAGATAAACCGGAAAGCGAGCGAGCCCTATATATAGGCACTTGAGCCCGATCTCAAATATAAAATAAACACCCCCACCCCACAAAAACACTACAATTGCATAGATACACATCTTTTAAATATTTTAATCTAGCATGTATTTTAAATTTATCTTAAATGGAAAACTCTTCTTAATATTGGGGTCTATTCTGACTTTTATTTATTTCATTTGTAATGGGACTGAATTACTAATCATATATAGTTCAATTTAATATTGTTTTATCGTAAAACGTTGGAACGAGTTAATCTACATGAAACGAAATGTTTCTCAAGTATTGGTTCGAGGATTTGTGAAAGATTATCGATCCGTCTCTGAAAACGACATATGTCCACAGCCATTAACATTCATTCTCCCTTACGATCCTCATTAGGAACGTTAATTATTGTATCATCACCTTCAAATCTAACGATCTTTTTCATGGCATCATCTTAATCCAGAGCAATTGGGTAGAATCTTTTGTATTCATTCTTTTGCAAAGAAAATATCAAATTTGCCTCCTCTTATCAGAACATATAGTCGATACAATGACCTTGTCAGCAAATACAATCTTTCATTAAGTCAAATACTTACTTTAACATATTAATTGTTAGGCCATTATTTACACACTGAATTACCGACGGATTTTTCCGTTATTTCCTGATCATGACAAGGATCACACGGCGGGTGTGACCGTTCGGCTCACTCCTCCATGACACCTGATCCCACCTCTGATGTCTTAGAGGTCCGTGTTTGCTCTGCTCCTATTTTTTAATGTTCAATGGACATTTGAGATCGAATACTGTTCGTTATCTCCACATATTTCACTTGCCTTAGATGGGAGATACGAGTGCATCACGAGCTTACCGTAAGCCACTCTGTTTACAAGATGGCTATAGGCAAGCAGAAACTTGTGTCTCACTGAATTCAAAGTCGGTAAGTTACGGGCGAATATGTGATCGTCCGAATGGGATTTCTATTAGATTTAGACCAAAAAATTAAACAACACCACACAGACTCTTTCTTTTAATTATTAGTCCACATGACCGTAATACTTATTAAAGATTGGAAAAAAAAAACGTTCACGGTAGCTCAGTCGGTAGAGCGCTCGCTCCGTGATCGGAGGTCGTGAGTTCGAATCTTGGCCGCGACTGACCTAAGTCGATAAAAATGGGTAGGAACTGTTCCTTCGCCATACGCTCGGCACTTTGAAGTGAAAGTTGGGAGTCCTTCGGATGAGACCTTAAAAATCGAGGACCCGTGTCATGGCAGGCGTTGGCACGATAAAGAACCCTCACTGCTCAATGGCCCTGAGTGCGGAGTAAAGGTCAAAATTTGAAGCCCTTCACCGGTACATGGTGACGTCTCTATATGAGTGAAAAATTCTCGACTTGGACGTAAAACAACATACAATCAATAAAGATTGCAAAATGGGTCCTGTAATATTTCGGACCTAACATTAGAGTGGCGGTAACATTTGAATAGACAGATATCACCGTGTCGGACGTTAATAACAGACAGCAGTGAGGTGTCGGCAGTAACAAAAGACATTTTGAATACTCACCAAGATATCAACAGAAGATATCTGTAGATATATTGGATGAAAACAATACGAGGAAAAATTCCCTTTATGAAAGTAGAAGCCACTTTAAGTTAGTCATTTCATTTTTTCCTGTTGTGCTATATGATAAAATATAATTATATATCTGAGAGAAATTGAATTTTTCAAGAATGAACTAAGTTCATTATATGAAAATCTGGTACAGATGCATGAACCCAGTATGCATCCCCTTTAATCCTATACTGGAATATGACAAAGATAGATTGGAGGAATTCACGAATTGGAATTGTTTCCAAGAACTTCTGCAGACTAGTGTTGCAAGGTCCTGCCTCCTTTAGATGAACTGCGCTTGTATTTTGGATTTTCCTATAAAGGGTACTTTCATGAAGCATTTAATCTACTAGATGCAGATTTATAGTTATATCAGAAGAGTCGATTTGATATTTGTGAATGTAGAATGCTGTGTAGAACCTAGAATACACACACAAGAGAGAGAAGACTGCATATCATGTGACCAATTGTCAGGATCCACGTCGTGGTACCTGTCCATACATACAAAAAAGACAACATTTCAATATAGCTGAAAACAGTTTACCGTTCATAATAGTAACATGTCAAATACGTTATTGCATGTCCTGGTTGCAGAGAATTATATATTGGATACACGGGAAGTACCTTGCGGGAAAGGATCCAAGTCCATAAACAACAAATTAACGTGCCGAAATACTGCAACTCAGTGATCACCTAGACTAATGTGGAAATAAATCTTTAACCGTCTTTAAATTGTATGAATTGTACAACTCTAATGCAATCGAAAGACGCGTTAAAGGAAAAAAAAAATTATAAGGACCTTCAAACCTAAATTTGATAGTTTAATGTAAAAGAATTGTTTTCTATACATGTAGAGTATTTTATCGAGTCACATTTATTTCTTTGTTATTGTATTATTTTGCCAAAAGTAAAAGTACGGGAAACATATGACGTCAATATATTTTACTCGTTCTATGTGTTTTTATAAATTTAAAATATTTTTCATATATATATATATATATATATATATATATCCCATGTTTACCCCTCTATGCCGTGGATATGACTCATTGGATAATTTTTTCATATTCCACAGTTAAGTGCAGTTGTGACGTCACAATGGTTTTTGCGGTAGAGTGATGAAGTAAAATAAAGTGGAGTCCTATATAAAACAGTGTAAAACATTGGTTGTGAAGTATTAAACATGGGGTAAAAAGAATCTCCCATGATTTTAGTTGGATATGACTTTTATCCAACTCGTTGTGTGTTTTATTCCCTCGCCAAGGCTCGGGGATAAAAAAAACACACAACTCGTTGGATAAAAATCATGTCCAAGTACAAATCATCGAAGATCCTATATATATATATATATATATATATATATATATATATATATATATTGTTTAAAGGAACTGAGTGTAAATGATTTAGGTAAACTATTATAAGCAATTAATAAAAAAAATAGAAATCAATATTTCTACGATTTAAAGCAATATGAGCTGCAACTTTGATGTCAAAAATTTTTGTTGCGAAATTGTAATTAACTATTTCAATGACAGAAAAAGAAGAATGTTTATAAACTTCTGTTGTTCAAATCTGCGATAAAGAACTATTTATAAGCTTTGATTGAAGCAAAATTACATTACTGTCGTCCTGTACAATATTGATTTCTTATATAATACTATATATATTCGATTGTACAGATTCCTTTATTCTGAAACAATTTAATACTTTATTTCTGTCTAATTGATCAAAAAGGTTTAAATAACATACAAATTTATCATAATAACATATTTTAGCAGCAAAATAAAATTTTCAAAAATGCAGCTCATATTGCTTTAACAGATTTGAATGAGTTGACAATAAAATGGTCCTTATTACTAAACTTGGCAAGACAATTCATTGGATTGCTTGGAATAATATCCTCGAAAAGTTATCTCTCTTATCAGAGGGACGTTACAACTTCAGAATATAAAGCAATATGAACGACTAGTGTAAACAAAATATTCTTAGAAAGCATGAGGTAAGTGAACTCTGGATTTTATTTGATATTCTTTGACTTTTATAGTAATGAGAGGGCAAATAAAATGATTAGAAAAAAGACTTTATCTCATCAGTGGCATCATAAAGAACAAACAGTATGTCGTAGATGTAGATATTCAATCAGCAATAGTCGCCCGCGTGGCGCAATGGTTAGAGCGTCTGCTCTAGAGTCGCGAAGTACGGAGTTGATCCTTACGTCGCGGGTTTGAATCCCATTGTGGGACGTGGAGACCGGTCCTTCGAATGAGACCGTATAAACCGAGGTCCCGTGTCGCAGTAGGTGTGCTGGCACGAAAAAGATCCCTCACTGCTCAATGGCCGTAAGTGCCGAGTATAGGTCAAAATTTGTAGCTCTCCACCGGAAAGTGGTGGCGTCTCCATATGAGTGAAAAATTCTCGAGAGGGACGTTAAACAACATACAATCAATCAGCAATACAAATATCAAAGCTGTGAAATTAACGTATCAGTAATTATTCACATGTAGATTACTTGCCTGTTTGCACGGTTTAATCGCGAGTTATTCCCTTTAATTGTGCTCTTAGATCTATGAAACATTTAGAGTTATATTTCCTGACGATATCGAACAGTTATTGATTCTCAAAAAATCTATAAAAAATACAAATATGTGAAGAGGGCATAAAAAAGGACCCATGGAAATTCCAGAGGTGGGAGAAGTAAGCATCCCCTATTGACCGATCACACCCGCCGCGAGCCCTGTGTATTGATCAGGTAGACGGAACTTTCCGTAGTAAATTCAGTATAAAAAACACAGGCCTAATAAACATAATAAATAATGTGTACTGTGAATTAACACTTTGGATTAAAAAGATAAAACAATGAAATCAAATATTATCCTGCACTGACACAAAGTCGTTGGCGTCTACCAAAATGTTCAGTGCATCCTTAGCATACTTGTGCATGTGAAGAATCATCAAATTGTTTCAGCCGTAGCACGTACATAAGTCTTTACTCGGCGCACAGCAGAGAATGTTCGCTCACTTGTGACATTAGTGAATGGCATTACTAAAATTTCACTATCTCGGAGAATAACATCTGAAAGCTGGAGACATCCGAGAGAAGACTGACACGGTTGGTGACTCATTTGTTTAGTGGGAGTATTGTGGAAATCTGTAGTTGTGAAGAGAGGGATGTCCCTCCCAATCATCACTGTAGAACTTTAATACAAGGTCGAAATCTTCGTTTTATAGAAACACGTAGACTCCAGAAGAACGTCCTCCAAATGGCGATACACTTGACTCTTGGATAATCGAAACGATCCTTAACACAGTTCACCACAAGACCTAGAGTTTTTAAGAGTGCTATTAGAGGCATCTCTCTGATTTTGCAAATTCTGCATGGACTTTTCCGTTTTTAAATCGCTTAGGTTTTTTTGTCTATGCAATGTTGGCTCATTGACGTTCAGAATTAAGATTTTTGTTGAGCGATTCCCAGAATGTTCTTAAGCATTTCAATGAAAGTTTTGTTTTGTGTTGGCCCTCAGCAGCTGATGGATCTGTCTTAGATCTTTTGCAGCCTTCGACCTAGATTGTCTCTGGGGCAAAGAATCTCATATCCAAGGCGCACTCGAAAGAGGAAATCTGAACTTTGCATTAGGGTTTTCACGCCGATCATAAAAGAAGGGATATCGGGATCCTTTGTATACTTAGGTAGGTTTACCTCAAGTAGTGAAGGACTGGGTAGTTTTTAGAATTCTTTTCAGACTGGCAGCTCTAACAGTCCATCTTTTTGGGCAAACTACACAGAATTCAGCCATTGCACGCTCCAGCTGCTCAAGTATGGTGTTTCTCCTTGGCGAATACTTACCGAGTTCGGAAATGTCAACCATATTACAGCACCCTAGATTCGTCACTTGCGTGGTTTTTACCATGTTCGTTGTCGCGTCCACAGATATCGCGTTTCAAGTATCTGCTGTTTCTTCTTCGACCATGAGTACTGTTAATCTGTTTGCGCAATTCTATAATTTTTCGCATACATTTTCTTTTACCCTAAACTTTTTAAGCCAAGACGATTTCCTCTAATCAATCATTTTAACGTACTTAGAGTCTAGATATGTTAAACGAGGTCTTCCATCAACCTAAGGGAAATAAATCAAATCCAGATGAAAATTCTGTTATCTTACGACAAAATAAGGAATTGAAGAAAAGCGAATGAAGATAAACGAAGGTGAACTGCAATGAAAATGATACAATCGTACAAGCTCATTATTATTAAAATTGCAATTAATTAAAATTAATATTATTTCTTACGAGTGTTGGTTTAAAATCCCAAAGGCAATATCTTAAACTATAAATGAATTTTTCGCAAGAGAAAATTTAGCCATCATCATTATCTAGGACATCCTCAAAATTAAAAGAAATATTCCTTTCGAAGAATTTTTGCTTTCACGCATGCGTACATATCGATCACAGTCAACACATATTTCGTTCTTACAATCTCATAGGAATCCTTAATAGTTGCAAGAAAATAACGTGACATCCAAAAACAACAACCATTTTTCTTACGAGTGTTGGTTTAAAATCCCAAAGGCAATATCTTAAACTATAAATGAATTTTTCGCAAGAGAAAATTTAGCCATCATCATTATCTAGGACATCCTCAAAATTAAAAGAAATATTCCTTTCGAAGAATTTTTGCTTTCACGCATGCGTACATATCGATCACAGTCAACACATATTTCGTTCTTACAATCTCATAGGAATCCTTAATAGTTGCAAGAAAATAACGTGACATCCAAAAACAACAACCACATGACACGGAACACAAGAATACACTCAAACACGATGACAATGTATGAATGAATGAAAGATTCATGGATTAAATCAAATCCAGATGAAAATTCTGTTATCTTACGACAAAATAAGGAATTGAAGAAAAGCGAATGAAGATAAACGAAGGTGAACTGCAATGAAAATGATACAATCGTACAAGCTCATTATTATTAAAATTGCAATTAATTAAAATTAATATTATTTCTTACGAGTGTTGGTTTAAAATCCCAAAGGCAATATCTTAAACTATAAATGAATTTTTCGCAAGAGAAAATTTAGCCATCATCATTATCTAGGACATCCTCAAAATTAAAAGAAATATTCCTTTCGAAGAATTTTTGCTTTCACGCATGCGTACATATCGATCACAGTCAACACATATTTCGTTCTTACAATCTCATAGGAATCCTTAATAGTTGCAAGAAAATAACGTGACATCCAAAAACAACAACCATTTTTCTTACGAGTGTTGGTTTAAAATCCCAAAGGCAATATCTTAAACTATAAATGAATTTTTCGCAAGAGAAAATTTAGCCATCATCATTATCTAGGACATCCTCAAAATTAAAAGAAATATTCCTTTCGAAGAATTTTTGCTTTCACGCATGCGTACATATCGATCACAGTCAACACATATTTCGTTCTTACAATCTCATAGGAATCCTTAATAGTTGCAAGAAAATAACGTGACATCCAAAAACAACAACCACATGACACGGAACACAAGAATACACTCAAACACGATGACAATGTATGAATGAATGAAAGATTCATGGATTAAATTTTTTTTTTACCCCTCTTTCAGAGAAAGGAGGGCATATTGCTTTGCTGCTGTCTGTCGGTCCACCGAAAGTTTCCGTTCATTTTCTTCGCAGAGGTTGCACATACTGAAATGAAATTTGGTGTACAGATTAATCATAAAATATTTAGGTCAAGTTTTGTTTTGTTTGTTTGTTTTGGGTATGATCGAGCAATGTTTGAGTTATGCCCATTTGACTAAGAAAATCCAAAAAAAATTTGCGCCGGGGGGGTGGGGGGGGGGTGGGGTGGTAAACTGTTTCAAAAGCATCTTTTGTTACTTTAAATCGAATTCTTATGTCAGAATCGGATGCATGCATGTTTTCAGGCCAAAATAAAAATTACCTTTGTTTCCCCTAACGCGACCGACCCAATTAAAACGCGCCGACTGGAAAAATTATTTTAAAAGATTATTCCAATATTTTTTTTTATGTTTATTAACTTTTATAAAACAGAATTCCATCAAAATCCGTTTTTATCAGAACGACTGATATTATTCTGTGACTTTCAAGCGTTTATTGGAAACAAAATGGGCGCCCACAATATGTGGTCACAGAGGGTTATTTCGCACATTTCATCTTAATGAATAGAATTCAAATGCCCTTTCTTCATGCCTTTTATTCATGGGTTAAACTTCATGACTTTGACATTGTGTATGACATTTTATCATTTTTTAGATATGATTTCTCCCAATTAAATATTGTTAACATACTTTTTTCAAATAGATTCGAAATTATGATAAAAGCTTTCTGAGACATCCGTGTATTTTTCTTTAATAAGGTCCTTGAAGATTGGTTGTTCCTTTGTTTGAATCCTTTTGATAATTATTGGGACAACAACATTTTTGTATTTGTCTGCTGAAAGGGCTCCAAATTTAGACTTGTACGCGGCACTTTAAGCTATTGAGCTGTGAGGAATCTTTTTCGTGCCAGTATCTACTGCGACACTGGACCTAAGTTTTTATGGTCTCATTCAAAGAACCGGTCTCAACGTCCCGCATTGATATTTGAACCTGCAACTCAGAAATAGCTCCTTATTTCGAGACTCCAAAACGAAATGCTCTAGAACCACTGCATATTTCAAAGCCCTGAAAAATATACATTGCATGTGTAAGCACTGGAAGCTGAAAGTAGGTATGAAAAATATACTCTGATGTCCAGTCTTTGCATACCCGAGGACCTTTTAAGCAGATGCATTCAATTTCAGCAAATTTACTCTGGTATGAGATATTTCACAAGTTCGATTGAATAATAGTTGTGAATAAATTTACCTTAAATGTTGAGTCTGAACGGCATTTGTATGGTATTCTAGCTGTTTACAAATCACTTTCTTTTGTACTTAACTTATTTTTAAAGGTATCATTCCATTTAATTTTAAGAATGTATTTTCAAAGCTGCTGTCAAAAAAATTATTTGCCTACCTACCTACCTAACTCTAGATATTTGGGTCGGGTTAGGGGAAACAGATATATTTTTAATGATGGCCTCAATTAAGGGTTCCTCATCACACATTTCAGATACTGTCAAAAATCAAACAAAAATATGCTTTGAAAATCAATACTTTAAAAATCTCTTACAATTAAATAAATGTTTTCTTTAATAAGAATATCCTATTAAATCTTTAATATTATCTGACATTTTAGGGAAGAATAAGTGTTTACCTGAAGTAGAGAGCTCAGTAGAAAATATTAATATAGGTTCCTCCATCCTTGTGTTCGAGCCTGATGCATGTATTTTTGTAACTGAGGGTTTTTCATCCGGCTCAGATACTGTAAAAATCAAACAAGAGATGTTATCAGAATCAATACTTTAAAAAAATTCTTACTATGGATTAAATATTTTTACTAAATATTATCTTGCTCAAGGAACGGGAAGTCCAGTAGACAATATACATGTAGGTTCCTCCATCAATGTGTTAGAGTCCGATTCGTGTATCTTTGAAACTGAGGGTTCTTTTATAGCACATTTCAGAAACAAAACGAGGACATGATATCAGAATCAATATTCTATATGAGTGACAAATTCTCGAATTGGACGCACAAAAACAATCAAACAAGGGTATATCACTCCTCTAGGAAAAAGCACAAATCAATTAAGTGATGAAAAGTTTACAGGGGTTTAATTTTAAACTGCCTGAGGATGGGTTTGTTCTTAAGCAGAGGATTTTGAAAGATTTTTCCTATATAATACTTTGTATTTTTTCCCTTGCTGTGGCCCCTCCTTACCCGTTGGGGTCATCATTTGAAGAATCGTGAAGAGGGTTTCCTATCAGTTTCAATTTTTTTTTTGGCCCAGTGGTTCTTGAGAAAAAGATTTTTTAAAATATGTCGCCAAATCATTTTACTTCTTCATGTGAACAATCTTGAATTCCCTTCGCCCAAGAATGCTTTGTGGCAAGTTAGGTTGAAATTGTCCCAGTGGTTCGATGTGGATAAGAAGTCGAAATTGTGAAAAGTTTACAGAGGAGAGACAGATGGATGAAATATATGCAGATAACGAACAGTATTCAAGTTAAAAAACCGTTCACAGTAGCTCAGTAGGTAGATCGTTCGCTCCGTGATCGGAAGGTCGTGAGTTCGAATCTCGGCCGCGACTGACCTAAGTCGATCAAAAATAGGTAGCAACTGTTCCTTCGCCATGCGCTCGGCACTTTGAAGTGAAAGTTGCGGGTCTTTCAGATGAGACCTTAAAAACCGAGGCCCCGTGTCACGGTAGGCGTTGGCACGATAAAGATCCCTCACTGCTCAATGGCCCTGAGTGCCGAGTAAAGGTCAAAATTTGAAGCCCTTCATCGGTATATGGTGACGTCTCTATATGAGTGAAAAATTCTCGAATGGGACGTAAAACAATATACAATCAATCAAGTTAAAAAATCCATTTAAGGAAGTGATTTCAAGGGTCAATGAAAAAATCCCCTCAATGAATTTTTCTCATTTTTACATATAATTTGCCTTACGTTAATGGTATCATAATATGAAAATTTCAACTATGGTCATCAGGGTTATAAGGATGATATGGTTGCCATGGTAACCGCAGTTTTTCAATATTTTGAAATTTATGAGGTGAAATTTTATATATCCCATACAGGTATCAAAATTGAAACAAAATAAAAGAATTCCACTAGATATTAAATAATATGCTTTATATTCAATGAAAATAAAAATTGTATCGGAAACTTTTGATAGATGTAGTAATGCCACCGCTGCTTTTGGGAGTATTCATTGTAAATTTGCAGTAATATTTTCACCTCAAGAGGAGTTTTCAACGTCTTGACAAAAAATTACCCAATGAATTTTCAAAAAACTAATATATTTTGTACAAATTGTTTTAAGTGACATGGTTAAAATATGAAGTAAGGTCATCACATTCATTTTGAAGCTACATGCATTTCAATACCCCCCCCCCCCTTTCCTAAAATATTATAAGATTTCATAAATTTTCGTATGATGGTTTGCTGCTGAACCTTAAATATGTATAGTATGTAAAAAGACTAAAGAAAAAACAATATGTATCGATAAATAAATACTTTTATTCTGAAAATCTTGCGTTTGTTGCTCATTTTACATGTAAATCAGAATAACAAAAGGAAAAAAAAAATTGTACTCAAAAAAATAACAACATGCACATTTGTTTGTTTTTTTTTTTTTTTTTTTTTTTTTTTTTTTTTTTTTTTTTCCCCATTTTTCCGTCCCAAAACATTCATTCCGTTATTATATCAATATAAATATATATGTTCTAAACCAGTACACAGTGGTCCAATGGGCAAACTGTTCATGTGCTGAACAAAAAATCGAGGTCTCTGCACTGTGACCTGGAATTGGGGGGGGGGGGGGGGTTAGACACCTGTCTGAACATATTGAATGAACAAGGGTTATTTCATAGAACTTGTATCTGCAATAAATATATAAAAATCCTAATGTCTAATTTGGCAAATAATAGTGATTTGCTATTTAATATTTACATTTGCAAATATTTTCCTTTCATATTCTTCGCATCATTTTCTCATGAACTAGGTACAGTGAGCAAGAATATCTCCATTGTGACGTCATAATTCCACACTTGACGTAAAATACATAAAATATGCCGACGTGAAGCGTCTTTGTTCATGTCCTCGTGAATTTTCGAGAATTATTATTTTAAAAATTATTTTTAGCTATATTTGAGAAAAAATTGCAAAAGGAAACTTTTCTTCTCCGTCAGAAGAAGTGTGTTCAGTTTCAATTTTTGACAAAATACCACGCATAAAACATTGAAATTATCTCAATCCATTTCTCCAAGAGAGCTCTTTAAATATAGGGAGTTTTCATTAGAAAATGACGTTATGAGGTCACCTTGACGTTATCAGATTTCCACGTTGTGATTTCGATACAGCGCAAAAAATATATTGTTTTTGAACTGAAAAGATAATAATGTCTTACTCTTCTATGTTCCCTCTGTGATGTATGCTAAAAATTTCAGATGAGTTTTAATTTCGCTAATTTGAAATTCTAATATAATTTTCCATAACTGGAAATATTGTTGGTCATTAATCCTGCTACTACATTTCTGTAAAAACAATTTCATCAAGAAAGTTATTGGAGGATAATTTATAGCACGAATTCGTATTCCGCTCTTCCCACTGCCTTGCTCACAATATGATTTTGAAAGTCGTAATGCACTACATGTCTATCTTTTAATCACTTTGCATTTAAGTGTATAGTTTACATAGAAAAAGCACAAGAAGACATACGTGTATGAATTAACTGCATATAGAATCGTCGTGCATGTATTATTATGATGATTCTTATTAAAGGCGAGTATCCTTCTTAGATTTTGTTTTCATTTAAGAATGAGTTTTGTTAATATATGAATTAAGCTAAGATAATATTCAGTTTCTGTTTGTTTATAAGATTACACATAAGTTAACACAAAAAAGAACATCAGGATGCTCAAATCTCTGTAAAAGTATACCAAAAAGCATTCAAAATTCATGAATTCACCCTTTCGACATGATTTTCACCATTATTCATTAAATGTAGATCAGAATCTGTTTCACAGGATGGTTAGTAACGTGGAATCCCCCCCCTTCTTCTTTGGGCTAGACATACGCAAATCCTTTCATTGCAGGCTGATCTGCCTGCATATATGTTCATACTTTGAATTTTAGGTTCAAGATATGCAATAATCCTCTTAATATGAGAATTAGAAATTCGAGGATTATTTTACATAAAACTGCAAAGAATAAAGCTTAAAACAGTCATTTATAATAGGAAAATGTGCACAGTGGATACAAAAACGTACAGTTTCATAAATCTTTCTAATTATTACCGATACTTTTTATATTAAATACATTGTATTTAACTTAACACATTTACATTTTTTATGTAAAAGAACAATCATAAAGCATGCATAATAGAATGACGCAAATACTTACTAGTACTCATAAATTAAGACAAAAAAAATAATTGTTCAAAATATCTATAAATTGGTGAATACTTATTTGCCACAGGAACAGCTTATGCTACTAAATTTAAGATTTAAATATTTATAAATTGTTATTTTGACATTCGAATTCTTAAAAGAGAATGGAATTAAAAACGAAAAACTTACTTTATTTGAAAGTGTTCTCAGTGCATCTTCGCTATCCAAGGGAGAGTAGCGGATCAGAACGCCTTGGCTAGCGAAGATGATCACAGAGCTAAATAAAAGATGATTCATTGATTGATTGTATGTTGTTTTACGTCCCCTTCGAGATTTTTTCACACATATGGAGACGACACCTTTACTCGGCACTCAGGGCCTTTGAGCAGTGAGGGATCTTTATCGTGCCAACGCCTTTTGTGACCTCGCTTTTTAAGATCTCATCCGAAGGACCCGCAACTTTCACTTCAAAGTGCCGAGCGCTTGGCGAAGGAACAGTTGCTACCTATTTTTTATCGACTAAAGTCAGTTGTGGCCGGGGCTCGAACCCACGACCTCCCGATCACGGAGCGAACGCTCTACCAAATGAGCTACCATGACGGTTCTAAATAAAAGAAATCATAATTGTGCAGATCGAAATAAGAGATTTCTCAGTAATTTCCATGAGAGAATCAATGTGAAATGTTTAAGTTGTGTTTAATTTTGAGGTTTCATAATAATGTACATGTACGAGGGTTGTCCGTAAAGTTCGTGGACAAGCTAAAATTTAAATAAAAGTTGCGTCATATATATTTATTATTAGCATATTTATAATCCTTTACTATATGTGAATTACAAAATGAAAAATTTTATTCAATTTCAAGTGTATAATTACAATTATTACTTCATTATTAAACTTGGGATGGTGACCCGGAGCACAACAAAGTTTTAATTAAAAAGTTATTAATCACTTTATACATTTCATTTGTATTTTGTAAAATTCCGTGGAAATTTGGATGGCTTTTACATTATAAGGTTGACAAAAGTTATAACGTCAAACCTGTAAAATTTGCAAGTTCAAGGTTTCGAAATGGCAGAGAAATCGAGGTCAGAGTTTATTAAGATAGTATCGTCATTGTTCGAAAAAGGGACGTTTTCACAAAAGGTGGAGCAGAGAGTAGTGATAAAATGTGTGTAGACATCGGAAAAACACCAACAGAGACCCATAAATTCCTTAAACAGTCGGGAAATCATAGTAAAGTCATCTATTCTTTAGTGTTTAAGTGGCGCAGAAGATTTTCGGATGAAAGAGACTGTTAACTGGATGACATGCGTGAAGGAAGACCATAGTTTCGAGATTGTAGTGCTGTAAAAAATGAAGTTCGTAACGTGACTTTGCCGTATTTCCATACATACAGTCGTTTTACGCGGACAGAGGTTTGATGATTTGCAGGATCTGAGACAGGAAGTTGTTAAATATTATTTCATGTGTGAAACCAGAATAGCTTGTGCACATTTTTGATGACTGGTTGAAACGACATAAGAAATGAGTTGGGTGAAATTGTGACTGCGTTGAGAAAACTTAAATGTATTTAGCATTTGACGTCGAGTAACGTCAAGGATTTTCGTTCTACTGCTCCGGGTATGAGTGTGTATTTTTTTTTGTATCTGATAAAATATAACTATTTGTGCTTTGTTTGTGATTAAAACTTGCATATAAATAAACTGAAACATCAATTTAATGAAAATAATAGTTTCATATATTTTATCAATGTTTGTCAGTAAATATCAATGTTGTCCACGAACTTTACGGACAACCCTCGTATTGCTTAACTTTTGTTTGATTTTTTACAAAAAATCTGGTTTTACTTTATATAAATTTTTTTGCTATGGCAAAACAATCATATATAATTAAATTCAGAAACGAAAACAGGTACCAGTACTTAACATTTTAAAATGGATTCATTTTCCTGATCCTTATCGCTGGTAGGATCATCGTCCCCGTCACTTTCAGACAAAATCAATTCCTCTGGCAGCATATTCCACCGTAGTTGTCCAGTCGCGGAAACCGGAAATAGACTCTCTGTGATGCCTTCCAAATGACAGGAACTACATAATACAGCAATGTGCCCGTACATCCCGACAACACGAGCACCATTTTTGCAACAACAGTACCTATCTATAATTGTAACATTATTATACTTCACCCGTAATTTTTTGTGCTGACATGTTGACTTTGGATTTTAGCACTTAAGATATCGGGGATTTCATCAATGACAAGGACATCAAACAAGCCATCACTTGTAAAATCTTTGGATGAATATAACTTTGCAGTCTTAATCTGGTATACACCAATTATAAGGTCTCTTATTTCATGTTCCGTTAACTTCGGCTAATTATATACGCTAATGTTTGAACTATTCTCAGGTCAAATGTCAATTCAAAGAAAAAATATTTGTAAAATCCTTGTCTCAAGCATATTTACTCTCCCACTGGTGCAACAAAAAACAGGATCCTTTGAGGAGGTCACCATCTCAAGGAGAACTTCATTATTGTACTTTGTTATTATTCCCCCCTCCTAAGGAGAGGGGGGTATACTGTTTTACCCTCGTGTGACTGTCTGTATGTTACGTGGTCACCATCACAAGGAAAATTACATAATTGTACTTTGTTATTATACCTCCGCTCCGAAGGAGGGGGGGGATACTGTTTTACCCTTGTGTGTATGTCTATGTAGCTGCAGGGGCTAACAAATAGATTTTTCAAGCACTTGCCCACGGGCAGGTGCATCGTCAAATTTCACTTGCCCTACTTTAATTTTTACTTGCCCCATCGTAAACTATAAATGAACATAAAATAATTACAGTACTTCATATTCATCACAATGAATTAATTTGTCACCAAATCGTAAAAAATTTGCAACCTCAATGTGTTGTTTTGAATATTGGTGACATTTGAAAACTCCTGCCAGTAAGTACTAAGTACCATACAATCTGTGTTACTATCATATTTCAGCTATTGTAATGTACTTGCTTTTTGTTAAAAATAATTATTTCCGACCGTTGTTTTTCTTTTCTCATACTTGGCACGCCTATTCGGTTTTGTACTGAGTTCTTTCGCTAAAATTAATGTTATGGACGATGTACTTATCATTTGCTTTTGATCGTTTTCTGCCTAATAACTGTCAAAACTTTCCCCATTTCTGCAATGCCAATTAGTCACTTTCAATTAAGTACAAATACGTATACTAACGGTATAACTTGTAGTAAATGGATTCTACATGATGACACAATTAAACTGGTTCGCATACGAAGTGTGACAAGCAAAGGAAGATAACTCTTAGGACAAAAAATTCGCACGATTTCGTGCAAACAGAGAGGTCTCCGTGCAAGTAAAACTAAAACATTTTTTAAAATATTTATTTATTGATTTTTTTTTAAAGTCACTTGCCCATGGACAAGTGCCTATTAAAAATTCACTGGCGTCGGGCAATGGGATTTGTCAGCCCCTGAGCTGTCCGTTACATATTTTCGTAGCAGCTTTCTCTGTCACTACGAGGGGTAATCAAAATGTTCATGGACTGATGCGATAAAATTAATATTATGTAATCTTTGTTTACAAAATTTATAAGGAACATAAAACAACAAAAGTTTAAGTGTTGAAAATTTTGCTTGATACGTTGATAATTTGCCAAATTATTCTAAAATAAAAAAGACATTATATCATCACCCAGCGCTGTCTCTATTTAGTTTCATGACGTCCGACGACGTCATTGTTTCTCAATGGCCGCTCTCTTTACCTCATACACTTATCTTGATGACATTACTTGGAGCTAAGCAAGGACTTATACCGGCCTTGTTTATATGACCTTAAAATGTCATAAACAGCTGCTTTTAAAGCATATAGTATTGTAAATGGATCTTCAAATGGGGAAAGATCCTCACTTTATTATGCCAGAATACTACGCTTGTTGGAATTAAATTTCTTTTTACCTTTGACAACCTGACTATAAATCGATATATCAACTGTGCATCTTTCATCGCTTTGAATCTTTTTAGGCATTTAAAATCGAGTACTCTGGACCCATTTAATTTTTCTGTAGCCCTTTAAAACATTTTCAAGGTCTATTGCATTATTTCCAGGTGCGAAACTTTATAGCATGTAGGAAAAAGAACCCCCTTCCCCTTTTTAACGTCATTTTCAAGCCCTTAATTGTTTTGACATTGCATATGTAACAGGCGGGGGAAAATGTCGGTCAGACTGGGACTCGAACCCGGGACCTCCCGCTAACCGTGCGGGTGCTCTTACCACTGAGCTACCGGGCCGACGTACCAAATCCCCGTTACACTCTTCCCCCCTTTTTCTTGAGGTTTTTCATCCTGAAAACCTCACAGAGACTCTTCTAAACCACCCGTGGGTTTTATTATTGGGCGCCAAAATAAGAAAGGTGAAGAATATACAGCCACAGTCCAAGCAATTCATGGAACAACAGAACGCTTCCACGGAACATCATGGTAATCGACATGTTAGGACAGTAGAAAATGGAAAGATCCCTGTCAGAATTGTATATATAGGCGATGAAGATGTCTGGTTAAAATTAAAAAGTCGAATTGGAACCTTACACAAAGTTGATGTCATCAAATCTAAAGACGATGAATACGACCTAGAAATTCTTGATAAGAAAATTTACTTTCGGAAAATAAATACAGATTTCATCAAACCGACAAACAGTAAATGTGAGAATGATTTAAAATTTTAACTGGGAAATGCACAGTTTACTGAAAGCCAGAAAAAGCAATTTCATGAACTCAATCAAAAACAGTTAGACGCATTTACCAAAGATGACGATGATCTTGGCTGTACGGATTTGATTACACATATTGGGCCATTCCAAGTTTTTCCTATGTTTAGCGTCCGCGTGCGCTTTGGTTTCTCACACCCTATATCGGAAAAAGCAAACAAAATCAGGAATCCTGAAATGAATCATTCTGGTCGAAATCTTTGAATTCTCTCAATTTCTCTAAATATTTGTATACAATATGTCCATATTAAGTATATTTTAAGCATTTAATACATTAGTTTTGCTGAGGAATAGATTTTGCTACAAGAAAAATAAGAGTAATGAAATCAAATCCCTTGAATGACGTCATTTTTATGACTATCAAGTCTGTGTTTTATTTTTTTGTCTTGTGTGTTTTTTGCGAATAGGTAGGTAGGTTTTTAAAAGATGTGTGAACGCTAAACAGAGAAAAAATTTGGAATGGCCTAACATCAAGCTAACAAATGACATTCCTGTTCGAGTGCCACATCGTCAAATACCACCACATCAAATCGACGAAGTAAAACAACACATACGCAAATTGTTAAATCAAGGGATAATTAGAAAGAGCAATAGTCCATTTGCGTTCGCTGTCATGATAGTGAGAAAAAAGGACAAAAGTCTTCGTTAATGTGTTGACTATCGCGAATTGAACAAGAAAACTATTATAGATGTGTATCCGTTACCTAGAATAGAGGAAACGTTAGACGTCTTGCATGGAGCGAAATACTTCAGTTCTATAGATCTAGCCCAAGGATACCATCAAGTTGCTATAGATGAGAAATCAAGAAAACGGCATTCCGAGTTGGAACTGGTGGCTTATATCTTGGATGCCTTTCGGCTTTTGTAACAGCCCCGCTAGTCGCCCGCGTGGCGCAGTGGTTAGAGCGTCTGCTCTAGAGTCGCGAGGTAAGGAGTTGATCCTTACGTCGCGGGTTCGTATCCCACTGTGGGACGTGGAGATCGGTCCTTCGGATGAGACCGTAGAAACCGAGGTCCCGTGTCGCAGTAGGTGTTGGCACGAAAAAGACCCTCACTGCTTAATGGCCGTATGTGCCGAGCATAAGACAAAAATTGCAGCTCTCCACGGGAAAGTGGTGGCGTCTCCATATGAGTGAAAGATTCTCGAGAGGGATGTTAAACAACATACAAACAAAATAAACAGCCCCGCTACATTTCAAAGACTGAAGGAGGCTTGTTTTACATGAAAATTTTGACATTTTATTTTTATGGATGATATATTGGTATTTTCTCAAACCATCGAAGAACACATACATCGATTAGACATTGTATTCTCCAAACTAAAAAGTCATGGTCTTAATGAAACCATCAAAATGTAATTTCTTTAGTACATATGTAACTTAGGACGCATCGTTTCAGCCGAAGGAGATTCTACAGATCCTGAAAAGACAGAAGCTATACGATCATGGCCAACACCAAAATCTGAAAAAGAATTACGATCATTTTTAGGATTAGCCGGTTACTATAGACGATTTGTGAAGGATTTTTCAAAAATTGCAAAACCTTTACATGGTATAACCACAGATAACAAGAAGAAAAAGAAGAAATGTCCATCCAACCATTTATAGAACTTTGGAGTAAAGAATGTGATTATGCATTCCACGAGCTCAAAGAAAGATTGGTATCTTCTGCAATCTTAGGATACCCTGACTTTAAGAAAACTTTCATTCTGGAGACAGATGTGAGTTTTGATGGACTTGGTGCTGTGCTATCGCAAGAACAAGATCAAGGACATGTAGTTAAAGCATATGCGTCACGAACATTGAGACCAGCGGAACGTAATATGGAGAATTACAGTTCCAAGAAATTAGAACTGTTGGCACTAAAATGGACAGTGACTGAAAAATTCCGCGATTACCTACTTGGAGCAAAGTTTGTTGTTTACACGGTTAATAACCCGCTGAGTTACCTACAGACTGCAAAGTTGGGGGCAACGGAGATGCGATGGACTAGTCAACTGGCACATTTTAACTTCGAGGTGAAATTCCGATCAGGAAAGGTTAACCGAAACGCTGATGCTTTAAGTCGTAAACCTTCACCAAGAGTTAGAACTGTCACGTGTAATTCTGAATCTGTTTTTCAGAGAATGATATTAGCACCCCACTAATGGATCTCTGAGATGAAAGTAACTTTTTTTAGATGCTCATATTCGATCTACTTATGTAGACTCTGTTGAAGTAACATCAACTTTGCCAGACTATCAACCTACTGAATTGTCTTCATTACAAGAACTAGATCCAACAATAAGAAGAGTCATGCATTGGCTTAATAGTCATACTCGACCCACAATTAAAGAACTGAAGCAAGGGAAGAAAGATGTTAGAAAACTATTGAAACAGCAAAACAAATTGCAAATTGAAAACAACGTTCTATATAGAAACATTGAAAGTGATACTGGTCCTGTTCGACAACCTGTTTTGCCACTGTCTTTCAAAGACCATGTATTAGACATTACACGATCACGCAGGTCATCAAGGGATAGAAAGAACTTTGGCATTAATTAAAATGAGATGCTATTGGCCAACAATGCAAAATGATGTAGAACAATATTGCAAAAAGTGTGAACGTTGCATGGTAGCCAAAGCACCAGTTCCCACAGTACGACCACTTATAGGGAATCTTTTAGCGTACCAACCGCAAGAAATTCTAGCAATGGACTTTACTGTTCTCGAACCAGCGAGCGATGGGCGAGAAAATGTACTAGTGATGACTGACATATTCAGTAAATATACACAAGCAGTGCCGACAAAAGATCAAAAGGTAGTTACCGTTGCTAAAGTGCTAGTAAAAGAGTGGTTTGTTAGTTTTGGAATTCCTAGAAGGATTCATAGCGACCAAGGGAGAAACTTCGAAAGCGAAGTTGTAAAAGAACTATGTAAAATGTATGATATCTCTAAAAGTAGAACAACTCCGTATCATCCTGAAGGAAACGGCCAGGTAGAACGATATAATCGTACAATGCACAATCTATTAAGAACATTATCTCCCACGCAAAAGAGGAATTGGCCTGAACATCTAATTTACCGGGTATGTTAAAATTACTTTTTGGGTTTCTGTAGTTCTTTATTTAAAATATACATCTAAAAATAAAAATAATATAAAATAATAGTGTTTCTTTAAAATAATTTTTATTCCTTTGTTTGAATTATCAGTTGTTCATAACAAGACACGCCATACTGAGATTCGGAAACTTTGTGAAATTGAAGTCCGTAAAAGTTAACTTCTAATTGATCGCCATAGAAGTTATCAAAGTATGTCAGTATTTATCTATTAAGTATCCTGTAAAATTTATGTGTAATTTACAGCATATTGAGTGTTTATTATGGAAATTCCTAAATGAGTGGATTGTTTAGGTTTATATATGAGATTCATTGTTTACAAAAAAAGCTTATAGTCAAATTTATTATACCTCCGCTTCGAAGGAGAGGGGGTATACTGTTTTACCCTTGTGTGTGTCTATCTGTCTGTCTGTCTGTCCGTAACAAATTTGTCGTCGCAGTTTTCTCAGCAACTACTCATTGCAGGTGCTTGAAATTCATTTGAAGGATTCATTTTTTTTACGAATCCGTGGTCAACTTCCTGTTTATTCGTGCGTCTGTCCGTACCACACATCACAAATTTTCGTCACAGTTTTCTCAGCAACTCATCGCAGATGCTTGAAATTTTAGCACACCCTTTGTTTAGGCTTGCCATATTCTGGGATTCATTTTTGTACGAAGCTGATGTCAACTTCCTGTTTATCCGTGCGTCTATCCGTACCATACATAACAAATTTTGGTAGCAGTTTTCTCAGCAACTACTCATCGCAGATGCTTGAAATTTTAGCACAACCTTTGTTTATGCTTGTCATATGCTGGGAATCATTTTTGTATGAATGTTATGTCAATTTCCTGTTTATCTGTGCATCTGTCTGTACCAATCATAACACATTTGGGTTGCAGTTTTCTCAGCAACTACTCATCGCAGATGCTTGAAATTTTAACACACTCTTTGTTTAGGCATGCTATATGTTTGGATTCATTTTTATACAAATCCGATGTCAATTTCCTGATTATCACTGTGTCTGTCCATAACTAAACTTGTGTATTCACATCAGAGCGGGGTATTATTAGTGATCACTGGCTCACAGACTTCTTGTTTGAACCTGATGTCTACTGTCTTCCTATTTATCTCTCCGTTTGTACATAACAAATTTTCGTCGCAGTTTTGTCAGCAACTTCTCATCGCAGATGCTTGAAATTTTTGCACACTCCTTGCTAAAAAGCATGGCCTATGGCGGGATTTATTTTTGTTGGAATCCGATGTCAACTTACTGTTTATCCGTGCATCTGTCCGTACCACATTTCCGTCACAGTTTTCTCAACAACTGTTCATTGCAGATGCTTGGAATTTTTGCACTTTTTGAGTAGGCATTTGCCATTTGGTGGGATTCATTTTTGTTCGAATCTGATGTCAACTTCCTGATTACCCGTGTCTGTCCATTTCAAATTTCTGTCAGTTTTCTCAGCATATACTAATCAGATGCTTGAAATTGAAGCACACTCTTTATCTAGACAACTCATATGGTGACATTCATTTTCGTATGAATTCCTATCAACAAGAGAGGGTATATTCACATCAGGGAGGATATTACTAGTGAGCATTCACTCTGACTTCTTATATAGTATATTATTTTATTGTCATGCAATTAAAGAGAGACATTAAATTTTGAAGCCACCTGCTTCAGGGTCAAGAAAAAATTAAAAGACAAAAATGATTTATATTAGTGCATTTAAGGGCATCGATTGATCTTGTCAGTTTTCTTGATAATATTGAAGCATACAAATGAATTTTACCATGAAATAATCATTTCATATCAATATTTATATTTAATATATATTACAATCAGATGTCATGATGGGATCACAAGGAAAGTTACTGATGAACGGAGTATTTCTTACTGACGGTTTTGAATGAAGGTAAATGTGAATGACTGTTTCGTTATTGATTTAAAATTATTATATAATTATATTTATTTTGATATTAATGGAAGATAATTTAATATAATTGTACATACTTGGAATGTGTTTCAAATAAATTATAAACAAAATATAACTTTTCCCCTTTATACATTTATTTATAGATTTTGAAAAAAAAACACAATTCATTAAGAAAATAATATAAATAATATATTTAGGTTCTCCTTTTACAATTTACTCAAGAAAGGTTTACAAATCCACAGTAACTACAGGGATCATTGCGTTTTCCCATCGAGTGTCAATCATTTTCCAAAAGTAAAATGCTCAAGCTACCCTGTAATTTCTGTTGTATGCAATCTTCCAATCCACAATTCTTTGTTGCTTCTCGTCTCGGAAATATAAAGGAATCCTGAATTTCCCTTCGTGAGACACCAGACAATTCCAACAAGTTTAAGTCACACGGAAACCACTGCACTCCGATTCCACGTTGTTTCCGGAGTCATGGAAACGAGAAATCCTAAGGTTTTTAATAGCTTCTCTTCAGAGGAAACCTGAGGATTCCCTCCGATTCCATGTTGTTTCCCAACCTATGGAAACTAGTAGAATCCTCAGGTTTCCAACTTTGGGAAACTACTACGAGGATCGGGAAATGTCAGGTTTGCCGAGGTTTCCGTGGCTTGGGAAACCTCATGGAACCGGAGAGTAGTAGTTTCTGTGCCACGAAAACTTCAGAGAATAACCTAGCATCCGCTACGGAAACCACTGGGAAACGGTGTAAACTTTAGGTTTCCATGTGGTTTCCCATGATCGGAAATGAACTTTTCACCCAGTGTCTAAAACGTTGAAAAGGTCATAATTCCGTCAAAAAATTACTGAAGCCGAGCAAAATAGAAACTTCATCTGTAACTCATCAGGATTCACTCGCATACCAAAAACAATTTAGTATCTGCAAGCTTTTTGTAAAATGCGGAAAACCCCGTGGGACAGTCAGATGGAAAGATAGATAGACAGACGGACGAACGAGACGGAGACCTAAAGTCTCCTCCGATTTCAATAGTAGGGGACTAACAAAACCAATTTCTCCTGGTAAAGAATTCTTCGTAGGAGATCAATCTCAGTCTTGGGTTTATAATTCTAAATACCTATGAATTGAACGTTCTTTTACTGATAACCGTAACTTGCCAATGTCCTCAAGTCATCCATAAACACATTCAGCTAGCTGAAGAACAGAGGGACCATTGTAAATCACAGTGTACAAAGACATACATAAATAAATAAAAGTCCTTTAATAGACGAGGGAATGAAAAGACCCAGTCCTTTGTTTTATTTGTATATTTGTTTTAATGTATTAATTATAATTTTTTATTTTGTATTTAAGCACTTATTTAAAAATAGAATAACAACATTAGATAAACTTGTGAGGTATGCTTAATTTAGATACTATGCTTAATATTAAGATAAACCTTCCACAACAGTTCACTTTTGACAGTAAGATTTATTAAAATGATTCTTGTATATTTTTTGGTCAATTCACGTAGGAAATTTTATTTGAAAAAGAGGTTAATGGTAATCTAACAAAAAAGCTTTATGATAAACGTTATGACTTTCACTTTCCAATCGTCAACTTCCCTTACTTATGCAGCAATATACCCTTATCACCTGCATACGGGGTTTATATCTGTCAGTTGATTCGATACACCAGAGCAAGCTCTGCGTATGAACAATTTCTAAAACGAGGTAAGTTATTGACAAACAAGTTGATGAAACAAGATTATCAGCAAAACAAGAATACCAGCTTTCTCGTTTAAAGTCATCATTTCGTAAGTTCTATGGTCGGTACAATGACCTTGTCAGCAAATACAATCTTTCAACAAGTCAAATGCTGGCTGACTTATTTTCATACTAATTGTTAGGCCATTATTTACACGCTGAATTGTCGACTGATTTTTCCGTTATTTCCCGATCATGACAAGGAGCACCGGCTGGGGTGACCGGTCGGCAGGAAATGATTACTCTTCCATGGCACCTGATCCCACCTCTGATGTTTTAGAGGTCCGTGTCTGCTCTGCTCTGTAATGTTTAATGGACTGTTGAGTTCGAATACTGTTCGTTATCTCCACGTATTTCATTTAGATGGACGACTGTTCATTTACTTCATTTTTTCTCATCACCTGTGTGCATGCAAGAACATTTTCTGTATTTGCGTATATGCCATGGCTGATGGGACATAATAGTTGTCAAAATGTGTCATATGACATGACATACATAGAAAATTACCCTATAGATAAACAGAAGATATTGTTTTTATGTGTTTATTACCAGGGTATATTTTATTAAAGATAAATTTTAATAGCATAACTGGATCTTCTGCCTTTACATGAAATACCTTTCCTTGTATAAAACATGTCTATCCAAAAGCGTACACCTTGTAATAGCGACCATCATCTCGTTGAAAAAGGTGAAGGTAAGGAGACCTAAAGCAGGCGTTCATTCCACGATCAATTACACCAATTGAACCATATGTATTGCAAGAGGAACGAGCCGACTTTGGAAATGAATCGAAAGCTACATTTGCATCATTTCTACGATGGCCAACTCGTTTTTCGATAGCTCGTTTTCCTCCGTGCATGATATGAAATGTATGCGTGGTATGCACATAATTGACGACATGTTGCTGATCTGTAGTAAGATGGGCTTTATGTATGTCAACACTCGCTACCACTACGTTTTTTCCGTGTTGGTTGTTTATGGTTCCTCCTATTCCAGAGCAAACGTGAACCATGTACTTTGTATGATCTGTGCTGTGATCGCTGGTTACAACAAGCCAATTACGCCAGTAGTATTTTTGTGAAATTTTGTCATGCAAGGGATTAGTCAAGTCACAGTTGCTAGCGTGAGCATGGTCTGAAACAAATTTATCCACATCAATGGCCAGTTGTCTTCCGTATTGCGTCATCAGTTTGTGGTCAGCTGCAGTCATTGTGTTTTTTAAATGTTCAAACTTTACTAACCAGTCGTGCTGAATAAAGGAAGATAAGGACGGATTCGCAAGTTCATAATAGGCTATTTCAATTGCCGCTGCGTCTATTAATAATTTTGTAACGCCTAGCATGAATTGTTGAGTCTTCTTTCGATCCCACTCCAAGTGGGTGATGGCCTCATCAAAAATTGGTCCGTTAAAAAGGTTACTTTGACCCATCACTCCGTCGTAAATCTTCCCCCCAGCTTCGTTATATTGTTGAAAGCTGTTGAAAAACAACTGCTTCCTTGCGTTAAACTCGGTTTGACTTTTTGAGGCAGCAAGCGCTCTATATTTTTCTCCAACCACGTGAATTGTGCTCTCGTAAGTACCATAATGGACTTCAATGTTTACCCAGTTAATTTGGCGGGAAATTGTGGCAAACTCATGATCTATACGGTCAAATCTGAGAGTGACGTCTTCGTATAGTTTCTGAATGGCTTGAAGTTCTGCAGAAGGACCTGTGTCAAAAAATCCGAAGATGAAAGATAAGACGGCTCCAATAACGCCCAGGTATGGACTCACAGAGGATATAAGCTTTGATGCCGCCCTGGAAAAGTCCTGACTCTCAATAAATGAACCCAGATCATTTGCCAGGCTTAAGCTGTCGGTTATAGTTGAAGGGTCGATTGCATTCACTGCCGTCCAACAAATAATTCCAAAACAGAAGTAGATGGGACGGAGATTCATATTGCTTCTTAAAAAAACAAAATAAAGACAGAAAAAAATTACAAAAAATAAAATTCAGTGAACAGGCCATTAAAATACCAGAGGGGGGATTAGATGTCTTGGATGCGTAAGCATTCCCTGTCAATTAACCGGCCATACGTGCCGTGAACCCTATGTATTGATTTAGTATACGGAACATTCAACAGTCAAATTAAGTATTTAAAAAACAAAGGCCTAACAATTGGCATGTAACAAGTCTGATAAGCTAGAAAAAAATTATTGTTCCAGTAAACATTTCTGGTATCATGAAAGAACCTTAATGTACTCATCCATATGAGACCTAGTGATAGATTTGGTGAGGGCTTTGCTTTTATATCCATGACTTCATTTATTTAGAAAAGAACTACACACCCTAACTTTCGATTCCTGCCTATATTTTACACCCATTTAATTCAATACTAATGGTAATTTGGTCATAAAATCTTGATTTATAATCTTAATACCAGTGTTAAATAGTTACTCTTAATTCTAGCTCTTTTTATAAGGGGTGTGTGTGGGGGGGGGGGGGGGGGGGTTGTTGTAAACGATGTTTTCCATTGACATCGGGCCTGAAAGCATCATATTTTAAAATACATGGATAAATGTTCTTTAAATCATTCCTTATGTTTTATGCATATTAAATTAAACATGTAATTTGTAAAATACAACGTTTAAATTGTAAACCCTTCGAAATTGGTGAAAAAAATAAGCATTTTTGTCGTTTTTTTTGTCTGTAAACATATGCCTCCCCCCCCCCCCCAAAAAAAAAAAAACACACACACACACAAAAAAACTTTGGTGTGATTTTGTGAAATAACAATCCATATTAAATACCTGTGAAACGGAATTTTTGTTTCACGGGGGGGGGGGGGGAGATTTTTAAAAATAATTTCTTTTTTCTGTTGATTTCTATAGTGAAAAGCACAAGTTTTACCAAAATTGTAGAATTATCTCTCTGTGCTTTCCCAAATAAGTAATTTTTTTTAAATTCATATAAATATCTGCATAAATATGAAAAATCAATCAAATATGTTAACTTTTGAAATTTAGCAATTTTTTTTTCTCCGTCAGATTTTGTAAACTTAGTGAGTGAATGTCTATTTTGAAAATATTTATTACGCAGCGGAACTTTTGTATTGATATGCTAAGAAAAAATGTGTACAAAATAATTGGTAGGAGATTATTTTTAAGTGGGATATCAATGGGCTTTTCTACATGCAACAAAGAGAACGTGATTATCAAGAAAACAACAACATAGATACTTCTGTATAAAGCTGTCTTTGTTTGTTAAAAAGATATTGGAATGTTTTCAGTAATAATCTTCTTTTATATATATATATATATATATATATATATATATATATATACTACTTTTCATTACTTGACATGATATTCTGTATATATGTAAACGTGTTAATGTACCTCATGTACCATTGTATGGTTTGAGAGTAATAAACAAACAATATAAATTGTCAACAATAGCACATATATATATATATATATATATATATATATATATATATATATATATATATATATATGCTGATGAAAGTATTATTGATTTCCCATAAACTGTATACGGTTTCAAGTTAAAATTTTCACGATTGGGGGGGGGGGGGAGAGGTGCTTGTCTGTCCTTAAGATAAACAAAAATGCATTATATTACATTAAGATTAATTCGTGCGGCTTATGTCCGTACATGTATTTTTATTGATCATTTCAAAACTATTAAATTATGGTTTAAATGAATTATTTAACATTTCGAAGCAATACCGAATTAACCTTTCTAATTATAGGTAGATAAATATATATAAAAAGAATATGGTATATTTTTATTTGATTTTTCTTGAATTGGGAATGAGATTTTTTCCGTTCTAGCATTTAAAATTTTATTCTACTCCTTGATAGAAGGGGAGAAAATTACATTTAATATTCTAGAAAGTTTGTAGCCACTTTGCATTTTGTTAAATGTTACTTTTTATTAAATTAAGATTTATGAGAATTTCTTCTTATACATCAGTTATTTTTCTCCAGAACATGAAGAAAAATAATTATAGTACATTCTCAATTGACACGTGTTATAAGGGAATTTATCTCCATTATTTATTCATATGAAGAAAGTTAGTAGTTATTTACCGTAGTCTCCAATCTTCTGCACTATCAGGAACCTATTGTTGGTGTGTTACATGTAGTTGGTGAACTTGCTAATATATTCTAGGATTCCATAATCGTTCCCTTGACCTATATTTGCACCCCTTGAACCAGAATTAATGTTATCTTTGCATGACCCATTTTATTCCATGTCATATCTATGACTGATGCGTTCTTATAACTTATAACTATTCTTGTACACCTTTTTAACTCTATACTTATAAATTAATAAATTTTGCAAATAAACTATGAAATGCCTGTACCAGAGTTCATACTTACTCCTTTAATGCTACACTTGGTATGAAGTGATATGCAAGTTTTAGTGGCATAGAAATGATCTTTAATTTAATTCAAAAGAACTTAAATTTTCAATAGACAGACGTGAGATAGCAACACAGAGAGTACAATCTTATGGTGGTTCGGGTTGATGGATCTAGGTAATTGACAGTATTTAATGAAACCGACAACAAGCAATCGTTTAAATATTTCATAAATCGGCATTAATGAATCATCCAATCCAAAATCGTTTTAAGTGATACAAAAGAAATAAGTGGGGTGATATCTGTTTTAAGGGGGTCGACTGGGGTTTTCATTGCGCAATACTTCGCGCAGCATAGTAAAACAAAGGTATTTACTCTTTTAAAGCAACTATTTTTACATAATTTATAAAAATTAACAAATTTAGGAAATCTAAGGTTAAAAAATCTAATTACGTTTTTAAATAACTGATTTTTTGAACGATATTTCAAATGATGGGTATACTGACGTCGTAATAGTGTGTTTTTGACGTTATGAATAACCGAAGTTCTTTAAGAGGGGTCATTAATTATGCCATAGAATAAAAAGTATAAAATACATGCTCTTGAAATTTTAAAAATAGGAAATTGAGAATCTAATGATCATTTTTATTATTTTTTGTGTAAATCTGTGGTATCTGTCATGTTTTGTTGTACTCCATAAAAACATGAAAATATCATGAATTTTGACATTTTGAGATGCTCCTTCTGGAAACCAGACGGTAGAATTTTGTGTTTCATGCACAAAATCTACAATATAGTATTACCCATTAAATATTATAATTTGAGCAAAAAGTCTATAGTAGCACTTGTATAATTTGCTTCGAAGTGCGAAAAAATGGTATTTTCCTATATAATCCTATAGTAAATGTACCTGTATTTTGAGATGCTCCCTAAAAAATATCCAGACGATAGATTTTCACTAAACTTGGCATGTATACCGATGTCAATGTAAGGTACATATTATATAAAATTAAAGAGTTTCTCTAAAGTAGTTTTCACACAATAAAACCCCAGTCGGCTCCATTAAAAAAAAACAAACCAAAAACCGTTTTTTTTTCAGTCACTGATTTTACTCTTCCTGCTATAAGCCTATCTTTTAGGATTAAAAATTTATTTTAAGTTATACTATTGCAATTGTTCCGTCAGCAGTGCTAAAAATTTCAAAAATTGCTTAGTTTTAATTTCGTCAGATACGGATATATATTTAATTGCTGTGTTAAAATTTAGAAATTTATTTCAAAATTAAGGATGATCTCCCTCGTGCATAGCTCCGATCCTTCGACGTATTTGGCTCCAGTCTTTGGCACCTTTTTTCAGCTCTTCCACGTCTTTTTTATTTAATATTTTGGATTTCCAACGTTTCGGCTTGAGCATCACTGAAGAAACAATCTGTCGAAATGCGCATCTGGTGCATCAAAATTGGTTCCGTATATGATTAACACCATGTTAAAATTCAAAGAATCGGTCACCACATTTTATAAATATTATTTTGGAAATTAAGGGTTATTGTGTGATAAATCTAGAAATAATATTTCTATAAATTGTAAGATATTTCTGACACGATAAGCAGTATTTCTTTGGACTTTGTAAAATTGGTCTGTATTAGAAATACGGAACAGGACCACTGAAGGTTGGGGTATCGTCTCTTTTGAATTCTGCGTTGTATAAACCAACTATGAAGATCGTTCAAAATTAAATCCGATTCAGTATATCAAAATCTCGTAGAAATGGGAAAAAAAGATTGATTTATGTGGTTTATATGGTCTCATCCGAAGAACAGAAGTAGCGGGATTCGAACCCGCCACGTAAGAATCGACTCTACTCCTTCAAGTAAGAGCCTCGGTTAACGTCGGACTCCACAACAGAAGGCCATTTTTCTAACCGCCTGATAATTTGGTCGGAACGTATTAAGCGTGAAATAAATTGTAAACAAGTAATTCTCAGGTACCTGGGATATAAAAGTCATTCTTTAATGTTCAAAGCCTGAATTGTTAATTAAACAATTTATTTCCACTTTGGGTTTCAGCGGCAAGAATTTTTATAATGGATGCTAGAGGTTACGCAGCGCCAATTCAAAAGTATCTCGCCGTAAATCTCTAGCATGCTAGAGTAGGATCGATTCTATATGCCGAGACTCAATAGCCAACCGTTTTAATCCCAGCGAAACGCGGGCGATCTTTGCAGAAAGTAAAACTTCAAGCCTATTCTCAGTTGGCATATGTTACTAAAAGATTTATCTCCAATTTATTTATAGTAAGAACTTGATTGTTATTTACCATTATCTCAAATCTACTGCACTGTTAGGAACCTATTGTAGGTGTGTTACATGTAGTTGGTGAAAAAACTTGTATACTTTATATTCCATAACTTCACATTATTTCACCCTGATCGATTTTTGCACTCCTTTGAACCAAAATTACTGTTACGATGTTATCCTTACATGACCCCATTTCTCCATGTCATATTTATAATTGAAGCATTTTTTAACTATCTGTAGCAACCCCAGTAGAATTTTATAGATCTTATATAAAGTAAACATCTTTGAAAATTTTATTAGTTTTAATATGATAGGAACATACAAAAATGCAAAGAATCGGTCATTACACTCGGGTGACCTATTGCTGTTGTCGTCAGTCGTCGTGCGTTAACATTTGAAGATTTTCAACTTTTCAGGAATCGCTTAACTAATTTCAGTAAGTACCCATGAGTGAAGGGGGAAAATGAATTTAATTGTCCTTGTTCCTTGGGTCTGAGGGGTGGGGCTACATTTACATCACAGATTATATTTACATCACCAGTAATAACGTGTCCAGCAGGACTATAGTTATAGGGCGAAGAAGAACATGAACACGATGGAGGATTATGTTTCAGATATTCGATATCCAGGCCCTGTCTTTTAGTTCTTCTATTCTTTAATTGGAATAACAAATACATTTAACATTTAAAATTGCATTGAGATTGGCATGTTTTGTATTATCCGCAAAGCCATGTTGTCCCAGTCAGACGACCAAACGCGCCTCTAATTTTAAAGAGTTCACTAATGGAAATCAAACGTATTGACATTGGCAAATAAAGATGATTTCATTGTTTCTTAGCTCACCTGAGGGAAAGGCTCAAGTGAAATTTTCTTATTGAAATTTGTCCATTGTTTTTCGTTTTTGTCCTTGTCGTAAACTTTTTTATGCCCCCGGACAGAAAGATCCCGGGGGTGTATTCATTTTGTCCTATCTGTCTGTTTGTCTGTTGTCAACTTTAACCTAGCCCACAACTATTGCGCTGTCAAGGGAAAGGCTTTAATATTTGACATGAGTGTTCATTATGACAAGACCATTCCATTGGTACAGAAATATTTGATTATGTGACCTCATCTGTGACCTTTGACCTACATTTTAAAAACTTTAACATCTGCCATAACTATTGCACTTTAGTTTACGTCCCACTCCAGAATTGTGTTACCATCGGGGGCATAGTGTTTCACAAACACATCTTGTTTCATTTCCATCTTCTTCTCCAGAACCACTTGGCCATTTCAACCAAACTTGACTTAGGGTATCCTTGGGTAAATTGGATTCAAGTTTTCCAAATGAGGAGTCGTAATCTCTTCCAAAGGATGGATAATTAAGAAATGATGAAAAATTGGTGGGTTGGATAAAAAAATTCTTCTGAAGAACCACTTGGTCAGATAAGATGAAACTTATGTGAAAGGTTCTTGACAGAGTGTAGATTCAAGTAAGTTTATATCATGACCCCTAGGGTAGACTGGTATTGAGAGAATATTTAAAAGTTTTTCAAAAAACAATATTTTAAATTGACTTATGTGAGAGGCCTCGTGTTAATTGAAATCTTAAGAGTGTATTCGATTGAGAAAACACGTGTCACTTGTAAGTGTTCAATATGCGCATTACTGGTTGAACTCTAGAAATCATAGTGTTTAAACGGGTTTGAACCAAGGAAAAGCTCAGACATGATAAAAAGATGGCGCCCATACTTTGTCAACATATGATAAACGACGCTCCCAAGACGAAAGACTCATGTTGTGATGGTCACCATGTTCATTCTGGGAAAGGATATCCTTATCCACCTATCCTATTGCCGAGATTTGGCCATTTTTGACAAATTGACTGTTCTCGTTATAAAAAAAAAACTTGCATGGTAAGAAAGATAAGACTTGGAAAAATCTTTAAACGCTTCGGAGCATGTCATGTGACCGCCTGTATCATATAATTCGCATAAAGGCAGAACGGTGGCAGATGTGCATTTAAATCGAAAAGGACTACTTTAAAAAATATTGAACTCTGAAACCTAATTTCATTTTTTTTATGGAAGTTATTCAATTAGTTCGCGAACTTTTTGATCACCCCTCGTATATACACAAAAGACACCTGATTTGTTAATAGTCTGCGTAGCCTAGTGGTGTATGCTGAACTGTTTTTGTGATTGAGGTCTCCGGCTTAAGCCCCCCCCCCCCCGTAAATTCCATTTTTTTTGCATTAGTGTGTATACCTCTTTTTAAATAATCCTTTCTGTTTTACTTAAGCTAGTTTATTTTTAGCCATCGTATATACATCAGAAACAAATATATAGGTCTATGCATTACTGTTCAAGCTTGTCTGCTTATCATATATTTATGAATTTAACGTTTATCTGACTTAATATAAATGGCATTTTCGAGTATTTTAGAAAGAAGAGACATAAAGAAAAAGTGGACTCATTGACGACGTACATGTACTTAAGATGTAGACTTTTCACAAAAATCTTAAAAACAGTCAAGAAATAATCTTGATAAATAATTCTGTAAAATGTCAAACACATCAAAAATATTAAAATTATGAAAAATATTTTATTTGATTAAAGTTATATAATCATATGTGCAGAGAGGCTGGTTGTGAAGTAATCAAAGAAAATTAAATATCTCGTATAGTTTAAAACGTATATTTCTCGTGAATTTATACCCCGAATCAGAGCATAAGTTTACGGATAAATCTTTTGAATGATGTAGAAGTACATGTAGTTCCGAATATTTATTTCATGAAGTTGGTTTCCTCAACGATGCGCCTAGTCAATCTATTTATAGTTACAGGTATTTTCCAATTAAACATGGTAGTTAGGCGAAATAGTGGGAATCTTTGTAAAACAATATCATATCATTAAATGTTTTCCACGTGCAAGCACTTTCAACATATATCCTTGTTCTTTGAGATTAAAAAAAATAAGTTCACATTTTTTTCTCTCTCTTTTCATTCTTTTGATGAGTTTTAAACAAGTTGAAGAAAAAATTATCATGCTTTCAAATGTACAAGGTCCTGAAAATGTAGGGTACTGAAATATTTCCAACCTTAAAAAAAAATACCATACTGAAACGTTTAGCATTTCTTTTGCTCATCATTTCCATAGATTTTGTCTATAGTCAGGCAAGCTTTTTGAAAAGCTATTACTTGTGCCATTATTTAATGTCAATAAAAATCAAATGATCATTGAATCAAATAAAAAAAATGAAGTAGTGCATATAAGTGAATCAGATATTACTTAATATTTAGATATTAAAGATGGATCTGGATAGTCACATTAAAATGAAAACGGACGGGTGCTTTCTGGCACAGAGAACAATTAAAGACATTTACCTGGTATTATACGTAAACACAAACAAAAGGTAATGTAGTATTTGGAATAATTATATCTTATCATTCTGTTATTAGTTTATGTAGCGGAAGTATATTATAATAAAGGAGTCCACAGCACATGGTTGTCGGTTATGTTATATGTCTGCAGGGCATCCTCACTAATCCATAGAATAGATGGAACAACTGGCGACGAGGATGGACATCAAATTGTCTATATTTCCACAGTTCGACCCAGAAACAGACAAAAACAAAGCAGGGCCCCGATGGGACAGATGGATTGGTCGCCTGGAAAATTTGTTTATCGCCCTGAAATTAGTGAATCTCCATATATTTCATGAATCCCGTAGTGCCTGAAGGTGAGGAACCTGATCAAAACGCAATTAAAAGTATAGACGATAGGAAGAGAGCTTTACTTTTACACTATGTCGGGGAAAGAACCTACGACATAAACGAGGCGCAGAAAGGGACATCAACTCCGGATTACAGCGGCACGAAGAAGGTACTTACCGATTATTTTCGCCCTAGAAAGAATACTCAGATGGAGATCTATAACTTTCGTTTTATAAACAGAAAGAAGGTAAGTCCCTTGATGAGTTTTTGACACTACTTTGAAAACTCGCGAAAAACTGTGAATTTGCTGACACAGACAGTGAAATTTTGTCACAAATTATTCAAAACTGTAGGTCTAATCAGCTAAGACCATGGGCACTTAGAGAAGCTGACATGACTCTTGATGAAATTATTCAGCTTGGTCGTGCAATGGAAATCTCATACTCGCAAGCCAAAGCAATGGAGAGGCTTGACACAGTGAGCGTAAACAAAGTGTTTAACAAACGACCATACCGACATCACTCAAAAACAGTATGGCAACGACACCATGTCTAAAAAACCAAAGCACAAAGGACATTGTTGGAATTGTGTTGGAATTGTGGTGGACCCTTTCATGAATCCCGTAGTGCCTGAAGGTGAGGAACCTGATCAAAACGCAATTAAAAGTATAGACGATAGGAAGAGAGCTTTACTTTTACACTATGTCGGGGAAAGAACCTACGACATAAACGAGGCGCAGAAAGGGACATCAACTCCGGATTACAGCGGCACGAAGAAGGTACTTACCGATTATTTTCGCCCTAGAAAGAATACTCAGATGGAGATCTATAACTTTCGTTTTATAAACAGAAAGAAGGTAAGTCCCTTGATGAGTTTTTGACACTACTTTGAAAACTCGCGAAAAACTGTGAATTTGCTGACACAGACAGTGAAATTTTGTCACAAATTATTCAAAACTGTAGGTCTAATCAGCTAAGACCATGGGCACTTAGAGAAGCTGACATGACTCTTGATGAAATTATTCAGCTTGGTCGTGCAATGGAAATCTCATACTCGCAAGCCAAAGCAATGGAGAGGCTTGACACAGTGAGCGTAAACAAAGTGTTTAACAAACGACCATACCGACATCACTCAAAAACAGTATGGCAACGACACCATGTCTAAAAAACCAAAGCACAAAGGACATTGTTGGAATTGTGTTGGAATTGTGGTGGACCCTTTCCAAACACGGACCGCCCATGTCCAGCAAAAGGACAAAAGTGTCATGACTGTCATATAGTAGAACACTACAGAAGAATGTGTCGCAGTAAGAAATCTTAGAAAGTGAGGGCAGTGAACAAAGAGGACAATAATCCAGTCTATAGTGACAGTGATTCTGATGGTTACTGCTATGGAGTTAAACTCATAGGACGCGCAGAGTGTCAACACAGTACGAAACCCTAATGAACGTCAAGAAACTTAAACTGTTAGCTGACAGTGGATCCTCTGTGACATTCTAGATGAGACAGATTACGAAAAGATTGGAAAGCCAAACTTACACAAAGGAAAAGTACAAGGAAAATTAGTTCCATATGGTGATAAGGACAAAATCAAAGTGCTCGGCACATGTAATGAGAAAATATAAACTCGATCCACAGAAATATACTGAGTGTACATTCTATGTAGTGAAGGGGAGAGGAGGATCTCTGCTAGGATACCCTACTGCGAGTGAACTGAACATCATGAAAGTGATTAACAAAGTCGAGACATTTGGAAGTAATGTTGAGAATGACTTTCCTCATCTGTTCCAAGGAATAGGGAAATTCCGAGGACAGTAAGTGAAAATTTATATTGTTGAATCAGTACCTCTTGTAGCGCAGAAATCAACTAGACACAGACGTTATCGAAAAGGTTGAAGGCGAACCGACCCCATGGATCTCCCCCATAGTTATTCCGCCCCCCCCCCCCCAAAAAAAAAAAAAAAACGGAGAAGATATACGCCTCTGCATCGACATGAGGGAGTCAAATAAGGCAGTGTGCAGAGGGAGACATACCATGCCCACAATCGAAGAACTGATATTGGACCTAAATGGGGCAAAAGGATTCAGCAAACTTGATCTCCGCAATTGGAGCTCCAACCTTATTCTCGATTTATTACTACTTTCAGTACACACCTTGGTATTTATCATTAAAAGCGTTTAAATTTTGGGATATCTTCAGTATCAGAAATATTTCATGAGACAATCAGTTATTGAGGACATCCTTGGTGCAAGAAATGAAATATAGGGAGATAACGAACAGTATTCAAGCTCAAAAGTCCATTAAACATTACAAATTGGTGCAGAGCAAACACGGACCTCCAAAACATCAGAGGTGGGATCAGGTGCCATGGAGGAGTGAGCATTCCCTGCCGACCGGTCGCACCCGCCGTGTGCTCCTTGTCATGATCGGGAAATAACGGAAAAATCCGTCGACAATTCAGTGTGTAAATAATGGCCAAACAGTAAGTATGAAAAACGTCAGTCAGCATTTGACTCCATGATTAATTGTATTTGCTGACAAGGTCATTGTATCGACCATAGAACTTACGAAAGGATGACTTTAAACGAGACTGCTGATATTCTTGTTTCATCAACTTGTTTGTCAATAATTTACCTCGTTTTAGAAATTGTACATACATAGAGCATGCTCTTGCGTATCGAATCCACTGAGAGATATAAACACCGTATGCAGATGATGAAGGTATATTGCTGCATAAGTAAGGGAAGTTGACGATTGAAAAGTTAGTCATCACGTTTATCATAAAGCTTGGTTGTTAGATTACTATTAACGTCTTTTTCAAGTAAAATATCTAAATATGAAACATTTCTGATGATATAGTGATATCCAGGACAGATCTCCAGCAGCATGACAGAGCTCTTCAGCAAGTCTTGCAGCGACTCTCTGACAGTGGACTTATCCTTAACCGAAAGAAGTGTGAGTTCCAAACAAAACGAATTTCCTTCTTTGGTGTTGAATTCTCGGATGAAGGCATATTCCCGGATCCAGAAAAAGTGAAGGAGTTCAGTCCCCCTGAAAATTTCAAGGAACTAAGGAGTTTCCTTGGGATGACAAAACACAGTTCACGCTTTATCAAGGACTATGCTTATATATGTCAACCCTTAAGACAGTGAGAATTCATGCTTGCCCTGTGGGGTAAGGGGCCATTCTTTAACAAGATGATGATCAAGTTGTCTGCTATGCAAGCAGGGTCTTAACCCCTGTTTAATCGAGATACAGCCAAACCCAGAGGGAAGCCTTGGCAGATAGGCATGTGAACACTTTGACCTTTACTTGATAGGCCTGCATTTCTTTACCATAATTACTGACCATAAGCCTCTGGAGACTATTTGGAAAAAGCCGCGACCACCACTTCGCATAGAGAGGTGGGGGACTTCGCTTACAACCGTACAAATTCACAATAAAATATTCAACTGGAAAGGAAAATATGGCAGACTGTTTCAAGACACCCTGTTCACTCAGCAACAGATGTAAGAGATTTGTCTGAAGAATATGTGAACTTCATCACCTTGGAGTCTTTGCCACGGGCAATAGAACTTGACGATGTGAAACGAGCTACACGTACTGACATTACTTTCAAAAGGCCATTGATTTAACTAGAAATGGTGATTGATATAAGATGAAGAGTCTGAAACCAGACGATGCAGATCTTGAGGAATTGACAGTGTTCAGCTCAGTGAGAGAAGAACTTACTGTTCACAGTGATAACATTCTGCTATGTGACCCACGCATAATCTTACCAAAAGCCCTTCGCGACAGGGCTATAGACATCGTACATGAGGGTCATAGGGAATGGCAAAAAACAAAAGCTTTTCTTAGGTCAAAAGTATGGTTTCCTGGCACGGATGGGAGAGTGGAAAACGCGTTATAAACTGCACAGTCTGTTAACTCCTTACTCCTGAACGTCATACCATGGAGCCATTGGACTTGTCAGAACTACCTGGTGGACCTTGGGAGAAGAACTGCGAACGATAGTATTGTTCTCCCGCCTACCTCCAAGTCAATTTTCAAAAGTTAACATATTTGAATGATTTTTTCATCATTATAAAGATATTTATATGAAGTTTCATAAAACATAAGTTCTTTAGGAAAAGAAAGAGAGATAACTCTATAATTTTGGTAAAACTTGTGTTTTTCACTATCGAAATCAACAGAAAACGGAAAATATTTTTAAAACATCTCCCCCCCCCCCCCCTGTGAAACAAAAATTCCTTTTTACAGGTAATATAGAATGTCAATTTACAAATTCGTACCAAAGCTTTTTGTGTTTCACGGGGGGGGGGACATATGTCTACAGACAAAAAAGTACAAAAATGCTTATTTTTTCACCAATTTCAAAGGAGTTTACAACTAAAACATTATATTTTATTAATGAGATATGCTTTATTTTATATGCGTAAAACAAGAGAAAAGATATCTTAAAATGTGATGATGCTTCAAAGCCCGATTTCAATGGAAAATATCGTCTACCCCCCTTATTTAAAGAGCTGGAAGTAGGGGTAATTAACTATTTAACATTGATATTAAAATTATCAGTCAATTACCATTGAACTAGTCTTTGCATTCAACAAAGATTTTACGGCCAAATTGCCATTAGTATTGAATTAAATGGGTTTAAAATGTAGGCGGGAATCGAAAGTTAGCGTGCGTAGTCCTTTAAGCATCGATTTTGTGGACCGTTACCTAGTGGAGACTACTTATTTGTGAAAATTGACGAGTATTCACGCTACTCAGTAGTAGAGACTGTAAAATCCGTCTAAGCCAATCCACCATACCTGTGGGACTATTTAAGATTATACCGTTCACGGTAGCTCAGTCGGTAGAGCGCTCGCTCTGTGATCGGGAGGTCGTGAGTTCGAATCCCGGCCGCGACAGACCTAAGTCGATAAAAAATAGGTAGCAACTGTTCCTTCGCCATGCGCTCGGCACTTTGAAGTGAAAGTTGCGGGTCCTTCGGATGAGACTTAAAAACCGAGGCCCCGTGTCAGGGCAGGCGTTGGCACGATAAAGATCCCTCACTGCTCAATGGCCCTGAGTGCCGAGTAAAGGTCAAAATTTGAAGCCCTTCACCGGTATATGGTGACGTCTCTATATGAGTGAAAAATTCTCGAATGGGACGTAAAACAATATACAATAAGTCAATCAATCATATTTAAGATAATAAAAAGTGAACACTGAAGTCCATTCCAATCATATGAATTCAGAAGATATGCAGAACACATCGGGTTCATACATCGAAGGATAACACCGAGATGGCCCAGAGCCAATGCTCAAGCCGAAAGTTTTAATAAGCCGTTAATGAAATGAAATATATGGAGATAACGAACAGTATTCAAGCTCAAAAGTCCATTAATCAATACAAAATAGGAGCAGAGCAAACACGGACCTCCAAACATCAGAGGTGAAAGCTGTGCGCTCTGCTCATATTGATGGACTTAACTGGCGGCAAGAGTTGTATCAATTTCTCATACAATACCGTGCAACACCGCACTCATCCACCGGTCGTGCACCATTTGATCTACTGTTCAGTCGGGATCCGAAGACAAGGCTACCAGATATTACTAACAGAGACTTAACTTTGACAGACATTAAAGTTAGAGAGAGTGATAGCCAGAAGAAATTCAACATGAAGCATTATGCGGATAGGAGAAACCAAGCAAAGTCACGTGACATTGGTGTAGGAGATACAGTTGTGAAGAAAAAGGAAAAACGTGATGATAAAATGCAGCCATATTTTTTATTCAAGCCAAGAATTGTAACAGACAAAAAGGATCCATGATCACAGTCAACAGGGAGGTGACACGCAACATGTCACAGTTGAAGAAAGTTAATCCAACAGTCAACGCTGAGTTGGAGAACAGATCAACAAGGCACGAGAGTAATCGTGAGGAAATTGAGTTGGAGACGCACATTCCAACAGCTGATCCAATAGATAGTGCTATGAAACAGTGCAATCAAGTGCATCAGTTGAGAATACATCACAGAAACCTGTTGCTCAACCACTGAGAAGAAGCCAGAGAATGAAGCAAGTTCCAGTGAACCTTAAAGATTTTGTGTTAACCTGTCATTCTGTTAAGTTGTAATCTTGCTGTGAAAAGGGGCTTAATAATCCCTAGCAAGTCACCGGACTAAGAAGTCCTTATTGTTTTTTTTTTTTTTTTGTTTTTTTTTTTGTATTCTTGTAATGATCGCAAAAGATATATTGAATATCATTAAGTTCGGTGTTTAACCTATAAACTGTATAATTTGAGTAGTGGCACCTAAAATATTAATTCTGTAAAAACAAGAGGCCCATGGGCCACATCGCTCACCTGAACACAATAGCTCGGAAAAGGCACAAATCAATTCAGTATTGAACAGTATATGTTAAAGGGGGGGGGGGGGCTTGAATTTTAAACTACCTGAGGATGCTTCCATATCAATATAACAAATGACTTTGCTGTTCTTGAGTAGAACACTTTTAAAGATTTTTTCCTATATATTCCTTTGTAAAATTGTGGCCTCTCCCTACCCCCAGGGTTAATCAGTGGAAACAAAATTTAATTACTAACAGAGACTTAACTTTGACAGACATTAAATTTATAGAGAGTGATAGCCAGAAGAAATTCAACATGAAGCATTATGCGGATAGGAGAAACCAAGCAAAGTCACGTGACATTGGTGTAGGAGATACAGTTGTGAAGAAAAAGGAAAAACGTGATGATAAAATGCAGCCATATTTTTCATTCAAGCCAAGAATTGTAACAGACAAAAAGGATCCATGATCACAGTCAACAGGGAGGTGACACGCAACATGTCACAGTTGAAGGAAGTTAATCCAACAGTCAACGCTGAGTTGGAGAACAGATCAACAAGGCACGAGAGTAATCGTGAGGAAATTGAGTTGGAGACGCACATTCCAACAGCTGATCCAATAGATAGTGCTATGAAACAGTGCAATCAAGTGCATCAGTTGAGAATACATCACAGAAACCTGTTGCTCAACCATTGAGAAGAAGCAAGTTCCAGTGAACCTTAAAGATTTTGTGTTAACCTGTCATTCTGTTAAGTTGTAATCTTGCTGTGAAAAGGGGCTTAATAATCCCTAGCAAGTCACCGGACTAAGAAGTCCTTATTGTTTTTGTTTTTGTTTTTTTTTGTATTCTTGTAATGATCGCAAAAGATATATTGAATATCATTAAGTTCGGTGTTTAACCTATAAACTGTATAATTTGAGTAGTGGCACCTAAAATATTAATTCTTTAAAAACAAGAGGCCCATGGGCCACATCGCTCACCTGAACACAATGGCTCGGAAAAAGCACAAATCAATTCAGTATTGAACAGTATATATTAAGGGGGGGGGGGGGCTTGAATTTTAAACTACCTGAGTATGCTTCCATATCAATATAACAAATGACTTTGCTGTTCTTGAGTAGAACACTTTTAAAAAATTTTTCCTATATATTCCTTTGTAAAATTGTGGCCTCTACCTACCCCCAGGGTTAATCAGTGGAACAAAATTTAATTTACACTACCAGATGATGCTTCCATATCAGTATGACTAAATATGGCTTTGCTGTTCTTGAGACAAAGATTTTTTTTCCTTTGTAAAACTTAGATCCCCCATTATGACCAAACCCTACCCCCGGGGGTCATGATTTAAACAAACTTGATTTCACAATACCTGAAAATGCTTCCATTTCAATATGACTAAACATGGCTTTGCTGTTCTTGAGAAGATTTTTAAAGTTTTTTCCTATATTTCTATGTTAAACTTACATCCCCCCTTGTGGCCCCATCCTACCCCCAGTGCTCATGATTTGAACAAATTTGAATCTGTACTACCTGGGGATACTTACATATCAATAGTTTTGCTGTTCTCGAAAAGAAAATTTTTAAAGATTTTTTCCTATATATTTCTATGCAAAACTTTGATCCCCCATTGTGACCCTACCCTACCCACGGGGTTCATTATTTGAACAAACTTGAATATACACTATCTGGGGATGTTTTCATATCAATATGACTAAACAAGGCTTTGCTGTTCTTGAGAAGAAGATTTTAAAACCTTTTCCCTACATATTCCTATGTAAAACTTCGATCCCCCATTGTGGCCCCACCCTAACCCCAGGAGTCATGATTTGATTGATTGATTCTATGTTGTTTTACGTCCCATTCGAGAATTTTTCACTCATATAGAGACGTCACCATATACCGGTGAAGGGCTTCAAATTTTGACCTTTACTCGGCACTCAGGGCCATTGAGCAGTGAG
Source organism: Saccostrea echinata (assembly GCF_033153115.1). Lineage (NCBI taxonomy): Eukaryota > Metazoa > Mollusca > Bivalvia > Ostreida > Ostreidae > Saccostrea > Saccostrea echinata. The sequence continues at coordinate 26,852,235 of NW_026889782.1, forward strand.
GGATCTTTATCGTGCCAACGCCTGCCCTGACACGGGGCCTCGGTTTTTAAGGTCTCATCCGAAGGACCCGCAACTTTCACTTCAAAGTGCCGAGGGCATGGCGAAGGAACAGTTGCTACCCATTTTATCGACTTAGGTCTGTCGCGGCCGGGATTCGAACTCACGACCTCCCGATCACGGAGCGAACGCTCTACCGACTGAGCTACCGTGAACGGTGAGTCATGATTTGAAGAAACTTAAATCTACAATACCTAAGGATGCTTTCATATCAATACGACAGCTTTGCTGTTCTTGAGAAGATTTTTAAAGATATTTTCCTATATATTTCTATGAAAACTTTGATCCCCCATTGTGGCCCCACCCTACCTCCAGGGGCATGATTTGAACAAACTTGAATCTACACTATATAACAAAGGTTTCCTCTGAGTTTCAACTTTTTTGGGCCATTGGTTCTGGAGAAGATTTTTAAAATATGCTACCAAATTTTCACTATTTCTCAATTTTCTCACCTTGAATGAGGGCGTGGCCCTTCATTTGAACAAACTTGAATCCCATTCACCTAAGGATGCTTTATGGCAAGTTTAGTTGAAATTGGACCAGTGGTTCTGGAGAAGTTGGAAATTTGAAAAGTTTACAGACGGACGGACAGACAGACAGACAGACGGACTACAGACAAAATGTGATCAGAAAAGCTCACTTGAGCTTTCAGCTCAGGTGAGCTAATGAGGATAATTTTAGAAGTTGTTTTGAATTTTAATATTGTAACAACTATCTAGAGGGGAGGAGTGTAGTATCCGGAATTATTATATCTTATCATTGTTATTAGTTTATGTACTGGAAGTATATTATAATAAAGGAGTCAACAGCACATGGTTGTCGGTTATGTTATGTCTGCAGGGCATCCTCACTAATCCTTAGAATAGATGCAACAGACAATACTTTCTTGCTTTTTGGCATACTTTTATAAACTCCCAATTTGCATCCTGCCTCCCTTTCCTTTTTGAAGCTTTCTTTTTAATGTTGTTGATGGACCGGGGGAATTTTCAGGATGTTTTGCTGACTCGAAAGACTCATCTTTATCTGAATCGGATATATTTTTACACTCCTTCTGAGTTGATCTTCATGACAGAAATTCCGGTTGGGTTCCACTTTTGTGGCCATTTATCTCATTGAAATTTTTATAGTACTGACATGTTTTGTTTTCATTCCAAGTTTTAGAGTTATGATCAATAGTTTTTTGTACTCTCTTTTAAAACGTTTTCATTTATTACTGCATTGTGTAGCATTTTAATATTCACAGGCCAAGTTCAAAAGTGCATAATACCAAGAAATATAAGGAATTAGAATTTCCTGCAAACTTCATGTCCTAAAGAAGTGGAGTCGTTGCTTAACAGGAAATGACGTCGAATTTGAACCAAAATCAATCCAACTATATTGCAATGCTTAACAAAGAGTGTGTTAAAGATGCAAAAAAAAAAAAAAAAAAAAAAAAGGGACGACGATTTTTTACGGAAAGCCACACAGAGTCGTTATTAAACAGGAAGTTTACATTGTTTTGGAACCAAATTGTATCACACCATATGGCATGCTTAAATAAAGAGTGTATTATATTTTTAAGCATCTGCGCTGAGTAGTTACCGAGAAAATTTGCGATGGAAGTTTGTTACGGAAAGACAGAGGACGGAAAGATAGACAATGTCGTTATTAGTCGTATTTATATAGAATCATTTTAGGATTAATAATATTTGTTAAAATCCTAACCCCCGGGATAGGGTCGGGCCACTACGGGCGATGAAAGATGAACATGGGAAAAATCCTTAAAATTCTTCTTTTTAAATACAGCAAAGTCATGATTAGTCATATTTATTTGGGATTATCCTCAAATTGTGTAAATTCAAATTTGTTTAAATCATAACAACTTGAGTAGGGGTTTGGCCAAAAATGAGCAGGGGTTTGGCCAAAAATGGGCGGTCAAAGTTTTATATAGGAGAAATCATTAATTTAGTCATGTTTAGTTGGAAACATCCTCAGGTGTGTAGATTCAAGTTTGTCTAAATCATAAAACCCCTTGGGATAGGTTAGGGCCACTATGGGCGATCTGAGTTTTACCTGAGTATAAATAGGAAAAACTTTAAAATTCTTCTCAAGAACATCAACACCTTGAACAGTAATATTTATATGGAAGCATTCATAGAACTATATGTAGGTTCTTCAAAACCTGATCCCCGGGTATGTGGTGGGGTCACTATGGGTGATCAAAGTTATACATGGATATAAATAGGAAAAAACTTTAACATTATTCTCAAGAACAGGAAAGTCATAATTAATCATATTTATATGGAAGCTTCCTCTGGTAGTATCCAAATCATGACAATTGCAATGGGCGACCAAAGTTTTTCATAGGACATTTCAAGAGAGAGAGAGAGAGCAAAGCCCTGATTGGGTATATTTTTACCAAAGCCTCTTAAAGTAGTGTAGATTCTTATTCGTTCAAATCATGTCTATAGTGGAAGAATGGGGGCACAAAGGCCACTAAAAATTTTACACAAATCGTTTAAAGGGCAGAGTTTTCTTAATTTTACCTAGGGATATATTGAGAAAAATTCTGCTGATGATGAACAGAAGGGGCATAGTTACGCAGGTGAGCATTGTCATTAATCAGTCTCCTTTTTTTTCTTTGCAGAGTTTTGTTGATTTAATTACGACTAAATTTGGGTTTCTTTAGAGTTGAGTAGGATTGAGGCTTTTTTAAGGAGTTTATGAGGCCATATTTGGGTGCATTCTTTCATCTCCCATACGTTCCAGTGTTGGCGAATATTTCAGATAAGACTGTTAAACTAGTTAAGCGGCTCGATAAAATGATGCATGGATCAAGCCATCCCATTCGGCAAACCTCGTCTGATTCCGTCACCTTGATCAAACATGAGGTACGAATCGGCCGAGGTGTGCCGAGTGCAAGGCACCACCTTGCATAATATATGTCAAATATCTATCCTTTTACATAAAGAAATATGATGTTTAAAATGCAAGTTTAAGCGATTTCTTTTTATGCCCCCGTAATCGAAGATTCGGGGGCAGATAGTTTTTGCCCTGTCCGCCTGTCTGTTTCTCCACAAAAAACTTTAATCTTGCTTATAACTTTTGATTGGTTAGAGTTATGGCTTTCATATTTGCAGAGATATGGCTGAAATATTGCCGACTCGGCGTTAAACAATAATAATCAATCAATCATATTTCATATGTGTATTACTTGTGACAAGACCTTTCTTTGGGTACCTTCATACTTGACCTTTTGACCTTGACTTTGGAGTTTGACCCAGGTTTACAAAATTTTAAGCAACTTTTACCTTGGCCATAACAGTTGAACAGTTAGTGCTAGGGCTTTCATACTTCACAAGTGTATTATGACAAGACCTTCCTTACGATACCAACAATTTTGACCCTTTCACGTTGACCTTGGAATTTGACCTACTTTTGAAAAAAAAAATTAACCTTAGACATATATTGTCAATGGTTGTTGCTATGGCTTTCATATTTCACAGGTATATTCCTCGATACAAGGCATCACCTTTGGTACCCAAATTTTTGATCTCTTGACCTGGGTAACGACTTGCATTTGAGAAAGTTTAACCTTTGCTATAACCTGCCATACGGGGGCATCAGTGTTTCACAAACACATCTTGTTTTTTTTTTAATGAGTGTACTCAGACATACGTAGAAAAACTCATAATTAACAAAATACATCATCCTGAAACCAATCGCTTATTAGTTGTAACTGAAAGGTCACGTAAAAGTCACTAATCGACTTCATAATGTAAATTCTTCACGTTTCAGTATTTGTTAAGTAGTATCAAACAGAGCTGGATATATTATGAATCAACAAATAAGAAAAACTGACTCTATTATAAAATTAGTGATTCTGGTGTAACAGAAATAATTCACATAAAAAGAGAATTAATTTAAATCCAGCTTGATAATAGAAGTGAGATGCCAATTGTGTTTTATGGCCTTCTGTCACAAAATAGCTGGATACAAAGCCTGTGTATCTTTTAAGCACTTTAAGCGAATGAACACCAGTGAAAACAGGAAAACACAACTAGGGGGATGAGGAGGTGTGAAACGTATAGATGTCCGTGAGTACAACAATATGATAGGGACTGTCGATGGGCTGGAAATGGTCAGCATCCAGTGTTTTTTCCCAGTACTTTTGGACTGGGGGATGGGGCCCTCAGAATGGAGAATTTCAGCGTCAATTAGGTTAAATTGGGAATCTCCCAGAAAACCTAGTCACTTAAAAAGCATTGTCAAAAAGCTTTGTTTTTCTCTTTGTATTACTTGAACAAACAATTGTTATAACAAACCAAGACTATTTTTAGGTCACCTGAGTCACTCAGGTGACCTATTGCTATCCGTTCTCGTCCGTCGGCGTGCGTCGTGCGGTGTGCGTCGTGTGTTAACATTTTGAACATTTTTAGCTTCTTCTCTGAAACCGCTTAACCAATTTCAACCAAATTTGACATATAGCATCTATGGGTGAAGGGGAACAAAAATTTTGAATTTCATGGTCCCTGCCCCCCTGGGGCCTGAGGGGTGGGGCTAAAACCACTGAAAATAATGCAATCTTTAAAAATCTTCTCCTTTACTCCTGGACATCAAGCAGTCAAACTGTTGGCATCATAGTAATAAGCATTGAGCCCTCTACCAAAATTGTGAAATTCATGGCCCCAGGGTCAGGGGTTCTGGTGCTAGGGTGGGGCTATATAGATCATATAGTGAAAGTGCATTATTTCTTTGAAAATCTTCTTCTCTGCTCCTGGGTATTAAATAAAGTAACTAAGTACATAGTTATGAAGAGCAAGAGTGCCTCTTCCAAAACTGTGAAATTCATGGCCCCAGGGTCAGGGGTTCTGGTGTTAGGGCGGGGCTCTATTGATTATATAGTGAAAATGCATTAATTCTTTGAAAATCTTCTTCTCTGCTCCTGGGTATTAAATAAAGTAACTAAGTACATAGTTATGATGAGCAAGAGTGCCTCTTCCGAAATTGTGAAATTCATAGCCCTTGGGTCAGGGGTTCTGGCCCCAGGGTGGGGCTATATAGATCATATAGTGAAAGTGCATTATTTCTTTGAAAATCTTCTTCTCTGCTCCTGGGTATTAAATAAAGTAACTAAGTACATAGTTATGAAGAGCAAAAGTGCCTCTTCCAAAATTGTGAATTTCATGGCCCCAGGGTCAGGGGTTCTGGTGTTAGGGCAGGGCTCTATTGGTTATATAGTGAAAATGCATTAATTCTTTGAAAATCTTCTTCTGTGCTCCTGGGTATTAAATAAAGTAACTAAGTACATAGTTATGATGAGCAAGAGTGCCTCTTCAAAATTGTGAAATTCATGGCCCCAGGGTCAGGGGTTCTAATGTTAGGGCGGGGCTCTTTTGACTATATAGTGAAAATGCATTAATTCTTTAAAAATCTTCTTTTCTGCTCCTGGGCATTAAGGTGATAAACTAAGTACATAGTTATGATGAGGAAACGGGCCTCTTCTAGAATTGTGAAAGCCATGGCCCCTGGGTCAGGGGTTCTGGTGTTAGGGCGGGGCTACAAATGTAACTTTGTCATATATTGAAAATGTAATTTAAAAAAAGTCTTATGTTTCTAAGTGTGATCTGAAAGCAGTTAAATGTTGGCATGAATATAATAGCCCTCAACACAGTGGAATGTATGACCCCTCGGTTTGGGTCCAGGTCCCAGGGTGGGGCTAAGTTAAATTGTACAATTAGGGCTATACATGTATATATTCAATTGAAGAAGCATTTTCGTCACAGTGTACATTGAAATTATATGTAACAAATGTTTATGTGATGTTTTCAAACAATATCTTTAATTCATTCACGCAAGAAAGAAATTTTATTGCGATGGTTAATCAACTCGGTATTTAGGCCTACCATTAGAACATCCACTCATGCGCAGAAACGATCATCTGGAAGAAGATAGGTCTCCTCGAGCGTCCTGAGCATTTATAAATATTTACGTTTTTTCAGGTTTAAGGTTTTGCATTACGAACGGTGAGTTTGAGTGTTACGATTTCTCAGTTTACACAGCATGGAATATTACGTGCTTTTGCGAATACATCGCATTGTTTTTGGTAATCATTAGATATTCCTTTTAGCTTCGTTATGGCGTGATGGAGGAGCTACGAAGAAAAAGTTCGTTCGAACGGTGTTGTTTGCATTTTATATGCAGTAATAAATTATCGAACTGGGTGTTAAATATTGTTATTCTTTGTCCTTTTTTATTATATATGTCGAATTTATGCTGACAACTTTAAATGTCATGAAATAATCGAATTACGTCCATATAGTATGGAGGAAAACTTCTTTATATTAATTTTGGATTAAGGTACTGTTTCAACTTATTAAATATTTTTGTATTCAGTACAGATTGTTAATGATATTTCTTTGATTTAATTTAATTCCAAGATTTTTTGGCAACGAGAAGTTTCTCTCCTGTTGACGATTCGTACTGAGACTAATCACACCATAAAACGTTTTGTGCGATATTTAATGTATATGGTGCATGTTTATATACTTATAATTTACATATTCAGTATATTTGATTTGATTAAAGTACTCAAAAAATGTGTTAGTTTCTTTCATCTTATTCTTTTAGTTTGGGATACTTGTATTTATCAAATCATTTATTCATGCACTTGGCGACTAGCAAATACATGTATTTAGATATGTTTATTCAGGAATCTGAATTTTATTTGAAAATACTTGAATAATTCAGAGACTCTTAAAGCAATTAGGCAAATAACTGGTATGCCAATAATTATTCATAAGTGCAGGGCTAGAAACTCTCCAAACACACAACTCACAAACTGCTAGTATCAAAAAATTAACCCATATAAATTTCCAAAAAGTATCTGCAACTTTATAAGGTTTTTATCATTAAAACATAACATTACTTATAATTAAAATTACTACTGTTGAATGCATAATGACAATATGTACATAAGTAACTTCACTGTTTATCAGCAGAATGAATTTTAAAAAGAAAATTCATGAGGACATGAACTAAAATATTTTCATATTAGACTCCTGGTGTCATTGAAGCATATCTGACTTGATTTTATGGAAAACATTGAAGATCAGTAGATAAACATGTAATTAATATGGAGTCCAATGCCTGCATGTGTTCTTGCCCTTTATTGGCTATTCATCCAGTTAATTTCTCAATTATCAATGAAAGAAGATTTATAATGTAGGTTTATGTTAAGTGTCCATAAAGTGAGGTTTCTAAATTGAAAACAAGTCAGGGTATTATTGATATGTATTGAATTTGGCTGCTATTAGGGTTAAACTTGTATGCATTCTTATTGGCATATCATTTTACAATAATATTTACATTGGGAGTAAATGAGGTGTTTGGTAAACACTGTAATGACCACCTTTACAATTAGCATTAGTTGCTTTTAGAAGCAAAACACTCAGATTTAGTTGCTGAATATTTCTTTTTCAGGTAGAGGAACTTTAGATTGGTGTGAGTTGCATGGTCATAATTATCGAACAAAACTTGAAACACATCATTATAATATATGTATCAGTGTAGTCTTGCAGATGTACAGTAAAACACACTTATAACAAAGTGTCAAGGGTGGACCATTTTGCTTTGCTTTAAGCGTAATTCGTTATAGCCTTTAATTATGTTCCTGCCTTAAAATAGCCGGGGGCATATAGTGTTACCCTGTTCCGTCATTCCATCATTCCATCATCATTGACTTTCCGTTTATTTTCTCTGCAACAGTTGCACACATTCAGCTCAAATCTGATGTATAGATATGGCATGGTAATACACAGGTGAAGTTTGAATTTGATCATGGTCTGATGATTTTTGACAGAGTTATCCCTCTTGAACTTGGAAAAAAAAAAATTTAGTTTCTGTGGCCCTTTTTACCAAAAATCTTACGTCTAAGACAAAAATTTTCCTTTTCTCCAAAAGGTATCTCAGCTGTTGTAGAATCTTATTATTCTAATATATTGGATTACATTGTAAATAATATCTGGGAAAATAGTAAATATCTTTATTATACAAAATATTATGTAGTGGTCAAATTTTTATTTTATTCGTAAGATTCTTTGTGAAAAAGGCCACTGCTTTCTAACTTTTGTAGGGATCATGTATGTATAAGGTTGAAATTGCATTTGCAGGTATTTTCCAGAAAATACAGGTCAAGTTAGAATTTGGCGATGGTCTGATGATTTTTGACAGAGTTCTCCCTCTTGAATTTAGAGAAAATAAGAAATTTTTCAGTTTCCACTCTCTTACTATGTAGTGATGTATGTATAAGGTTGAAATTGCAATTGCAGGTATTTTACCAGAAAATATAGGTCAAGTTTGAATTTAGTCATGGTTCGATGATTTTTGACACAGTTATCCCTTTTAAACTTAGGAAAAAAAGAGAAATTTTCAGTCTCCACTTTCTTACTTTTGTAGGGATGTATGTATACAAACAATATCACAAAACATTTAAATGCCATCTTGTGATGCAGTGTCTTAAGAAGTATAAGCATTGATGTATAGAGCCACCCTAATAAGGTTAATATTGTATAGTTTTTATCTTAGTTATGCCCGTTGAACTTATAGAAAAAAATCTTTTGTGCAAACAAATATAAAATAAATATGGCATAAGAAATTTTGGCTGCCTGTGGGGACATTCGTGGCATTACGACACATCTAGTTTTAGAATATATTTTAAAGTCATGGGGAATTAAAATCACTTCTCTGTAAGCGACAATTCATTATAAGCATGTTTGCTATAAGTGTGTTTTACTGTATTCCAGGTGCTTAAGTTTTTAGGTGTTTCTGCAAATGCAGTTTGCACACCTCGTGTGAGTCAAAATTCAATATGTTTATAACATTTTAGCTTCCTTGGTGTTAAACATTTTGTGAATTTTCATGTAGCGTTGTGGTTTTATTGAAAGGTGGGTAGGAAGAGCTGATAAAGAATATGAAAAGCTCAGCTAGCTAAAGTTGTTTTTTCATCTGTTCAAAGGACATTAATGCAGTTTTTCATAGACAATTAGTATTACTTTAGTACAACTTACATGTTTTCCAGTACAAGGTCACTACAGAAAACAAATTCTTGTGTTGTCTATAACAGAGTAAGGGACAATCATTGGAACTCATACTCTCTACAAAAACTCTTTATGACATGAGGGTATATCATGAACTTTACCCAAGGTCATTCCAGCAAGTTCAAGGTCTCTGGCACAAAGAAGTTGAAATTATTGTCTGGGCTATGACTTTGTAACAGAGAATCATTGGAAATTCATACTTGGTATAGAGATTGTTTGTGACCAGAGGGTGTGTCTTGACTTTGACCTAAGGTCATTCTGGTACGTTCAAGGTCACTGTCAGAAAAAGTATAAAAGTCTTGTCCAGGGTACAGCTTAGATATAGAGTATCAATGTAAGCTCATACTTCCTACAAAATTCTTTATGACCTGAGGGTATGTCTTGATCCTGATCCAAGGTCATTGCAGCAAGTTCAAGGACACTGGTATTAAAAGTATAAATTTATAATTTTCTAATGAAGAAACATTGCATATCCATATTTCATTAAAAGATTACTAATGACCAGAGGATGTGTCATTTAATCAAGGTCTTTTGGTTAGTTTGGTGTCACATTCACAAAATTTGAATGGGCACATTAAAAAATTGCAGAAAGGCGGAGGAGGGGGGGGGGATATTTTATGAGCTTGCTCAGAGTATTTCAAGTTACCAGTATTTTTATGAAGAAAGTGAAACCACTATAGCTATAAGGACTCTTATTTGGAAAAGAAATTAATCATTAACTACGTTAGAATATGTGCCATTAGTTTGACTTAATACCCAATTATTCTTGAAAAGAAGAATTTTATAGATTTTTTCCTCTATATTCCAGTGTAAAACTTTTTATTCCCTATTTGACACCCTATTACTAGAGATTATATAAACTTGAATATAAAAAGCAAGGGCGTGGCTGCGTATTTGTTTGATTAATTGTGGTCACTGTTCTTGAGGAAAGTTAAATTAGTTTTTAGCTCACCTCAACGAAGTTGGGGGAGCTTATGTAATATCATTGGTGTCGGCGTACCAGGTTAAAGCTTTTGGTGGAGTTTTCTTTTCAAGTACTTCTGTGCCCTATATTAATCAAAGATGCATGGGGGATGTTCCTAGTATGTTTCATTGTACCAGTCAAGGTTTCAGATGCTGCAATTTCAGCTGCAGAATGACCAGATTAATGTTTTTTGAGCAGGTTAAAATTCTTAGAGCAGGTTAAATTTTTTGGAGCAGGTCTCATTTCCAAGTTACTATAAGCCCTATATTGACCAAACTTGCATGGATGATACATCTAAGAATGCACACTACCTCGCTTGCTTCAGATGCTGGATATGACCTACATTTTCCGGAGGAGTGACCTGGTTAAAGTTTTAGAGCAGGTCTTATTTCCAAGTAACTAAAAGCCCTATATTGACTAAACTTGGATGGATGATACATCTAAGGATGCACACTACGAGACCTGCTTTGAATGCTGGATCTTATCTACATTTTCAGGATGAGAGACCAGGTTAATATTTTTAGAGCAGGTCTCATTTCCAGGTAACTTTAAGCTCTGTTGTTGACCAAACTTGCATGGATGATACATCTGAAGATGCACACTACTAGGCCTGCTTTGAATGCTATATCTGACCAAGAATTTCCAGATGAGTGACCAGGTTAAACTATAAGGGTTATCTTAACTGAACTTGCATTGGTGATGCATCACAGGATTAACACTCTCAAACTTGCTTCAGATGTTGGATATTACTTACATTTTCTAGATGAGTGACTAGTTTAAAGTTTTTAGGTAAGTCCATTCCTAAGTAACTGCAAGTCCTATCGGACCAAAATTGTATAAATGTTACATCTAGGGATGCAAACTACTAGATAGTAGATTATTAGTTTGGGACTTTGCCTTACTTAAAGACAAAATTCATTGAGGTGAGCTCTGTAATCTCTGATTAGCTATGTTTCATATTAAAACTTCAGCTCTAAACTTATGTCACACCCTAGGCGAAGGGCTGTATTAAGGACCCACCAGTGTAAAATGTTTTTTGGGACATTGACAAAATTATAATGTATGTATAAAGGGGTAAATATTGAGCTTATATATTTGATTTTCAATATATGGTGTGTGGCATTTACCCCACAGGCACTTGTTTACATACAGGGCACCCCTACTTATTTTTAAATACAAGCAGTGGGTGTCATGTATACGAAAGAAGTGCCTGTGATTTACCCCCACAAAAAATGTTCAAAGACAACAAATTAACAAATAACATAAATGACTACTGTTTACTCCAGTGGAGAAAATATATGCAAATTAAATATTCAGTTAATTTATCTTGACATTAGAATATGTTAAGAATGCTTGGATTAATTACAAATTGAGTAATGCACTGTAGATTTCAATTTATTTGAATAAATATCAAAGGGCAGATCACTCTAACTGCAGAAAAACACCACCACATAAACTGAACTCTTTAGTGTGCAGTGTAGAGAGGGTTCTGTAGTTATTTAGGGAAAGGTATTATTGAAAGGAGTAAGTAAATATTACTTTAAAGAATACTGATTGAATTACAAGTAGTTGTATGTGCTTTGCAGAAACCTGGTGATGCCACGTAAGAAGAACTGGCGGGTTGCATTGGCCAAGATCGGGAACCAGAGTCGTGCCAGCAATGACAATAGACTCGTGGATACTAGCCACGTAAAAAATAGTACAAAGGACCCAACGATTGACGAAACAGTTGACAGACCTTTGAGACTCGTGGATACTAGCCACGTAAAAAATAGTACTAAGGACCGGGGGGATACTGCCTCCTTAAAAAGAGTACTAGATTTGCCTTCGGGCGCCAGTAACATTGCAAATTTGCCTTCGGGCGCCAGTAACATTGTCAGTTTGCCTTCGGGCGCCAGTAACATTGCAAATTTGCCTTCGGGCATCGGTAACATTGTCAATTTGGCTTGGGGCACTAGATTATTTGGAACAATTAATCAAGCAAATAATTTATTTCCAGCTTTTTCTAGAGGAATTCAGTGCACATGCAATGCTTTGATGTCTATCGTTTTGCAAAATGCATCCACTTCATCAGAACTTGATGAAGTGCTCTTTGCTGGAGATGATTTATTTAGAGTGAGAATTGCAGAATTACAATCAAGTGTTCAATTTGTTTCAAAAATGCTACAATTTCAAGAACTTCCCAAGTCTGTTTATGTGCATGACAACCAGTATGAAATAAGCTATTTTGAACAGATCTATGGAACAGTGACTCATATAGATTGGGATCAGTCATCTCAAAGTAATAATTTGAAGGAAGGTATTGAGCTGCTCTTTACAAGATACAATCAAGGATTAATTATAGTTGGAGGAATTTGTTCTGCAATATATGTGGATGACAAGAGCTGTCCTGTATTTTTTGATTCACATTCCCATGGAAAAGATGGTCTTTCATGTGCAGATGGCAAGGCTGTAAAAATCACTTTTGGGGATATTGATCAACTTGTGGACTATATGTTTGCATTTTATCAAAGTTGTAATATATCAATGATAAGCCAGTTTGAGATTCAACCAGTGTCTGTAAAACAAAAAACAAATGTGTCCATTTTAGGAAGTGGGAGACTTTCCTTAATTGACAAGTACTTTCAGTTCCAAGAGAACATGTCTAGAAAATGTACAGTACCGACCAGACACAACCTAACACCAGAGCGAACCCAAAGCGCACCCCGGGTTCGCTTTCTGGGTTCGCTCGGGGTCCGCTTTGAGAAATTTTGGGTGCGCTCTGGGTTCGCTTCGGGTTCGCTCTGCGTTCGCTCGGGGTCAGCTCTGGGTTCGCTAGAGCGAACCCGGCGTTCGCTTTCTGGGTTCGCTTTACGCACTCATGCGCGAAGCGGACCCCGCTTTTATCTTGCCGCCAGTAAGCTCCGCCCCTTGTTTATTCCAAATACAGCAGTGAAATCGATCATTGTTGTTTTTGTGGCGATCGATACATGTGCATGTACAGTGTCTGCAATGTTATTGTTCACTACATACACGAACGATCACGTTTTACACAAAATAGTTAAAAATATTTAGGAGTGGATATTTAAAAAAAAAACTTATTAATAGATATTTTAGATTAAAAATATTTACTGCTGCAATTAATCGACTTTGGAAAACTTTTTGATACGTAAAAATGTAATTTATCATCGAATGCGGCATGTTTTATCACATGATATAGGTTGAATGTGAGTTTTGATTCAATTGGATTTTATAATATGCAGTATGGGGGTAAAAAAAAATTTAAAAGTGGCCTAAATAATGAATGAATACTTATATCCATCTTTCCGTTTATGAATTTCAAAAATCAGCATTTTTTTTTTTAATTCATTCATCTGCAGAAATTAAAATAATAATAAGTATCAGGGATAAAAAGTAACCCAGACAATCATGTCGTGTACATTTGTCGACTAATTACTTATGTTAGTATTGGGAATTTTTTTTTTTGTAAAAATGTACATTTCTAATGTATTGATATAAAAATATCATGACCACAATAAGCAGTTAACGGGGCCCATCATCAGAGAAAAAAATCGTTAAACATCTTAAATATGCTTTATCATTTAAAGTTAAGCTGTTTTAAAAGAATACAATACTGTACGACTTATTATATTGCTTATTTACTACCGATAATTAGTTCGTTCAATAATGTACATGTAAATCGCGCGTTGTTTTCTTTTTATTTCAGTTAATAAAAAAAACAACAACAACAAGGTAAATCAAGCTTTACATTATTTTTTTTGTAAAAGATAAATAAAAATAATATCATAGTAGTTTACGATTGGACATACTGTGCATGTACATTTATGCTGTTCTTTCTTTCTTTCTTTATTTATTTTTTAGTCTTTTTTACTTTTTTTTCCAATTAAGAAGATTAATAATTTTGATGTTGATCTGGATTTAAACAAAGATGTAAATTAGAATTATAAAAATAAAATAATTGAATGAAAGCACGTATTTATACATATTCTTGTACAGTATCTCGAGATAATGAAATGCTATAACTTGTCAAAATGCTTTTTTTCCTTTTTTTTTTTTTATAAGTTATAATTGTGATAACCATTATTTTCTTTTAAACATTAAAGAACTTTTTGTCTGATAAATTTACGCAATATAAATAAATGGATTTTAAAAATAAAAAATAAAAAAATAAATGTGTAAATATAACATGCTACTGGATAATTGAAATACAAATATAATTATTTTTTTTAATAGTGATAATAATAATTTCACACTGTACATAAACACGCTTTGCTTGTGGAATGTTTTATTTACATCGAATGACAAACTGGCATGCTGATCGGTCGACGCGCTGATTGGTTAACACGTCTTATCGCTAATCCTGATTGACAGCTCAGTTACGCAACACCGAACGCGCGTTCGCTTGCTGGGTTCGCTACTGAATTTGGGGTTCGCTTTCGGCGTTCGCTCTGGGTCCGCTGCGGGTTCGCTCGGGGTCCGCTGCGGGTTCGCTCGGGGTCCGCTATAGCGAACCCCAAGCGAACCCAGGCAGCGAACCCGGGGTGCGCTTTGGGTTCGCTTTCTGTTAGGTTGTGTCTGGTCGGTACTGTACCATTTCTGAATCATCACAAGGAAATCGAAATGAATATATGAGAAATTATATGCAAAAAAGAAGAGAAAACTCACAGATAAAACAGAAGGACAGGGAAAGTAACCTTAGAAGTATGACCAAAGCAAGGCAAAGTAAAGAATTTAAAGAGAAAGAACTTGCTTCCAAAAAAAGTGTCAGAGAAAATCCTGAAACAAAGCAGAAGGAAAGAGAACGTACATTAAAAAGTATGAACAACGCAAGACAAAGTAAAGAATTTAAAGAGAAAGAACTTACTTCCAAAAAAAGTGTCAGAGAAAATCCTGAAACAAAGCAGAAGGAAAGAGAACATACATTAAAAAGTATGAACAAGGCAAGACAAAGTAAAGAATTTAAAGAGAAAGAACTTACTTCCAAAAAAAGTGTCAGAGAAAATCCTGAAACAAAGCTCAAGGAAAGAGAACGTACATTAAAAAGTATGAATAAGGCAAGACAAAGTAAAGAATTTAAAGAGAAAGAACTTGCTTCCAAAAAAAGTGTCAGAGAAAATCCTGAAACAAAGCTCAAGGAAAGAGAACGTACATTAAAAAGTATGAACAAGGCAAGGCTAAATACAGGATTTTGTTTAAAAGAAAGAGAAGCAAAGAAAAAGAAAAGAGATGTACAGCAGCTGGAGAAAGAACGGCTATGTAAACAGCAAAGTAGAAAAAATTACCGAGAAAAAGAAAGAGAGAGTGAAAGAGTTTCTAAAGCTAAAAGGAGGCTTGAAGCAGAATTCACAGATCATGAAAACAAATTATTAAAGAAAAGGTGTTATGGTAATTCGCTGGAAGATTGTATAGAGAAATTTCATGAAGAAGTAAAAATTGGTCCAATTTATGTGTGTACATGTTGTCATCAAACTTGGTTTCGGAAAAGTGTTGTGAAGCTAGATACAACTAATCTTAGTGCAAGTAGTAAAAGTATTTGTACTGGATTAAGATCTGTGGATGGTATAGAATGGCTATGTATAACCTGCTGTTCAGCTTTGAAAGATGAGAAAATTCCAAAACTTTCATTTAGAAATGGAATGAAATGGCCTGACCAACCAGATGCTTTGAAATTACACCCACTGGAAGAGAGGTTGATATCTCAACGCATACCATTCATGCAAATAAGAGAATTACCTAGAGGAGGTCAGATGTCAGTCAAAGGAAATGTTGTAAATGTCCCAGTTGATATTCAGCCAACTGTAAATGCCCTTCCACGACAAATAGATGAGCATGTAACTATAGCTGTAAAATTAAAGAAAAGATTATCTCACAAATCGGCATGCTTCACAGAAAATGTTCGACCAAATATGGTTATAAATGCTTTACAATGGCTTATGAAAAATAGTGAATTGTATAAACATTCTGGTATAGTGATAGACCATTCTTGGAGAGATGAAATTGAAAAAAGTAACGAAGAAACAGTACAAGAACTGATAGGTACTTCAAATGATAGTGATGATCGTGAATCTGAAGGAAATGATGATGGTTTTTGTGAAGTTTCTTCAGAAGATTGTATTCAAGGGAATTCTGATACACTTGTTGATGAAGCAGATATTGATACAAATAAACTCTATGTGCTTGCCCCTGGAGAAAACCAAAAACCAATAAGTCTATTTACAGATAAAGATGCAGAATATCTCTGTTTTCCAACAATATTTTGTGGTCAGCGCAGAATTGAAAGTGAGGAAAGAGAAGTTCCAGTACACTACAGTGATATCGCAAAATGGGAGTTACGCAGTGTTGATAGACGAGCAGCACAATCTGTACCTAACATCTTTTTTAAATTAAAGAAAATTCAAATTAAACAGGTTAGTGATAAAGTTAACTTGGCACTGAGAAGATGTAAATCAAAGGGTAAGAAAATCACTGCAGAACAAGTTTTAAATCCAGCCTCTGCAGAAAAAATTGTAAGATTAAATGAAGGATATTATATATTCAGAACACTTAGAAATTCTCCTGCATATCTCTCATCTAAAAAGAAGGATGTATTTGCCATGATAAGGCAGTTGGGTCTTCCAACCTGGTTTATTTCTCTCTCATCAGCTGATACCAGATGGCAAGATCTGCTTAAAACATTGGCAACACTAGATGGACAAACCCTGTCACAAAAAGAACTAGAGGCCTTGAATTGGAATGAAAAATCAAAACTAGTTAAACAAGATCCAGTGACATGTGCAAGATTCTTTGACAACAGAGTTCAACTCTTCATCAATACTGTTCTAAAAAGTCCACACAATCCTCTAGGTGTTGTCACTGATGTGTTTCGAAGGGTAGAATTCCAAAACCGAGGTTCACCACATATTCATATGCTGGTATGGACAAGTGATGCTCCAAAGCACAAAGAAAATAGCAATGAGGAAATTGAAGTTTATGTAGATAAGTATGTCACGTGTAGTTTGCAGGAAAATAATCCTCAAATGAAGCAACTTGTAGAGCTTCAAGTACATAAACACTCAAAGACTTGCAAAAAAGGTAGTAGATCTGTATGCAGATTTGGATTTCCATTCCCACCTTTGCCCAAAACCATGCTTCTTGAGCCCTTGGATGTTGATGTTGAGCATTATAGAAAGATATATTCTGATATTCAGAAGAAAATGAATGATTACAAAGATGGTTGCAGCTTAGACTATGAGTCCTTCTTAGAGACAGTTGTAGAAATGTGCGAGGATGAGTATATAAAATGTATTCGAGCTTCCTTGAAAGGTCCCAAAATGTTTCTGAAGAGAAGTCCATCTGAGATGAGAGTGAATTACTATAATTCATCAGTGTTAAAGGCCTGGAATGCTAACTTAGATATTCAGTTTGTTCTTGATCCTTATGCGTGTGCCACATACATTGTTGCTTATATCAGCAAATCGCAGAGAGGAATCAGTGCAATGCTTGATAAGGCATCTCAAGAAGCTGCAGAGGGAAATTTGGATCTTAAGCGTCAAGTTCGACATATTGGAAACAAGTTCTTAAACTTTGTTGAGGTCAGTGCACAAGAGGCAAGTTACTTAATCCTTCAGATGCCACTTACACAAGCCAGTAGAGAAGTTGTTTTTATCAATACCTCACCACCTGAAGAGAGAGTTTTCTTACTCAAACATCAAGATGAATTGAATGAGTTACCCAAGGATTCAACTGATATTAAAGCAGATAGTATGATACAAAGGTATGCAAGAAGACCAAAACAGCTAGAAAATTGGTGCTTAGCTGATGTTGTTTCTGAATTGGAAGTAACTTTCCCAAAAGAAATCAGAAAAGATTTACAAGAGGAGGTGAATGATGATAACCCAGAAGATAATTCTCA
Organism: Saccostrea echinata; assembly: GCF_033153115.1. Classification (NCBI taxonomy): domain Eukaryota; kingdom Metazoa; phylum Mollusca; class Bivalvia; order Ostreida; family Ostreidae; genus Saccostrea; species Saccostrea echinata. The sequence goes on from NW_026889782.1 coordinate 26,870,224, forward strand.
AGATACTTTTTTTACTGATCAGGATGTTTTAGTTCATTTGAAAAATGGGATTAAGATCAGAAAACGAAAAAAACAAACGAGTTATTAGGTATGTAGGGTACAGCCAAAAAACAAATTCTGAACAGTATTACAGAGAAAGAATTCTTCTCTTTTTGCCTTGGAGAAATGAGAATGCTGACCTACTTGGTAGTCATCAAACTTATGAACAGCACTACAGGCAAAAAGCATGCATTATACAAGTGAAGCAAAAGCAGTATGAGCATTTTGTGGATGAATTAGAACAAGCTCGACTTCAAGCTGAAGAAGATCTTGATAATATGGAGACAGTAGCACCAAATACAGAACATATTGAGGCAGAAGATGCAGAGATAAGTTCTGAACCATCAGAGGAATTTGTTCATTATGATCCTGATACAGTTCAACACAGAGATTTTGATATTGGGCCAGAACTTGGCTTGTCCTCAAAAGTATCTGAAACAGAAATGAGTGCTGTCCGCATTCCTGATCAGCAGTATTATAAACTTTTGCAATCCCTGAATACTAAGCAGAGAGAATTTTACAGTCATGTAACAAACTGGATTCAAATCAGAGATGAACCATTATATGCTTTTCTTACTGGTGGAGCAGGTGCAGGAAAATCTGTGGTTATTGATGCAATTTTTCAAACATTACACAGAATACTGTACTCGAAAGAAGGTGAAAACCCAGATGATATTAGAATATTACTTTGTGCTCACACTGGAAAAGCTGCATATAACATCAAAGGGACTACTATTGCATCAGCATTTCACAGAAAAATGTATCAAACCCAACAGCACATGGGTGCAGATGAATTGAACTCGTTTAGGACGAAGTACCGTAATTTGTCAGTTGTGATAATTGATGAAATTTCAATGGTAGGAAATAATATGCTGACATTTATAAATGACAGACTACAGCAACTTACTGGTAGAAAACAAGATTTTGGTGGTATTAGCATCATAGCTGTTGGCGATTTGTATCAGTTACCACCTGTTGGAGACAAGTGGATTTTCAAAGACCTTTCTAATCCTGGTCAGAGTTTAGCAAAAAATTTATGGCATGAACATTTTCATATGCATGAACTAACTGAAATTATGAGACAAAAGGATGACCTCAGATTTGCACAAATGTTGAATAGACTTCGTGAAAACAAGATGACAGATGAAGATAAAGAACTCATTTATCAACGCATCATCAGGCAAGACTCACAAGTCTATCCTAAGGAGGCACCTCACCTGTTTATTGAGAACAAGTTTGTTGATTGTTTTAATAACAATCTAATACAAAACCTTTCAACAAATAAACTGAATGTAAAAGCAGACACTGATGTTTTATCACAGACAAAACTCTCTGCATCAGTGAAATTAAAACTAGTTCAAAAACTGCCTGAAAACCCTGCATCTACTGGACAATTAAGAACTAATTTGGTTATTGCTGTAGATATGCTCTATGACATATCAGTAAATCTTGATGTTACAGATGGATTGACAAATGGTACTTCATGTGTTGTAAAATACATTGAATATCAACAATCGCAATTAAGACCTGCTATAGTATGGGTTCTGTTTGCTGACTCAAACATTGGTATTTCAAGAAGACATCAATACAGCCATTTGTTCAGCACAAATGTTAATACTACATGGACTCCCATATTTGAAGCAAAAAGAACATTTGTGTATAACAGGAAGACCTATGAGAGAGTTCAGTTTCCTCTCCAACCATCTGCTGGAAAGACAATCCATAAAGCACAAGGAGCAACTCTTTCAAGTGCAGTAATCAGCTTAACACAGACAAAGCAGCGCAAAATTCCTCATATACATTATGTCGCACTCTCTAGAGTAAGGTCACTTGATGGACTATTCATTCTGGATTTTAATGAAAAAAGTCTTTCTAAAGATGAAAATGTTGATAAAGAAATGGAAAGATTGAGAGAAAATAGATTGCAGCTCTCATACACACCACTTTACTCTGTATGTAAAGATGTGAAATTTTTGTTCAACAATGCAAGATCTCTACACAAACACTTCTTTGATATAAAATCAGAACCAAGTGTTTTAGCTGCAGATGTTATTGGTATAGCTGAATCTTGGCTTTGTGAATTAGATTCTTATGAATACTTTACTTTGGAGGGTTTTACAATGTTCAGAAATGATGCAAATTCTTCCCAGACCAGATCACATCATGGCATTGTCATATATCGGAGGAATCAATTACAGTGTTTGACATACAACTCTTTTACTTCCAAATCCGTTGAATTTTCCATAATTTCCATTATGGCGTCCAATACTCCAATACAATGTGTAGTTTTATATAAGCAGCCTTCTTGTACTCTTCAAATTTTTTATGATACCTTGAAGAACAGGTTGCTTCCATTTGTTGACAAAGATAAAAAAACTCTGATTATGGGAGATTGTAATTTGGATTTGAATACTGGTCAGTATCAACATTTCCTAAACTTTATGAAAGAAAACTTTGGTTGTGAGCAAGTGATAAACAAGGTAACCACAAAAAACAAGACACAGTTAGACCTAATATTTACCAACTTTACTGATATACAAACAGATGTTCTGCAGGCTTATTGGTCTGACCATAATATGATTTATTGTGCTGCAAATATTACTTAAGCTAGCTAATGATAGAAGTGTATATTAATTGTCTTGTCCAGTATTATATAAAAACCCTCCAGAGCACAACACAGGCAGTATGTAAATATTTAGTTTCCAATGGAAGCTAAATATTTACAAACTGCCAAGAGTGGTTAGGCAAAAACAAGGGTTGCCACTCATCATCTACCTTATTTGTCCTAATAACGCCCCTGTATGTTTAAAAAATATATGAACATGTATACAATTTTAAAATTCATATTTACTTATTGGGAAGTTATTGGGACAAAATTGTGTTTTAAAATTATATATAATTCCCATGAGATGGAATTATTTAGTTTATGTATATTAAGTTTGCGACCTTTCAACAAACAGATAAAAACCATTCGTGCCCCTGTCTTTCATGTAGTATATTGTTTAATCACAATTGAGGCTCCATTACAACATTGTTTTTTTTTTATAACAGAATATGTAATTTTTTGTGTAATTATATAACATGTAAATTTCTTTGTAAATTTTTGTAATTATTGAATTAAACAATTAAGTCATGTATAAATTGTAATATGTTAGTATTTTAAAACAGTCATATACTGGTGTATATCTGCAAGATTTGGTTGGATGAAATAAGAAGATATTCTTAATAACATCCTTTCTTTTGTAACCCTGCCTAGATGACTTGATCTGTTAAGTCTGGATGATATATACAATCAAGTAGCATTTTGATACTTCTATTCCAATGATGAGTTACATTATTTTTTTTTTAAACATTCATTTGATGTTTTTGTGTTTGTAAAGTATGTATTATCTGTTTCCGTAATGCATGTACATGTATTATACAATAATAAAATTTAATATTTCATCTCGTGGGCATTTAAATTAACATTGATTTCTTCAGTAGATTAATTTATGGTGATACATTTGTATTGAATTTAAGAATTAGAATGAAAGATTTTTTGTGTTATTATATACACATAATTAATGTAGTTATTATACAACCAAGTGTCGCAAAGGTATATCTGCCAAGACATTCTATACAGAACAGTTATCCCTATTAAATCAAAGACTAACTCCAAGCTGTGTAAAACTGTTATATCAACATTAATTTGGTTTATAAAAAATACTGGCTCCTGATTTACATGTGAAACTGTTAAAAATCAACATTCCACTTCTGAGAAGACTACCTTTCTCCCATGTTCCATGGGAAACTGTTGATTCAACATTCTATTTCTGAAAAGCGTGTTACATGTGAAAATGTTAAATTAACATTCCATTCCCGAAAAGACTGGTTCCCGATGTTACATGTGAAACTGTTAAATCAAAATTCCAAATCTGAAGAGACTGGCTCCCATCTGATGGTACATGTGAAACTGTTCAATAACATTCCATTTCTGAAAAGACTATCTCCCATGTTACATGTGAAAATGTTATCTTTATTCTGTTGAACATATAATTATATACAATGGATTAAGAATTCATTTCTTTTTTATTTATTTTTCTTTATGCTTTTGGTGATACTGATATGTTGTTGAGTTGCATACACTTAAACAATTTAGAATTTTTAACTTTGATATTTGTATATATAAGTACTACATTCACCCTAACAAGCATCTATGCTCTAACCATGTGGATGAAACTGTTTACTTTATAGTGTACTGTTGATCAAGAGTTTTAAGTCCTAGACAAGCTGTTGTAACTAATTAAATTATGTGCATTTAGAAAATCTTATCACCAAATCATTACCAAATTTATCATTTTCAAGTTCTACTAATTACATTATCCCTTTTCCAATGTATATTTTATTATAAAGAGCCAGGTAGATGTTATACTTTTTTTTCTTTAATTTTCATCTGCCGAAAGTGTATATTGGAACAGATACAATATTTAAATTTGATTTTGTAAAATATGCAGTAACCATAAATTTTAAGGACGTAGAATATGGATACTTCGAAAAAAATTTATACAAATTTATAAAAACAGTTTGTATACACTTGTTTAATTGCTAAAACACATATTCATTATGAAGTTTTCGTATATCAAGCCATCCTTTTCTTGCATTATTCCAAAAATCTATACTTTTAATAGCTGCATATATGTATATTGAAATTCGGTGCAGAAAAAAAATATGAAAAAAATATCCCCCTAATAAATAATTTTACACTCGCTTATACCATTTAACAAATAATTGGAATCTAGAAATAACACAATTCAAAAAACTATTATAAAACCCCCTTTCTCTGGATTTCAGGCATACTATGACCTTAAGATTTATTTCTTAAATCTGAAATTTGTATTCATAAAAGTATTTATAAATATTTTCAGGTCCTTGTAAACAACTTTAATCTTTCTTTTTGCTTTCATTATGTAAGATTAAAGAAGTTCTTCACAACAATGACAGAATACAGCTAAATTTTCCATTTCTGAGAAATATTTCACTTAGCTATCAATCGCAATATTCATTGTGCAAATATATAAATTAAATTGTAATCGCAGATACTATGAATTTAAAAGTATATTTAATTAATATAAATTCACTGGTTTAGGAAATCTCTTCTTGTCTTTTTTTTCTTTTTTTCTCTCAATTTTTTTTTAATTTTTTGCTGCTTGTTTTAAACTGCAATCGGAGCAAATTAATCAAACAATGTACTAAATATATTTTAATATTTTTGTTCTTGCCATGTTGCATTTATCTGTTCATTACATTCTTGATCATATTGTGAAAAGTTTATGGTTCAATTTTAACTATATCTGCAGATTTTAAAATGTATGTATACAATTTATGCTAGGTGAACAATTCGGGTACAGGCTCAGAACCTACTATAATTGCTAACTCAAGTTAAAAAAATGTTTCATTGTTACCATGATTTCACAATATCTATTTTATGTTGTAACTGTATGAAAGCATTCACTTTTTAAAGGTAAGTAGCGTAGAAAGAGGGGGTCAATGGCCAGCCCGTAAAGGGAGGTAAACCTTGCTTCTTTCAGATGATATAAAAATAAAGTGAAGATTGCTTCATACATAGTATGATTTGTGGTAAAACTTTCATATTGTTTAAAATTGAACAAAGTTAAATATCAATGAATTGTTCACCAGGCTTTTTAAATAAATGCAATGCTAAAGTCAATACCTATGACTTGATTATTTAAATCATTATTGTGAGCATATTAAAGTCAATAATTGATCTATGGTACTATTTACATGTATGTAGTAACATGCTTTTGAGTGTGTATATGCATTAGTGTGTACATAATGGAAGTTGAACAAGCAGTGATTTTATCTGGATCAATGTACTCTTTTATAAGGGAATGAACCTCTTTGCAGTGACTTTGGTTTTCTCCCCCCCCCCCCTTAATTTGCTTTTTTGTGTTGAGTATTGTGTCATATTTTAAGTTATTGTATAATTTAAGATATTAAGATGTTTTATCATGACTCTTCGCAAACCTAATGTTATGAGAAAGAATTCTATTGATTACATGTAAATCATTATCTTGAGAAAATATAAAACACAATAAATCTGATATGGCTTTTTGAGTATGTGTCAATTTTTATTAGGGTATGTTTAAAGGACTGTAAGAAAGGATTAATTTGCAGCTTATCACTGCTCACACATCAGAGTTTATTTTCAAAAATAAGCATACCTTGTGTAAAATCACATTATGTAGCTAAAGAAAACATTCCTATAAAAACCACAAACTGCTAAATCATCGCTCTAAAAAAAAAAAATTCTGAAATTTTTACTGGGACACTTAAAAGTTTACAATTGTGACAAAAGTTGTTTAGTACTCTTAACTTACACAAAGTCGGATTTACTCTAGGGTCCCACATCTTCTTCCTTCAAATGCATTGCAAAGAGCATATCAGGCCCTGGGATCATGAAACATCTTAAGCTTAAGTTAAAATCTTTATGTTCTCTTTCGTTTTTGTAAAAGTCAATCTGCACAAAATTAAAATAGTTTTCAATATTGCTATACAAAAGTGTTGTTGTCTGCAACTTTAGAGATAAATTCAATAATTAGTAAACATTTTACAGGTGATTGAAAATTTGACTTTAGTTTAAGTTTGTTTCATGATCCTGGGACCAGATGTGAGAATGTAATGATTATGTGACTAAATGTCATACCTTCAATAATGTTCTATGAAACAATCTGAAATACATTCACTGATGACATGATGAAGGTACAGAATGATTGCATGAAAGTTCAGCAAGTGGCCCATGTATTTCATGACCCTATAGTGATTCAAGATTTCTGAGATACAAGTGTATGCTTCTTTCTTAAAATATTTTGGCTTTACTTAGTTAAAATTTGTTGTATGATATTCAGATGACCACAAGGCACATGGGCCTCTTTTAATTTATTTAAAATAAGATACATGTAAGAAAATTCATATTTCACATTCATTTACTTCTAATAGGGTAAAATACTTTCGATTTATGACATTTTTTGTTCTGCTGGTCAGAGACCAGAAGAGGTTATGCGATACTAAGGTGTCCGTCATCCGTCTGTCTGTCTGTAAACAATTTTTCAAAATGCTACTCCTCCTACTGTTTTGGTCTGATTTCATTATAACGTGGCATACAACTAGACTACACTAAAATACATAATTTAGTGCATCGGTTTTTAATTTCGATGAACAGTGTTACCATGGTTACTAAAAATAGAAATTTCTGTGAAATTCCATTAAAATGCTACTCCTTCTACAGTTTGGGTCTCATTTCAATATAACTTGGCACACAAGTACACTATACTAAGATAAATAATTTAGTGCATCGGTTTTTGATTTCAATGAACAATGTTGCCATGGTTACTAAAAATAGAAATTTCTGTGAAATTCCTTTAAAACACTGCTCCTCCTACACTTTTGGTCTGATTTCAATATAACTTGACACACAAGTAGACTACACTAAGATACATAATTTAGTGCATCAGTTTTTGATTTTGACGAACGGTGTTGCCATGGTTACTAAAAATAGAAATTTCTGTGAAATTCCTTTAAAACACTGCTCCTCCTACACTTTTGGTCTGATTTCAATATAACTTGGCACACAAGTAGACTACACTAAGATACATAATTTACTGCATTGGTTTTTGATTTCGACGAACAGTGTTGTCATGGTAACTAAAAATATAAATTTATGTGAAATTTCTTTAAAATGCTACTCCTCCTTCAGTTTTGGTCTGATTTCAATATAACTCGGCACACAAGTAGACTACATTAAGATACATAATATTCTCTTATTGCTGCATGTTGCAAAGTTTCAAATCCAAGTGCTACTTTTCCTTTGTTATATGTACAGACTAGTAGAGCTACAGTCTCATCAGAGACTTCTGGTTTAAAATTATTATTATGTTATTATAATAAAATTTTGACTATCTTGTTTCATTCAAGCATACGTAAAACTGTTCAGCCGCTGCTCATCTTAAAACATCTAAATTTATTTTCAAAACGTAACCGGATTCTTTAAAAAAAAAGGGGGGGGGGAGAAAAGAATATCTTCCCTAATTTACGCCATAAAATGAACAAACAATTAAACCAATAACCTCTTTCATAAATATTAAAAATCGTAGATAGTTTAATTATTAATTGGAAGGAAATAACAATTCTTCACTAAATCTATTAGTAAAAAAAAAATTTTAAATCAACAAACTTTAATTACGACAGAAGAAAGAATTTTAGCGAACAGACTTTGACGGAAGGGACTCATGCGAAAATGTAGTTCGGGCGAACGGACCTTTATTTGTACTGATATGTAAACAGTTTCCCCCCATCCGCCTAATGTACATCATGTGACTAAAACAACGATGCTCTCTGATTGGCAAACTTGTTTCGGCGGAAATACTCGAAGTCGGTTAATTTCCCGCCATTCGACGAGACGCCACTCGACGAGACGCCATAAACATGCAGTCCAAAGCGAAGAGGGCGAAGTTAGATGACAGTGACATTGTTGAAGGTTATGTTGTGGATGTAACAAATCCGACTCAGTCAAAGAAATCGCCTAATGTGAAATATTTCAACTTCACGTTTCAGACAAGCCCCGAACATTACTCGAAAGGAGTTGCTTTCACACCCGAGAAACACCAGTATTTCGTGAATGCGAAAGCAATGAAAAGTCCACTCAAACTAACATGCGTGACTAAAGAAGTCAGTAAGTATTCTTTAAGTAATTAGCAACATTTAAGGACCCCCTTAACGCTGCTCAACGGGGCCCCGTTTACCAAAAGAACTTACAACTTTGCAAATAACTTCATTTGAAAATGGTTTTAATCTTGAAAAAAAATTAAAAAGATATTTTTATCAAAGAATTTAAAACGTAAATCATTAATTTTCCAACATTTTACAATCGACAAAATTTTGGACCTTCCTCGTAGGTTACTTTGTAAAACGGGCTCCAGGCATTTTTCGGGGGTGGTTTAGATGGAACTTTCTATCGTTAATATAATATTGTCCTACGCACCCTGTTTAACGTTCCGTGTATTAGCAATGTAGCAAAATAAACACGGCCGATAACTCGAACTCAGTGCATTTACTATGATCAAACCAGAGAGTTCCGAATGTCAACATGGCGTGTAAATTTGAAGTGAGAAAAATACGTTAAGAAAATGAGTTGAATTTTCGTCCTTTATATGGATTATTTTTTTTTAGGTTAAAAGGTGTATACAATCTCATAAAAGTTTGTTATGATTGATTCGGTAGTTATTTTCAGTGCAACTCCTTTTCTATTCTCCAAATCATTTAGAAGAGGATTCGTTCCGATTTGCTACATTGCAGGTATATGGGACATGTTCTAACTGTGGAGAAGGCTTGTCCTGAGACACAGATTATTTTAACTATGGGTTGTGACAAGCATATATATATATATATATATATATATATATATATATATATATATATATACAGATCTGTGCCAAAAGTGAACATAATTTTCTCTCTATATATGTTATTGAAAACCGCCTATACTTAATTGCTGCCAAATAGTGAAAAATATTTATTTCAGTACTTAAACCACAAAATGTGCAGTTGTGTTTTTCTGAAAGATTACATATTTAGTTTTTAGATAAAGACAGTTCTTCATTTACATCAGTTCTAAAATTCAAGATCAATGTTGACTATATAATTAATTGTGTGAATATCACTTAAATTTTCATGTTGCACTTAAAATAATATTTTTTAAAAATTGATGCTGATCAACTTAAATTATTGTTTTTATCAGGGTTCGAAATTCACTATATACAACTCGCAAAACGCGAGTTAGAATTCCCAAATTGCGAGTTAAAAATTAGGTAACTCGCAAAAACTTGCGAGTTGAGTTTTTTTGCATTGAAACTGTAGCAAAATTATATAATATGACAGAACACAATACTTTTGATTTAAATCAGTAATTTAGATAAAAGTCGCACTGTAGTTGTATTTTGTGTATTGTACAGTAGTTACTTTTTCCTTAAGTTACATGTATTTAATTTATATAAATTTAACTTTATATGAAAATTGCAAGTAGTCTTATCAAATTGCGAGTTCACTTTGTTGGTACTCGCAATTATTTGCGAGTTGTAATTTTAGGGAGTTTCTAACCCTGTAATTATCAATTATACTAATATTAATTTCTTGGATTATCAAGAAATTTCTGCTTTTAAATCTCTCAAGAAATATTGTCATTCCAGTGATTTTACAAAATGTTGTTCTCAATAAAAAATATAGAGAAAAAATATAAAATTATCTTCACTTCTGGCACACATCTGTATATATATATATAAAACCACTGACAAATCCTCTTTGGTGGAAACAAAAAAGAGGAAAGGGAGTGGGAGGAACCATCCATCTTTTTAGACTAGAAAATGCAGATTTATCTGAGTACATTTTTTTAACATACAGTGGCATATATTCCTTTCTGTGTAGGCCAAGGTAAATAAATATTGTTTCCTATTCCAACCCGAGAAAAAATAGGGTAGGTAGGTAGGGAAAACATTTTATTTTATTTTAATAACATTTTATTAGTTAAAATTCAACTTTGACAATAAACAAAATGAGAAAAACGAAGAGTTCATTTCTTTTTCCCCAAAGGGCAGCTTTAATAATGGCATTTCTGTTAAATGTGTATAGGATATGCATTTTCTCAAACATGGAAGTGATCGAGATTAGGATTTCTAATAGTGAAAATGGAATTGTTTACGTCCGGAAAGATATCGGGGGATAAATTTTTCAGGGTCGGCTCATATATTTTAGGGTCAATCGGAGAACCGGAAACACACTATTTATTTATCTAGGCCCAGTGATTCATTTTGAAAATGGTTATCATGGGTCCAATGGACCCCTCTTAATGACAGCAATGAGTCCCCTGCCAAAATCAATGCGTCCAAATCCAAGGGGACCGTATATTAGATGTTACAGAGGAAATTCTGGTGAAATAAAAAAAAGTGTATTGCACGAAAGAGCAAATGTTTTATTGTAGCTGTGAGTGATTTATACTTTTACTATCAATTGTCCAAGTAACAGTACATGATTTTGTGTCGTAAAAATAATATATTGTCCACTGTGCACTTTGGTTCTATTTTTAGATCGTACATACGATCTCACACATTGTATCAGTCATAAAATGCACAGAAGCAGAAAGAGGTAAAAAAAAAAAAATTAAGAAGAAATGACAAATAGTCAGAAATAAAAATGATTAAATTTTATACTTCTTAGCTTGTAAGGAAAAAATGAAAAGAAAAAAAAAACAATGATACAGGTTACAGCTTAAATACGAAGGTACAAATGTATAGTATTCGCTTCAGAAACGTTCCACTGTATAGACATAATCAGTGATAATCGAACTATGCTATCTAACTTTCAAATATTTTCTGACAATTGCTTTTAACTTGAGTTGTGAAATCTGACCAGTTGTTGGCAACCTTGTAGACCTACCTGTTAAAATCGTTCATGCATATCGTTTAGCACGTGGATATGATGCAATCGGTCAAGTTTTAAATCAGATTATACCTAAATAATTTAAAATAGTACATGTCCTTCTATGAATTTATTGCGTCCATTGGGATGCACATTTATTGAAATAATGCGTCCTGGGCAAAATTTGTGCGTAATTTATGCAGGACGCACATCAAAATGAATCACTGTAGGCCTAATGTATACTTTTGTAAAGGCAAAGACTAGGAAATTGGGGAAAGGTTTAGAGTAGGTGCAAGAAGGTAGCTCTTCCTCTTGGTAAAGATGAGGGCACCTCACAAAAAAATTTCCATGATTTTAATTAAAAAAAAATAAAAGGATATTTTGGGGAATTTCCTATAATATATATAGGATATCCCACAATTTGTAGTTGGATATGATTTTTATCTGACAAGTTGTGTGTTTTTAGGCTCTGGAATATAAAAAGCACACAGTCATTGGATAAAAATCATGTCCAACAACAAATCATGGGAGATTCTTTTTATCCTATGTTTTATACATCACTATTGATCTTTTACACGGTCTTTATATACGACTCCACTTTATTTTACTTCATCACTCACGCAAAATCCATTGTGACATCACAGCAGTGGGTAAAAGAGTAATATCCACAGGATAAAGGGGCAAACATAGAATAAATATTAATATAATTGCTACTCATTGTATTCCATACAATTCAACCGTGTGAACAAGAGGCCCATGGGCCACAATGCTCATCTGACTAACTTTGGCCTGCTGTTCTTCATCTGATTTCCTGCCTTGTAATACCTATTGTGGCGCCACCCTACCCCCAGGAGTCATGATTCAATAATTTAGAATCTACACTACCCCCAGGATGCTTCCACTTAAGTTTCAGCTTTTCTTGCCCAGTGGTTCTGAAGAAGATTTTTAAAGATTTTTCCTATGTATTTTAATGTAAAATTTAGATTCCCTAATGTGGCCCCACCTTACCTGCAGTGGTCATGATTTAAACAATTAAGAATCTACACTACCCCAAGATGCTTCCATATAGTTTTCAGCTTTTCTGGCTAAGTGGTTCTTGAGAAGAAGATTTTAAAGATATTTTCTACATATTTAAATGTAAAGCTTGGACTATCTATTGTGGCCCCACCCTACCCCTGGCGGTCATGATTTGAACAATTAAGAATCTATACTACCCCATGATGCTTCTACATAAGTTTCAGCTTTCCTGGCAGAGTGGTTTTTTTGAGAAGATTTTTAAAGGTATTTTCTGCATATTTCAATGTAAAAGTTGGATTCCCTATTGTGGCCCTAACCTACCCTACGGGTCATGATTTGAACAATTAAGAATCTACACTACCCAAGTATGCTTCCACGTAACTTTCAGATTTTCTGCCCCAATGGTTTTTGATAGAAAGATTTTTAAAGATATTTTCTGCAACATATTTCAATGTAAGACTAAGATTCCGTATTGTGGCCCCACCCTTCCCCCGGAGGTCATGATTTGAATAATTTAGAATCTACACTACCCCAGGATGCTTGCACATAAGTTTGAACTTTCCTGGCCCAGTGGTTCTTCATCACAAAATTTTTAAAGATATTTTCTACACATTTTAATGTAAAAGTTGGATTCCCTATTGTGGCCCTACCCTACTTTTGGGGGTCATAATTTGAACAATTTAGAATTTACACTACCCCAGGATGCTTCCACTTAAGTTTCACCTTTTCTAGCCTAGTGGTTCTTGAGAACATTTTTTTAAAGACCCCACCCTATTTCTGTCTTTTCTTGATTATCTCCCCTTGGAAGGAGGCTTGGACCTTTATTTTAACAATTAAAACTCCCCTTTACCAAAGGATGTACAAATTGATTAAAATTGACCAAGCGGTTCTGGAGAAGAAGTTCAAAATATGAAAAGTTTACAGAAGTATCCATGGATCGACAACGGGTGATCAGAAAAGCTCACTTGAGCTTTCAGCTCAGGTCAGCTAATAATACACAGAATTTGAACTAAAACCCGCAACTTTCAAGGAAGCATTTCATCCACACAATTCTCAATCTTCAAAATGTTTTAGAGAAAGAAAACTATGAAAATGAAACTGTATACTGTGGTTTCATCAATATTCATTGAGCACCAATTTTCAACGATTTCGTTGTTGGGCAGATCCATGAAATTAAATGTTCATTGATTTACAAGAAATGTTATTCATTTGTATAGGCAATGCTTTTGTCCACAAAATTACGTATCCTTGAAAACGTCTGTTTTACAAAACACACGAAAATTGATGCCGACAAAAATTGATGAAACCACAGTATCATGGTAGATCCAAACCACAATAAACTTCCTGAAAATGTCTCATAAAATCCTTGCCATGTGGTCGATAATATCCTCAAGAGTTTGTTGCCCACAGGCAAAATTACTCACATTTGAGAGAACGCTGGGTTGTTATTTGCAACCCTGTTGACCTTTGACTTGCTTTACAAATAGGCACCTGATCCCATGTTTTGAATTTCCGTGAGTTTGTGTTTATGCCCTGTTCACAAAATTGTATTGTTTGTTGTTTTTACGAGATCTATCACTGTTCATTCCTTACAACTTTTTTTTTATTTTTTATTCATAGTGTAGAAATACAGCATATTCTTGAGATTTAAGAGGTCAGTCTATGTATTTTACCATGTGCACTGTCTATCTTAAAACATTATGAAAATACCCAGTGTTACAATTCACTTGACCTTGATCTTTGACCCACTTTGCAAAAAATACCCTAGCAGGTTTAGTTTAACTTGCAACTTTTGAATTTTGAGAGGCAGGGTTTTGATAATTAGCATTTATACATGATGAGCTTATGATACTATACTTTGTATGATATTTAGTTACTACACAAACTTGTACAGTCAAACCTTGTTATCTTGAACTCCATGGGGCCAAGGAAAAACTTTGAGATATCAGAGGATTCCACAATGGAACATGTTGACTGACAATTGCAGTAAAGACAAACTGAAATCTTTTGGAGGATTGTTGTAAACTTTTAGTAATAAAATGATTAAATAGTTATTTTTAATTATTTCAGTTCATTTGAGGGTTGGGGAACCATATTTTCCTTGATTATCAAATTCTCTTGCAATCTTGTACTATCCATAGGTGCTTTTTTTTTTCCTTTGCAGGCAAACATATGAACTATTGTGTTCGTGTTCCTTGGAACACTCATGCTAGTGTTTCTTGAAACACTAGTGTTTTTTTTTTTTTAAACTTTCCAAAAACATTTCAAATAATCAATTATAATTCTTATACTGATCATGGACATCTAGAATAAGTTTCACATTTCACATAAGACAAAATTTATAGACAAAATACCTAATCTTCTTCTTCAACCATATTATAATTTTATATATTAGATTTTTACTCCTTGAATAAAAATGTGTAGGCTTCAATCTTTTTGCCTTTAAGGAATATAGCCACTAACATAGCAGCTGATTTGTGCTCCTCTTCCATTACAAGTTAATTAAAATTTTTATTAAAACACTCCATGTCCCAAATAACTTCTAATTTAAAAATGGTGTTCAAAATGTCCACCAATATACATGTATAATATTTATAGTCCACATGTATTTTGCTAACAAAGTGAATTTTGCTTACAAAGTGAATGTAAAGCTTTGGCATTCAAAACTAACTAACACAAATGGGAAGGTCAAAAAGTTGAGTCATGATTTTTACTCCGACATCACAAACAAACATTTGCAAGAGCTGTGTTGTATGCAAGGTTCAAAATTCACACTTGCATTGAAGAAAAACAGTTGTTTTTACTGGAAAAATGATACAGGGATTTTAAAATGTTAATCATATTTGAAGACAAGGCAGGCAGTTAAAAAATGTAAATATAAGCATTATTTTTTTTTCTTTTTTGAAAGATGATGTCTCAGAAGTGTAACAGTGTGTACAAACAAATTTTCATAATACTCTAAATTCCTCTAATGCATCTTACTCAAATTGTTCGCACACACCGTTCACTTGTCAGACTAAAATCATTCAATGCTTATTAAAATAACACATTTAAGACGAAGCAAAGGCAAAACTTTATTGTATTTGTTTCTTCATCTTCAGGTTTTACATCATCCTCAGGGTATGATGTTAAATGCAATCGAAACACGACCCTTGTACCAACCAAGTTGGACTTCATGTTTCGACCGAACCTCAAACCATGCAAGGAGATGCAAATTAAAGATATCATAGACTCCGGTCCAGCTGAGTCATTTGTAAGTACATATATCATGTAAATAGAAATGAACCTAAAAACAAAATGCTTGAACTCTCAGAATATTTTATTTTGAACTTTCTACTTTAGGTTACAGTTACTGCTAAAGTTTTTCACATGCAAGAACCAGAAACCAAGACAACAAGATATGGAAAATCCATTTCCCTTACAACAGCGACAATTGCAGACCAGACTTCAAAAATTAACTTGGCTTTGTGGGATGACGATGGGAAGAAAATCTCACTAGGAAAATCATACAAATTATTAATGTTAACTGTGAAACAATTTGAAAATGTCAAGTCTCTTTCCATGACCTCAGCTTCATCAGTTTGTGAAGTAGATGACATAGGTCACATTAATATTGATCTCGATCAGGCACCTCAGATCCCTGTCACAATTAAGGGAATTTCAACAACGGTATCAGTTGTTCCCAAGCACTTCTGCCTTCACTGTAGTTCTCCTATCACAATAACTGATACTGCAAGATCAATTGTTTGTTGTCACAAATGTTCTCAAAAAATGTTGCAAAGAAATTTAAAAACTACCCTTACACTGAAAATTAATGTGCAAGATGTGTTCATTACAGCTTACAATGATGTTGTTGTGAATATGTTAAAAAACAAAGGTAAAGAACACCTGTTGAATGACATAGAGCAAATTGAAATGCTCCTACTTGAAAACCCGGTTGAGGTGGTCCATGTCAATGGCCTTGCAAAAGTCATCACGCTTGCTTGATTTGGCACAGATAAACTTAAATGTGATAGCTAATGGCTCCTAGTGTGTTAATCTATTAACACATAGTTAGTATATGTGTATGATGAAAGTTCATCAAGTGTAATTCTTACTTTTTTTTATACATCACCCATATAAGAACAATATATTAGGGTATGACAATTGTCCGTCTATCAGCTTTTTATTGTCCATATAACTTTAAAAATCAGAGCTTTAGATTCATTTTTGGTAGAAAGTGAGTTGAATCACTGTTACATATAAAGCATTACTCATGTTTTTTGATTTGAACAAATTATGTAACTTGGTATACAACTAAACAAAACAAATAATCATAACTTTTTATTGGTGTTGCCATTGCTACTTAGATTCAAAAACACTGTAGTCTAGATATATAATGACTTTGTCAGGAGTGTGACATTCTACTTCAGAATAAGAAATTACTACAGAATTCTGAAAATTCTTTCAACAGTACAAAAATGCTTCATTAAAGGCATGATGCTTTACAGTAGTATTCTGACCTTTCCTTTGACTTTGCATTTCTGAAATTTGAGACAACCTACATTCTAGATATTTTCTAACCTGACCTTGCCAATAAACTTTTACTTTACAATTTTTTAGTTTCGGTTTAATTTTTTGGTGAATAAAACTCAGTTTAAAGAAACTATTCTACATATTTTCATCAAAACTTTGTAAATTAAAAATTTCAATGTTGCATTACTTGTGAAGCCTATGTGGGGCATTCATATCCTATGGACATATTTCTGGTTGATTTCTATAAGCTAATAAGCCTCAACAATAAACAACTGTATGTATTAGAAATTAATTGGGGAGATCTACAATTTTTCAACCAGAAATTTTCACAATCACTAATTTGAAAAATTGGGGGGGGGGGGGTGATGGTATAATTTACATTATCATTGAAATGAAATGATAAGATATTATAGATTAAAAGTTTTCTAGAGATATATTCCATTGTATTTTGTTTTTACCAAGGTAAATTTATGTAATTTAAAGTTTGTCATACTCCTGACAAGTTTGACTACTACATGTATTTGATTTGCTTTTTATTCAGATGAACAATTTGTATCAAACTTTGCATGATCATTGTTACTTTCTTGCTCATTTCAAAGTATTAACCTTTCACAATATAACATGTTCTTGATTTTTTTTTTTTTTTTTTTTTTTTTTTTGTGAATTGCTGAGTAAAGACATCATTGGTATCTTTATACCAAGATTAACGTGACTTTGTCACATGTACACTCTTCTGTTTATGAAGAACAATATCTGACAGGTGTATCATGTGCTGTGGCACTTCACTGTATTGTTTGACAATTGTAATATCTTCCAAGACCTCATAAAAACACCTTATAGATGAAAGGCATCATGAGTTAAGGTGCACTATTCTTTATGTCGTTATGTTCAGTAATGGATGGTAATTCATGTGCTTTGGCAGTTCACAAATTGTTGCATGTTATCAATTTTTTTATACTTGGAAAAAAAACCAGCTTTATACATGTGTAAAGGTAAACTATTCTTTAAATCATTCTGTTATGCGCATGAGAAAATAGTCTCTGTCAATTATGAATGGTGCATATTATCATTATATTGTTAAAGTGAGCAATATTGAAGTTGTTGGTTATGAAAATCATTTGTTATTGTATTGTGAAGGTTACACAATGAATAATGTGTTGAAATCAAAAATTTCAGATGACATGAAAGTCATTTTTTTTAAATGTATTGTTCACCAAATACTTTGTACTAAGTATACAAAATGTCAAACCTGCGTAAACTCTTCTATCAGCTTGTAGACATGTTCATCTCAGAAGCATTACATATTGGATAAATATACTTTCAACTTTAATAGTGTTTTTCATTTAAATGGTAATTATATAAATGTGTATTCAACATCATTATGTGGAAAATTGTCATATGTTTTACTAAACAAATCATGGCATGTCACTTATATATTACAGAAAGTATATCATTATGTGATGAAGTGAATAAAACGTCAAAATATTGTCACAAACTTCAATAAAGTAAATACATGCATAAACAAAACACTTCTGTTTTTTTGTTTGTTTTTTATTTTTGTTCTAAATGCATTGGTGAGTTGCACACAAATGACTTTTTGTAACTCAAATACAAAAACAAATTTCCCTCTTATTTGATAAAACTTCCTCCCCTACAAAACAGTTGTATATACAGCCAAACCTCATTATCTTGAACTCAATGGGACCGAGAAAAAAGTTCAAGATACTCAAATTCAACATATCGAGATTAAAATACTTAATAAGTGTTTGGGACTGACTAATCAATTCAACATATCCATGGTATTCAAGATTTCACTGATTCTGATCATCCCATTTCTCTTGCTCTTGGGCAACAAACCTTCGTCCATCACTTACTCTGGATCCTCTATATTGTTGTATTATACTCAGGTGACCATTAAGGCCCATGGGCCTCTTGTTGGTATGAATTATCTAATTACTTGCATCAAGAACAATAGTGGTATGAATTATCTAATTATGAAGAAATCCAACATGGCTGGACAACAAAACGTGCTTGATTGATTGATTGATTAGGGTTTAACGCCGAGTCGGCAATATTTCAGCCATATTTCGGCGGAAAATTAATTCTGTATGATCGGTTTTGAAAGATTTTTGGTTTCTCTGGCGGCCCCCAGTGAGCCTACTCTTTTCCGAAAACCAGAAAAACGATCTTTTGCGTGCCAAGGGGGTTGCAATCCTTGACACGGGGCACCATTTAACGTACCATCCGACGGACTTAAAAATTTAAAAATATTTTAAAAGTTTAAAATAAAACTCTCTCTATGTTTATCAAAAAAATAATTTCATTGTGTACCTTTAGATTTTACTGTAAAAATCAGTTTCATGTAAATAATCTAAAATTGTATTAACATTAACATTTGTAAACAGTTCACGCATCGTTCGTACATTATTGAAAAGTCTACTTCGAATAGGCGAAAAATCAGAACATTCTAAAAGAATATGATTTATAGTAAGCGGACAGTCACAGGATATACATTCTGGCTGAAGTTCTCGATTTAATAAGTATGCATGTGTTATTTTAGAATGACCTATACGTATTCTTGAAATAATCACTTCGTCCTGACGTTTCAGGCCGAAGTTAGATGATATGTTAACTTTGTTTTTTATTGCATATAGTTTACTTGTATCACAAAATTCCCAATATATCTGCCAAAGAGAATATACATAAAGTTTCACAATATACTAACGACAACTCTTTTACAATATTTTCGGACTCGCTTTCTTGCTTGCAATCTATACAAAATATGAATATCGATCAGCCATACATTTTAGATATATTAGTTCAGTTCTATCATTTCACTCAACAAGGTAAAGTAGTTGACTTTTGTTGGATTCCAAGTCATATTGGCATCATTGGAAACACTAAGGCTGATAGTGCTGCAAAATTGGCACTTCAGTACGAAATTACCATTTTTAAAATCCCTTATACTGACCCAGAACGTGCTTGAACTTCACTTAAAAACATGCAATAAACAAACTGAATTTGATCACATATTTTGTATTTTTTTTCTTTGGGAAAACATCCACTACATTTTGGAAAAAATACAGGCATATTTTCAATTGGGACTGGGGCCGAATTTTGGCCCCAAATCGACCCTTAAAAAATCACTGGGCCCATCAAAGCCAGAGATTAATACCCTAAAGCAATCCTCCACTTGATCACCTTTGCAAGTGCAGAAGTGTATAATCAGTACAAGAAGAGCTCACTTACTCATAATCACAACAGAATAAAGCATATCCATGAGCGCTTGGACAGGTCTAGAAGTAATTTTGGGTAATGCATGTAATTTCATTAATTTTTAAATAGTAGAGCGTAAATAACCTCTCCTAGGATACGTGCTATAAGTTTCATTTTAAAATTTTTGGGAGAGTTTGATGAGGAACAATGGAAAGGTTGACAGGCAGAGGATTTGATAAACGGAGCACACTGAGTAGATCTTGCAGTGTGTTCTGCAAATTTTAAAACAAAAGTCAGAGTTGGGAAGAAAATGACCCAGAAGGCAGACTTCCTTCGAATACACCAAAGTGCCAACTGTATACTCCTTTTTAGAGCGATGTTTTGAACTCCATCACATAAAGGCAGACTACTTACTAGTTATACCCCCGCTCCGAAGGAGAGGGATTATACTGTTTTACCCTTGTGTGTCTGTCTGTCCGTCCGTAACAAAATTTTCGTCACTGTTTCCTCAGCAACTACTCATCGCAGATGCTTTAAATTTTAGCACACACTTTGTTGAGGCATGCCATATGGTGGGATTAATTTTTGTACGAATCTGATGTCAACTTCCTGTATATTCGTGCGTCTGTCCGTACCATACATAACAAATTTTGGTCGCAGTTTTCTCAGCAACTACTGATTGCAGATGCCAGAAATTTTAGCACTTTCTTTGTTTAGGAATGCTATATGGTGGGATAAATTTCTGTACGAATCTGATGTCAACTTCCTGTTTATCCGTGCGTCTGTCCGTACCATACATAACAAATTTTGGTCGCAGTTTTCTCAGCAACTACTGATTGAAGATGCCTGAAATTTTAACACATTCTTTGCTTAGGCATGCCTTATGGTGGGATTAATTTTTGTATGAATCTGATGTCAACTTCATGTTTATCGGTGCGTCTGTCCGTACAATACATAACAAATTTTGTTCGCAGTTTTCTCAGTAACTACTGATTGCAGATGCCTGAAATTTTAGCACATTCTTTGTTTTGGCATGTCATATGGTTGGATTAATTTTTTTTACGAATCTGATGTCAACTTCCTGTTTATCCGTGCGTCTGCCCGTACCATACATAACAAATTTTGTTCGCAGTTTTCTCAGCAACTACTGATTGCAGATGCTTGAAATTTTAGCACATTGTTTAGGCATGCCATATGGTGGGAATCATTTTTGTACGAATTTGATGTTAACTTCCTGTTCATCCGTGCGTCTGTCCGTACCATACAGAACAAAATTTGGTCGCAGTTTTCTCAGGAACTACTGATTGTAGATGCTTGAATTTTTTTGCACATTCTTTGTTTAGGCATGCCATATGGTGGGATTAATTTTTGTACGAATCTGATGTCAACTTCCTGTTTATCCGTGCGTCGGTCCGTACCATACATAAAAAATTTTGGTGGCAGCTTTCTCAGCAACTACTGATTGCAGATGCTTGAAATTTTAGCACATTCTTTGTTTAGGCATGTCATATGGTTGGATTAATGTTTGTACGAATCTGATGTTAACTTTTTGTTCACCCTTGTGTCTGTCCATAACTAAACTTGTGTACATTCACATCAAAGCGGGGGTATTACTAGTGAGCATTGGCTCACAGACTTCTTGTTAATAAAACCTGTAAAATTGCAAAACCACACAGGAGTGATGATCATGGTATCTTGTTAATTTATGTGACATTATTACTTGTCATGGATGAACCTGTGCCTGAATATATTTGAAAAATAAACAGTTAAACAGTTAATTCCATATCCTTCAACTCAACTTTTAGATATGTCGACGGCATATTATCAATTAAAATAGTTACTGCCATTTATATGTCGATTCGATATATTTCAGTGAGCTGGAAATAAAAGACCCCATAGAGTCAGACACATCTGTCTCATAATTGTATAAAAAAAAGACGTAAATGGTAAACTAACAAAACTTTATAATAAACGTGATGACTTTAAATTTTCTATCATTATCGTTCCTTACTGATGTAGCAATATACCCTTATCAACTGCATATGGATTTTATGTCTCCGAGTTGATTCGTTACGCAAGAGCATGCTTTAGGTACGATCAGTTTTTAAACGAGGCAAGCTATAAATTAACTAACAAATAGATGATGATTGATTGATTGTATATTGTTTAACGTCCCATTCGAGAATTTGTCACTCATATGGAGAGGTCACCGTTTGCCGGTGAAGGGCTTTAAATTAAGTCCTATACTCGGCACTCAGGGCCAATGAGCAGTGAGGGATCTTTATCGTGCCAACTTCTAGTGCCGGGCGCTTGGCGAAGGAACAGTCACTACCTATGTTTACGTCTTAAGTTTGACGAAGCGCGGTGAACGAGTATCGAACCCGGGCCTCCAGATCACGAAGCGAGTGCCCTTCCACAAGGCTACCGTGACCGGCATAAATCGATAAAACAAGGATATCAACAGTTTCGTTTTAAGTCATTATTTCGCAAGTTCTATGGTCGATACAATGACCTTACCAGCAAATACAATCTATCATTAGGTCAAATGCTGTCTACCGTTTTTCATACAAATTGTTAGGCCATAATTTACACACTTAAAATTCTACGGATTATCCCGTTCAACGTATCACAACTACATGTAGAAGCACACGCCCGGTGTTACCGGTCCACAGGGGATGTTAACTCCTCCATGGCGCCTGATCCCGCTCCTGATGTATATGGAGGTCCGTGTTTGCTCTGCTCCTGAATTGTTTTGTTTAAATTGACTTTAAGCTTGAATACTGTTCGTCATAGTTCATGTAATATTTTTTTAAGCTTTAACAATTTAAAATATTTACAGAGTATTGTAGTACATGCATTGTAATTAATATTTCTCCAGTAAAAGATTCAAAATTGAATGATAAAAGACTTTTCAGTCAATTCAACTGTCATTTTTGTAACTATGGTTATATCAAACCGACTGAATAAAAAAAATCCACAAAGAAAAGAAATCTAAGTTGCTTCATCGTTTAAAATGATATATACAATGTTCTTGATTTATGATAACAAATATTGTGCACACACCATAGCACTTACACATTCATTTTTTCCAATGATCTTTAATATGTAAGAACATGTATTATCCAAAGCTTCCAAATTATACCAGTACAGTCGGGGTCGAATTCCTCTGCGGGACTAGGAGACTGGTCCTTCGGTTGAAACCGTATAAACCAAGGTCCCGTGTGGCTGTAGGTGCTGGCACGAAAAAGATCTCTCACTGCTCAGTGGCCCCGAGTATAGGTCAAAATTTGTAGCTCTCCACCGGCGCATGGTGCAGTCTTCAATCAGCAAGTGTTACTGTTTCTCTATGAGAGAAAAAATTTTGAGAGAGACGTTAAAAACAAACAAATAAACCACTAAAGTCTTTAAAGTTAATGAGATTTCTGAAGCTAAATGTAACACCTTGGCAAGAAAAAAATCAGTTGACATAGATAATCAAAAATATTAAAAGTCTTCAGGTGTGAATAACACACAAAAAAATTAATGGAACTGAATGTTTTATAGCTAAAGAAGTGCTAACAGCATTGCTGGAAACACCGAATTCGAAAAGAAAACTAGTCCTCATTTCAGGCAACATTGATGCTAAGCTCTGGGGATAGAAGATTCATCTCAACACTTATGACATAGGAACCATTCTAACTATTAAAGCTCTCAAAGGTGATATTTATAATAGAAAATACACTTCAAAACTCCTGAAGTACAAAGTACGTGACTTGCTTGTATAACACAATTACTCAATGTGTTCGGATTAAGAAGACTTTTGTAAGTTTATAGTTTTATTATAAAATCACAGCAAAGGCAAAACAATGGTACATAAGAAAAGTTCAATGGCTGTCGGTCTCGGAGCTAAGGTGGTGAAAGCTCACATATTCAGTCTAGGAGCTAAGATGGTAAAAAGCTCTCGTAGTCAGTCTTAGAGCTAAGATGTTAAAAAGCTATTGATACTAAGTGCGCACATCTTTTGTACAAGAAGCTGCATCATAGGGATCACGTATTTGGTAATAACAATCAGTAAGTTACAGTGTCACATAATTAATATTAATACAGTCCGCCCCTCACTGAAGCTGTCTCATCTCCTTATAGGATACGGCAATGTCCTCTGTTTACATGAACATTCTTCAGTTAATTAGATGGTTGCAGCTTTGCACAAAGTCTGATTGGAAGTGTCAATGTTAGAGAACAACACATCGTAAACACTAATTGTCCGTCAAATGAAGACGCTCACTTATTGTATCCAATCTCCCAGAGTTTGTAAACAAGTTCATAATTAAGAGGTTATTGTCCATCGCTATACACACACTGATAGTATCAATTATAATTCAAAACACAATATTTAAAATATTAATAAATGCAATGTTCAAAATTAATATATCAATTAAAATTATAATTTGTACGCTCATTGTGTTACACTTGTTTAATATCTTTCAAGAAAAAGGAAGAATTTCATAGAAATTATTATAAGTTTAGCCAAAGAAAAAAACCTTGCAACAGGTAAAGACATCTTTTCACATTAAAGCTGTTGCATAATAGTATATTTTGAATCGCGTCCAATATTTTCTCCTTCCTTCTCAATCTACCAAATAAATCCCATATTATTTCTATAACATGAACAACATTACAATGACTAGAGATACCAGTAGACAATACAATTTCAGGTTTATGCTAACTTTGTCGAATATTATTGAACTCTTCTCACTCTTTAAATATAAGATAAAACTAGAATTTTTTTTATATTATATAATGTATGCTTTGAAAGAAATAATCATGATTAATCTCTGCATCCAGAAACATCTTCATCAGAAACGTTTTCCGAGTTTATAAATTTTAATGCTATTGCATCCTGTGTACCACTGTTAAAATGCAGATTTCAATACATTTCCAGAATTATCTTTATCCCGGATGATATCATTTTAATAGTATCAATATCAACAGATTTACAGAATCAGAAATTTTTATTTAAAGTCGGATTTTTTTAAACAAATAACATAAGCTCTGTAGAGCTTTTGACCGACAGGATTAGTAAGACATATACATAGAATACGTAAATGACAATATACACATATAAACATACCCGGTAGTTAAAATTTCAATGGCATGCAACACAACAGACATAATTTACACACACAAAGACATACACAAATACACAACAACAAACAACACATACAGCATGCATTTACATATAGGACAATACATAGAAAGATACAGAAATAGAAATAAATATGATTGAAAGGTCAAAGTAGCACTTATACTCTAAAAAGGGTAGTCTATAATTTAATATTTATATAAAATATGAGATAGCACTTTCGCTGGATTAAAAGTTAAACTTTATAATATCATAGTTTTATAGTAAATTAACTCATTAAAAGGAATAAACATACTAAACATAAGAAACAGAAAATTGAAAACTTAAAATCTAAAAAAAGAACTAAAATTAAAACTAAAGATTTAAGATCTGCAGGAGCCACATTTACAGGAATGTCCATTCCAGTTATTAATAAGACTTTTAAACTGATTTATAGTAGCTGCATTTCTAATGTCTTCTGGGAGTTCATTCCAGAGTTTGGCTCCTGCATATCTAAAAGAGTGTAGGCCATGTTTAGTAGTTCTTACCCTAGGTACCTGCACTGTATTACTTTTCCTAAAATGATATGATGTTTCTTTAAAAGTGAATAGATCAGACAGATAAGCTGGGCTTTCATTTTTTAAAATTTTAAAAACCTCTGTAGCCATTGTTCTCATTCTTCTAATTTTTGAAGTTGGTAAACCTGACTTAAGTAATAATTCTTCGTAAGTACTGTTTCCATCATCGTAAATAAATCTGAGAGACCTTTCTTGAATTTTTTTCAATTTTTCTTGTGTTATTTTCTCCACAGAAATGCCATACAACAGGACAATAATTAAAATTACCCATAATAAAAGAATAATAGATAGTTAATTTGCCCAGTTTGGTTAGGTGTTTACCTATCCGTTTTAATACATTAAGTTGTCTTGATCCTTTTTTGCAAATGTTTGAAATATGGCTATTAAATTTTAATTGGCTATCAACTGTCACACCCAGGAGCTTAACCTCTTCCTCACATTTTATATTAGTACCATCCAAATTGATAGTGATGTTTTCTTTACAGGTTTTATTTCCTATTGAAAGTGCCTGAAATTTTTCTAGATTTGCTTTCATGTGATTGTATGAGAACCAATTTATTAGATTTAGGCTTTCTTCTTCTAAAACTTTAATAACCTTGCTTAAATCAGAGTCTGAATGAGACAATGAATTGTCAGCAGCATAGTTATATAACATGCCTTCATCAACAAAGCTAAAAATATCATTTAACAAGATGCGTTTGTGAAACACTGATGTCCCCGTATGGCAGCTTTTGGCGAAGGTTAAAGTTTCTCAAATGCAAGTCAAAATCCAGGCCAAAAGATAAAAAATGTTGATACCCAAAGAAAGATCTTGTCTCGAGGAATATACCTGTGAAATTTGAAAGACCTAGCTGCAACTGTTCAAAAGTTATGGCGAAGGTTAAAGTTTTTTAAATAAAAATCAAACGTCAAAGTCAAAGTGGATGGTATCCAAAGGAAGATCTTGTCACAAGGATTACATACGTGAAGTATGAAAGCCCTAGCACCAACCATTCAAAAGTTATGACCAAGGTTAAAGTTTTTCAAAAGTAGGTCAAACTCCTATGTCAAGGTCAAAGGGTCAAAGTGGTGGTATCCAATGGAAGGTCTTGTCACAAGGATTACATATGTGAATAATGAAAGCCCTAGCACCAACCATTCAAAAGTTATAACCAAGGTTAAAGTTTTTCAAAAGTAGGTCAAACTCCTAGGTCAAGGTCAAAGTGGTTGGTATCCAAAGGAAGGTCTTGTCACAAGGATTACATACGTGAAGTATGAAAGCCCTAGCATCAACCATTCAAAAGTTACGGCCAAGGTAAAAAAATTTCAAAAGGTCAAAGTGGTTGGTATCCAAAGGAAGGTTTTGTCACAAGGATTACATATGTGAAGTATGAAAGCCCTAGCTCCAACCATTCAAAAGTTATGGCAAAGGTTAAAGTTTTTCAAAAGTAGGTCAAACTCCAAGGTCAAGGTCAAAGTTGTTGGTATCCAAAGGAAGGCCTTGTCACAAAGAATACACATGTGAAGTTTGAAACCCCAAGCACCAACTGTTCAGAAGTTATGGCCAAGGTTAAAGTCTCAAAATTTTGCAAAGCTGGGTCAAACTCCAAGGTCAAAAGGTCAAATATGATAGTACCCAAAGAAAGGTCTTGTCACAAGGAATACACATGTGAAATATGAAAGTCATAGCTCCAACCAATCAAAAGTTATGGGCAAGGTTAAAGTTGACAACAGACAGACAAACAGGACAAAAACAATATACCCCCGGGATCTTTCGATCCGGGGGCATAAAAATATTTTAAAAAGGACAGGGCCTAATATAGAACCTTGGGGTACACCCTTATATATATCTTTAAAAGTGATAAAAATATTCCCTATTCTTACACATTGTCTCCTATCTGACAAATAACTTTGTATAAGTGATAATGCAGAGTCTGAGAGGCCATACATTTTCATTAGCAACAGGTTGTTTGGTAAACAATCAAATGCCATTGAGAGATCCATAACCACTGCAGCAGTGCACTTGTTATCATGAATGGCTTTTATCCAGTCTTAAATGATTTTCATTAAAACAGTATTACATCCATAACCTGGCCTAAAAGCTGATAAATAGGGATGGAATATATTTTCAAAGAAATTCACCAACTGTGAAACTGTATATTGCCCTCTCAAAAGTCTTTGAAATTGCTGGTAGAATGCTTACCGGTCTATAGTTACCAACTTCTAATTGACTATTTTTCTTATGAAGTGGTACAACCTGTGCCTCTTTGAGTTTTTTTGGAAATTCACATTGTTCAAATGATTTATTAATTAGCATGGTGATTGGTCTTGCTATGGTTGGATTTGAGAGTTTGTGTCTTTACAGAGATACCGTCCTTTCCTGTTGCTTTTTTAATCCCAGTTTTATTTATTTGCTGTTCAACAAAAGCAGTCTGTATAGGTTTAAATTCCATTAGATTTTCTGTATGTACTTTTTCAGAAATTGCTTTAATGCTAGGATGATTTTGATCAACTGTACAACTCCCTACCCCTATGTCTTAAGCAACATTCACAAAGAAATCATTAAAAGTTTCTGCCACCTGTTTGATTATTTACAATTTCTCCTTCCTTACTAAGTATAACATTTTTTTTCAAAATGACCTTTATTTGTCAGGAATGGCTTATTAGTTGGCCAAAAGTCTTTATCTTTGGGTCCCCCTACACATCTCTCTAAAAAATAGTTTCTAACTGAATTCCTTTCAATCTTATTCAGTAGCTTTCTTTGCCTTCTAAACGTTTCCCAATTTTCATTTGACCCATTTTTACTATATTTATTAAAAAACATTTTTTTTTCAAATAGATGGCTTCCCTGAGTTCCTTATTCATAAATGGTGCTGGTTTGTGCATTTTTCCTCTTTGTTTAACTGGTATATGTTTATCATTAACCTCCATATAAACTGTTTCAAATTTTTCATATGCTACATTTAATATCTTGTTCTTGATCAATTAGAAGTTCAAAGTTAATTTGTTCAAGGTCATTTACAAAATTCTCATGATTAAAATTCTTGAAACTTCTGTATGTTACATAAGGGTTGTGCATGGATGCAGTGTGGCCTTTGATCTGAATAGCAACCATATTGTGTACATCACTTAAACCACAATTAAAGTTTTTTGTGTTTTGTAATAAATTCTTCCTATTTGTAAGAATCACATCAATAAGAGAGGGGTTTGAACCTTGAGTGAAGCATGTAGCTTCTGTAACCATATTTTCTAAGTCACATATGTCACAAACATTAGTTAATGGTATACTTTTATCATCAGATAACAAGTCATAATTCAAATCTCCAATGAACAATAAGTTGTCAAATTTAATTAATATTTTATCATAACTTCTAACTAAATCATGAGTAAATTCACTGTTAGACATAGAGGGTGGTCGATATAGTCCTGCTATTAACCATTTTCTATTTCCAATCAGAAGCTCAGTACATAAAGATTCAATATTTTCAAATTCAAGATCACTCCTTCTGTCACCAGCAATATCTGACCAAACGTACATTGCCAATCCCCCTCCAAACTTATTTCTGTCTTTTCTCCAGAAATGATAATTGTCTACCTTGAATTGTGCATCCGGGAATGAATCATCCAGTTTGGATTCAGCAATAACTAACAGGTCAACAATGTTTTGATCAAGTAAACTTTTGATTGAACAGAATTTATAACGTAAGCTATTGATGTTTAAATAAGCACATATAAATTTATTTGGGTGTGTTTTCCTTACTTGAAACAACTCTTCAAAAATGTCATCGTTTTTCTCTGCCATGGTATTTACGCCGGATGTTGATCCATCGCAAGGGCAATAACTGTTATCAGCATGGTTGGTACAGCTAAATACAGCAATCGGCTCTGTATCTCTATTTGTGATGTCATCAGTATCGAGATAAAAATGAAAATTTCTTTGATTAATAATACATGGAGGACAAACCCATGATGGATGATCAGCTTCAGTTTGAGCCTTCTCAATGCATTTTACATGACATTTTACGTTACACAAACTGCATACTAAGAGTTTTTGGTTTTTCCTTGTTTGTTTAGAACATATGATACATGGGAATTTTATAGGTCCGGGATTAAGATCTATATCACCGGCGTTTAAAATTCTAAGAATAAAAATGTATTTACTTAGTGAGTATTTCTGGGTGTCACCATGGCGGGATTTCGGCTGGAACAGAGGAATTCTGGTCGGGTGGACAATACTCAGGACGTAGTCTTGAAGATATCTTCCGAAGTTTAATTTACAAAACTCTACGTCTCCTGTAGGTCCTCTAAGTTCTGTCGACTCCGTGTGTAGTCACCATTTGGGTTCAAACGACATATAATCACCGTGAGGACGATACCAACTGATGTCCATCTTGACCAGTCCGCCATCTTGTTTTTTGAATGTTCAAGGTGAGGTACCGGGAATTCATTGACTGTTCTGAACATCACCAAGGATGAAAAAATGTATTCTATCGTCGTGGCAACGAATCCTAAGAACAATTAATGTAAATAGTATTAAATAGTTACATTTTACAGAAACTTTTTGCTTTAATCAAAACATTTCAGTGGGGTCTTTTACGTACACTCTTTTTGCTTTGCATATTAAGCCATACATAAGTTGTGAAAAAAAAATATACAAAAGAGAAAAAAAAAATACAACCAAAATATGCTGACCGATTCAGTTAAGAAAGCGCTTTTTAATCATTGACGGTAATGGCGTCAGAGCATCCGAAGTACAATATTAAGAATATAAACAATACAGCACATGAGTTTCTGATACGACGGCAGTATATTTCTTTTGGACTTAAATTTGTTGGTCTGTATTGGCAGAAACAAGACCAATGAAGGTGGCGTTATTATAAGTAGAAGTTTTATTTTCTTGTTTTATAAGCCAACTCTGAAAATTTCTCAAAAATAAATCTGATTAAGTACGTCAAAAAACACGCACAAATGAAAAAAGACTTGATTTATAAGGTTCAAACAGTCGCATCCAAAGTACTGTTTTCCCATGCAGCGGGATTCAAACGCGCAACGCAAGGATCGACTCTTTACTCCGCGACTCTAAAGCCATAGGATTTAACCTATGCGACCTATCTAGAAAATAAAAAGAGGGAAACATATAGCGTATTCTCAATTGACAAATGTATTTCCTATATTTATTTATATTCAGAAACTGAATTGTTATTTACCGTATCTCCAGTATCCTGCACTGTCAGGAATTTATTGTGGGCCTGTTACACGTAGCTGGTGAACCTACTAATAACTTTCTATTCCCCAAATTCACATTATCGTCTCCTTGCCCGATTTTTGAACTCATTTGAACCAGAATTATTGTTATCCTTACACGACCCCGTTTCTTGTCAGGTTTATTATTGAATTATTTTTATTATCTATAGCAATCGTAGTAGTTCTTTATAAATCTGATATAAAGTAAACATCTTTGTAATTTTGACTAGGAAAATATAAAAATGCCAATAATCTGTCATTACATTTTTGCGTCATCCGAGTCACTCGGGTGACCTGTTGCTTTCTTTTTGATTCAGTCGTCGTTCGTCGTCCGTTAATATTTGAACATTTTCAGCTTTTTACGAACTGCTCAACCTATTTAAACAAATTTTGAAATGTAGCATCCATGAGGAAAGGGAACAAAAAATTTGAATTTTGTTGTTCTTATTAACTTTGGATTGAGGGTTGGGACTGAAAACATCAGATCAAAGGAATCTTTAAAAATCTTTATTACTGGACTTCAAACAGTCAATCTGTTTACATGATTTTTATAGGCATAGAGTCCTCTTCCAGAATTATGAAATTCATTTCTATACCATATACAGCTTAAAATTATATTATGTATTTTGTTTTAATGAGATACTACACAAATGTGCAATAAGCATATAACTTCGTTATTATTTTTCAATATTTACCTGCATGAATAAAGATTTCTGTTGAGCAAATGCATCATGGCCTGTCTCAGGTTTTCACTCTATATTTTCATCGGTGTTGGAGATGACATCTGATTTTTAGGGCCCCGTGACTTTGTGCTGAACAAGTGTAGTATGGCTAGTCATCTCATTTTCTTCGTCTTCTTCAATAATAATTAATAAACAGTGTTTTTATTATTTTGATATACATTTACATATATATTGCTTCTTTCTACGTAAGGGTAACATGTATTTTCCATTATTTTTTGCATGGTGTATTTTTATCACTTTAGATTAATGCTTTAAAATAAAGAAATGAATCTAATGCAATTTTTAAAGGCATTGCGATTGGCTATTCACTGAAGATTGAGGCAGTTAAGAATGAAAGTTTTGGATTGTGACGTCATAAAACAACAATGCAAAACACTAGCCTTCATGATTTTTTTTTCACATAACGACATGAAACAAGATTAGACGTAACATCAAATAAAATGCATAAATTACATAAGAATGGGAAAAAAAACGTGCCGGTAAAAATCATCTTGCGACTGTTAAACCAGCAATAATCTATGTAAATAATCAATGAGAAGATCGTTATTCCCTAAAAAAAAAAATAAATAAATAAAACTAATTTTGTCTGGATATTTTACAATGTGCTTTATTTTTTTATTTAAAGTTTAATTCTCGATATGTATTAAAGGGCATATCAAAATCCTAAATTGTTTACATATAATATATGAATACTTTTTTGTCTTCCTTAAACTATTTTTTTAAAACCCTAATCGCTTCCTCGAAAAAAAATTACGTTGCGATCTATCTTGTCTACTTTATTCAAATAAATTATTGATTATATTATTCCAGACATGTTTACCCATATTGTTGTCTCAGTATTTTTTATTAGATTTGTCGGTGAGATTTGGCATTTGCCCGTAAGATTTTACTTTTCATCAATTTTGCGTATATAACTAGAGAAACTACCGTGTTTTTGCATCCCGACATCACTTAAGTGTTTGAAATCTTTTTTTTTTCAGTGATTAAAAAGCACCAAACTAAGACAGATCATAGCGAAAACTAACTGCTAAAATCCAAACGAACGGATTTCCGTATTTTCATTAAAGTAAAACGTGAGATGTATTTGGGCCTCAAAATCCGTACAAAATACGGCGAAATCGTAAGAGTAAACAGGTCTGTTATTCAAAACATCAGCTACATGTTGAGAATTGATGATTTCTGCATTAGAAAAAAAGCGCCCTAATGGTTTTCTCTGCCTCCAGGGATAAATTGCACAGACACCCTTTTACATGTTCTTTATATCTGTTTGTCATTATATCAACCAAGCCTATTAATTCTGTTTCTTTTGGTCTTGAAATGTATGTTTTTGTCACCGTTGATAGGTGAAATAAGGCTTGGCCACGGAAAAAAAAAAATCGGTGAATGAGACCGTCAGCCCTCCCCCCCCCCCCCCCGGCTGACCTGTACATATGTTTATTTGATATCCTCGTTAGCTATCGACCTGCTGACCTGTGAAAATATAATTATATTAATTAGTTTACCTGCTTATACGTCGACCTGTGTCCATGTAAACATAAAAATCAGTTTACCTGATTATTTGTTGATTTGCTTAACCGACTGCCTAATTAGTTAGTTAACATGCTTACATGTACCTTTTTTGTCATCAAACCCTGCACAATTTTAGGAAATGTGCATTAATAATAAACGATTAACAACTTCAGAATTTTGTTGTTAGTTGTTCTCCATCTTTGGGAATGCATAAATTTATGACATCATCAGTGACTTCATGGTTAATAATTTCTCGATAATTTTTAAATTAATATGATTGTCTATGGTATTTCGGTATCGTTGGTACCATGCTTGATATTCAGATTATGCTCATTTACGAGGGGTTATCAAAAAGTTCGTGGACTAGCGTCATAAAATTAAAAGCGCTTTAGGTACATCAATGAATTTTTACACATTTAGTTAGCATCATCTTTTTTATCTATAGAATAAACCATAAATCATAATTTTTATTTTTTAATAAATTGTTAGTGTTTTTGTAAGCAAAGGTATGTCCAGGCGGCGCAACCTCTAATATGACGTTTTTTCCTACCTGAGTGTAACTGAGAAAAACTCGTTAGATATGAGTATTTGTCATCAAAAAATCTCGTCAATTCAGGCTTGTGGTACGACACATTTGTTCAGTAAAATTTGCAATTTTTACCCCATTCTGTAATTTCTATGAAATTTTATCGTAAATTTTATATGGAGTGTCCAAACAATTATGGGCTTGAAAATAACGTCAAAAAGGGGGAGGGGTTTCTTTTTCAAACACTCTATAGAGTTTCGCTCCTGGAAAAACTGGTATTGACCTCAGGAATGTTTAAACTGGCTACAGAAAAATAAAATGCATCCAGAGTACTTGTTTTTTAATGCCCAAAAAGATTCAGAGAGATGAAATATGCACAGTTAGTTTCAATTTGTAGTCAGGGTGTCAAAAGTCAGTCACGTCGAAAAGTGACGTTGATCATGTGTGGTAGAAATTGAACTCCAACAAGCTAAGTATTCTGGCATAATCAAGTGAGGATCTTTCCCCATATAAAGATCCATTTACAATATTATATGCATTGAAAACAGCTGCTCACGACATTGTAAATTCATATAAATAAGACGGGTTTAAGTCCTTACTTAACTTCAGGTAATCTCATCAAGATAAGTGTATGAGGTAGAGAGAGCGGACATTAAGAAACAATGACGTTAAGCGGACGTCATGACACTAAACGGCGACAGCGCCGGGTGATCACATAAAGTCTTTTTAATTTTAGAATAATTTGGCAAATTATCAACGTATCAAGCTAAAATTTTCAACATTTCTTAAACTTTTGTTGTTTTATGTTCCGCATAAATTTTGTAAGCAAAGACTACATATTATTAATTTTATCGCGTCAGTCCACGAACTTTTTGATAACCCCTCGTAGATGTGTGACATATTGTTATTTAACACACTGTATTTTTCTTTTGATCTTCAAAGTATTCTCGGTTTTATAGGTACACACCCGTATCCTCTCTTTTCTTTCCGACGAATAAGGATTTCCTTTCTAAGTTAAGAAATCCCAGCGTAGGTGTTTTAAATGAGGGATTTCGCCTGCATTTGAATAAGGGAGAGGTGGTTTGTGTCGGCCAAGAAGTAAATTCCTTAATTAAAACCATGATAATATTTCTAAACATTGAGATTTTTTTTTTATCTATAACTAGTATGAGATTTATGAAATTTTTGTATGATAATGTTGAAAATAAAATTGAAAGATTATATTTTCAACAGAAAAAAGGGTGCAATTAAAAATGCTGATTAAATCCAGATCAAATGGTATTTACTCAACTTTCACGTGCTCTAGATGCCATTGTCCCAAGCAGGCACCTGTCTCTGATGCAGGATGCTGTTCAAAGCAAATGATGGATCATTGGTTCGATGGAGCTCGATCTCCTGCATTGCATGTTGGACAGCCTGCTTTTGCTATCTATTTTTTCAGCGACATTTGTCATTCGACAAATCGAGGGGAATCTTCACATCTTGTAAATCTTTACATGTGTCATATTCTCAAATTTTACAATTTGATGCTTTAACATACATGAAGGACAAGATAAAAATTAAAGGTACTTTCGTAAAAAAACAAGATCTTGAAAAATATTACGTTCAGTGGACTGAATATTCGTCGGTTGGTTATCAGCGATTTCCTCCTCATTTTCCGTCTCTTTTTCGTAGCTCAGTCGATAAAGTGCTCACTCCGTGATCGGAAGGTCGTGTGTTCGAATCAAGGCCGCGACATACCCAAGGCGATATAAAATAGGTACATGTAGCAACTGATCCTTTGCCAAGCGCTCGGCACTTTGAAAGTTGTGGGTCATTTGGATGAGACCTTACAAACCGAGGCCCCGTGTCACGGTAGGCGTTGGCTCGATAAAGAACTGTCACTACTTAATGGCTCTGAGTGCCGAGTAAAGGTCTAAATTGGAAGTCCCTGACCGGTAAATTGTGACGTCTATATGACTTCAAACGACATTCAATCAACCAATTAAAGTCTGTTTTAGGGTCTTTGATAATGCTTAAATGATGATTCTCTAAATTTTTGTTTAATAATTTGTATTTCTTAAATAACGTGTAGAGTATTTGGTTCAATGAACCAGAGGTTGAAGTAAGCTTTTCTGATTAACAGATGTTTGTATTTGTTTAACTCCTCTCAAAAACCAATAAACCAATTTTTGGTCGATACAATGACCTTGTCAGCAAATACAACCTATGATTGAGTGAAATGATGACTGACGATTTTATACTAATTGTTTGTTTATTATTTTCAAACTGAATTGTCTACCAGTTTTAGCTCACATGTGCTGAAAATCCAAGGAACTTTTCTGATCACCTGCACAGGATGAAATCTAACATTCAGTTGACTGAAAGATGACTGAATGGAGGCAGAATGGGGATGGAAAGGTCACTGACAAAGATCCTTTCCATTACAATTCCCTTACGATTCAGTGACCATTCCTTCAACTGAATGGCAGATATATGTACATTTCAATGACCATTCAGCGATACTTCATTGACCATTCAACCATATTTCAGGTACCATTCATCCACATTTCAGTGACCATTCAAACATGTTTCAGTTACTTTCCACTCACATTTCAGTTACTATTCAGCCATATTTCAGTGCCCTTTCAACAGCATTTCAGCGACCATTCAGCCACATTTCCGTTACTTTTCAGTGATATCTCAGGTACTATTCACCACATTTCCGTTACCTTTCAGCCATATTTCAGTGACTTTTCAACAATATTTCAGTGACCATTCAGCCACATTTCGGTTAGCATTCAATCACATTTTAACCATATTTAAGCTACTATTCAGCCATATTTCAGTTCCTACTCAACCATATTTCACTGACATTTCAGCCATATTTCAATTACTATTCAGCCATATTTCAGTTACAATATAGCTTCTTTTTTTGTTATTTTATTTCGATGTTCATTTAGTTACATTCCATTTACAATTTAGCCATATTTTTTCCGTTCATATCGTCATATTTCAATGTACATTTTTCCTGTTTCAATGACAATAAGATCTAGGAATCAATGAGATGTATTTTAATAAACATTTCCTTTATTCAAATTTTATTAGAATCCCATGATTAAGACAACCAGTGCTTAGTTTAAGACAACCCTGGTACAATTCACAATAAAAAAAAAAAAAAAGAAAATCTTACTGACATTGGAATACCAAATATCAATAAAAACCATCAGATAGAGAGAGTTTCCATAATAAAAAATAACGACTTGTTAGAGCAATAAGTAACATTTTGCGTTTTAAAAATAAACATCAAAAATGGCACAGTCAAAAGAAAGATTTGAAGAAACATTGACTGTTCTTGACACAAATGTTGTGCATCATTACCAAAAACTCAAGAGATAAAAATTTCTCTTAAAACGTATTAGTTAAAAATGAAAATTGCTGATAAAAGAAAGCATAAATGTTTTCTTTTAAATATAGGAAAAACAAGTATAAATTTCACATAAATATGATGTATTTGATATCAAAATAATTATCACAGTTATTACATTATAATAAATTTGGTGGACAAAATATTCAATGTAAGTTTTGTAATATATATAAATATATTAATAAATATGATGAGCTACTATTAAAATTGCAAAGGCAGATACTATTGTAAGATTGCATCTTCTAAAAACAAGAGGCCCATGGGCCACATCGCTCACCTGAGCACTGTGGCTAGGAAAAAAAAAGCAAAAATCAGTTCAGCATTGAAAAGCTTCAGTGGTCCCTACCTACCCCTAAAAGGTGGGAGAGGTATGATTAAAACAAACTTGAATCTACACTTATTAAGAATGCTTACATATTTCTTTGACTAACTTTGACTTTTTTCCTATCAGTTTGAACTTTCAATGTGGTCCCACCCTACCCCTGGGGGTCATGGTTTAAACAAATCTGAATCAACACTACCTGAGCATATTTCCATGTAAATATGACCAATCATGGTTTTGCTGTCCTTGAGAAGATTTTTCTTATGTACTCCTATGTAAAAATTTGCTCATCCATTGAAGCCCCATCCTACCCGCGGTGATCATGATTTGAACATACTTGAATCTACACTACCTGAGGACACTTTCATATAGATGATAACCAATCATGACTTTTTCTTGAGAAGATTTTTCCTATATACTCCTATGTAAAACTTTGCTCGTTCATTGTGACCCCACCCTATCCCAAGGGGGTCATGATTTGAACAAATTTGAATCTACACTACCTGAGGATGCTTCCATATAAATATGACCAATCATGGCTTTGCTGTTCTTGAGAAGAAGATTTTTAAAGATTTTTCCTATGTAAAACTTTGATCATTTATTGTGGCCCCGCCCTATCCCCGAGGGTCATGATTTGAACAAAATTGATTATGCAATTCCTGAAGATGTTTCTAAATAAGTTTTATCTTTCCTGACCCAATGGTTCTTGAAAAGAAGATTTTTAAAAGACACCATTAATTTATCACTAATCTTTATTATCTCCCCTTGGAAAAAGACGTGGCCCCTCATTTAAACAAACTTAAATCCCCTTCACCCAAGGATACTTTGTGGCAAGTATGGTTGAATTTGGCCCAGTTGTTCTTGAGAAGAAGTCGAAAATGTGAAAAGTTTACATACAGACAGACGGCCGGACGCCGAACAAAATGTGATCAGAAAAGCTCATTTGAGCCTTGGCTCATGTGAGCTAATAAATTAACAAAAATGATGACAATAAATATGAAATAAATTAATTTCTATCAACTACATATAATACATTTAACTAACTATTGTTCTTGGTAAATTGTGTACTTTAGCTCTCCTTCAGTACTCTTCCATCAGTCCTGGTCCTCTATCTTCACAAACTTTGGATAGTCGTCTGGGGCTGTTCTCGATTAATAGTCTTCGCCAATCAATCTCTTCTTTAATTGTCTCTAATGTTGTAGGGTCAGGCTTTTCCTGTGGACCTCCTCCAGTTTGTCTTTTAGATCCTTATAGGATTCCTTCTGCCATGGCAGACGGCGGACCTTGAAGAGAAGAAAATTTCCTCTTTCATCTTCCTCAGACTCTTAGAGGAAAGTTAGTTTGGGGTCATGACCTCCACCAGCTTTGTCTTGTCAAAGTCTCCAAGCTTATCCCTGCTGAGATTTGTTAGCGTCTTCTTCAGTCTGCTTCCTGTCATGCAAAATCTTAATGTGTCATAAACTTATCATCTTTAGTCTTTAATAAACTGACAAGCTTCTTTTGTATAAATACAGAACAAAGTTTAAAGCTTTTCATTCAAAAATCAAAATAACGTTCACACCAAAACAAGAGGCCCTTAGACTATAACATTCAACTGAGGTATTACGGCTGTGCTGTTCCTTGTCAGCAGATTTTTTTTTATTTGCCCTACTTTAAAAAAAGATTGACTCCAATTTGTGGTTCAAAATCTAGCCCCAAGGAGCCATGATTTAATAAAATTTGAATCCATGCTTCAAAACCAGTATGATCAACATATCCCTGCTGTTACGGTTCCTCTTTTACTTGTACACAAGCCATTAAAATTTTGCTTCTGTGTAAATATGGCAAATCATGGCTTTGCTGTTTTAAAGCAGATTTGTAAAGATATTTTTCTGTATATTTTTATGTAATAACTGATTGCATAATGTGGCCTGGCTCTACCCACAGATCATGATTCGAACATTACTTGAGGGTGCCTGTATCTTACATAATGTGACTGAACATAACTTTCCTGTTCTTGAGAATAAGATTTTTACATAATCTTTTTTTTTTTTTCAAAATACGTACTTATTTTAACTCTGATCACCTAATGTGGCCCCAACCAACCCCTGGGGGTCATGATTTGTAAAAAGCTCAGTGAATCTTTATCTCATGAGGATGCTCGAATAATATGAAATATTCGTATTTTTTCTCTTTTTTTTTATGCCCTCGAAGATTCGGGGGTATATAGTTTTTGCCCTCTCCGTCCGTCTGTCTGTCTGTTTGTCTGTCTGTTTGTCCGCAAAAACTTTTAACATTGCCCATAACTTTTGATTGGTTGGAGCTATGGCTTTCATATTTCAGATGTATATTCCTTGTGACAATACCTTTCTTTGGGTAACACCCTATTTGACCTTTTGAGTTTGACCCAGTTTTGCAAAATTTTTCCCAACTTTAACCTTGGCCATAACTTTTGAGCAATTAGTACTAGGGCTTTCATACTTCATATGTGTAATTCTTGTGACTAAACCTTCCTTCGGATACCATCAACTTTGACCTTTTGACCTTGGCCTTGGAGTTTGGCCTACTTTTGAAAAACTTTAACATTGGCCATAACTTTTGAACGGCTGGTGCTAGGGCTTTCATACTTCACATATATAATCCTTGTTACAAGACCTTCTTTTGGATACCAACAACTTTGATCCTTTTTCCTTGACCTTGGAGTTTGCTCTACTTTTGAAAAAGTTTAACCTTGGCCATAACTTTTGAATCATTGATGCTAGGGCTTTCAAACTTCACATATGTAAACCTTGTTGCAAGACCTTCCTTTGAATACCAACAACTTTGACCTTGACCTTGGAGTTTGACCTACTTTGGGAAAACTTTAACCTTGGCCATAACTTTTGAACCGTTGGTGCTAAGGCTTTCATACTTCACGTATATAATCCTTTTGACAAAGCCTTCCTCAGGATACCAACAACTTTGACTCATGTAATTCAAGTAAATTCACAAACACTACTTCTGTAAAGTCTGATTCAGAGATAACTCAAAATATGCGACTTAAATTAAATTACTTACTTGC
The DNA here is from genome assembly GCF_033153115.1 of Saccostrea echinata. Taxonomy (NCBI): domain Eukaryota; kingdom Metazoa; phylum Mollusca; class Bivalvia; order Ostreida; family Ostreidae; genus Saccostrea; species Saccostrea echinata. Next base: position 26,910,925 of record NW_026889782.1, read on the forward strand.
ATTAATTAATTAATTGATTAAATTCCCAACTTTTGTAAAGTCTGATTCAGAGATAACTCAGAATATGTGACTTGTAATTAAGTTAAGTTATTCACACTAATTAACAAATTAATTGATCAGATTTCCAAATTATGGAAATATGTGATCAAATCTAAATCCTCAAAAATATTTCCTAGCAATATCAATTAGTTTTTATCCAGTAAAATTCCAAATGAATAAATAAACTTGCATCTTAAAAGTTATGCTAACCCCACTTGTTTCTTCAAAACCCAAAAGTTTCAGACTACTGAAAATTAACGGATTCGTCTTATTTATACCACGTTAAAATCCGCTTAACCAATTAACTCTAAAAATTCGTCTACTAAGAACAGATTTTGTTTACAGTAAACGGAAAATGTCTCGTGCAACACAGTTCCATTATTAAAACTTTCAAACAAATAAAATTATACAATTTGAATACTACTTATCATTCAACATCTCATGCATATTGATAAAAATATTATTTTGTTCACTTACAATGTCAACGTCATGAAATTCACAAGAGGCATGAATATTAATAGGGGTGAAATCAAGAAACAGCAAATTGACCCGGAAGTAAGGTCAATCTATGAACTACAGAAAATAGTAGCTGACAACTTCCTTCAAAAAGCGTACAAAATAATGGAATTAAGATAGTGCATATACCCTAACAATACAAGAAATGCATCATATAGTCTGGGAATTAATCAATTATTGTGTCAATTAAAATATTTAATGATTACCATGAAATGAAACGCGCGTGTGACATTTCAGTTCGAATTTCCTCAATATAACATACGTAAGATATGACATTACAACAATCTAGTAATAAATAAAATTACACAAGTTAGACTTTAAAAATAAGTACCTGAGCATAACGTAGTATTGTAAAATGCAAGTTTCCCGTAATTTACATCTATAAAACAAGAAAAGTTACCTCGAGTCAATAAATAGCATTTAGGGGCCATCTCAAAATATAATGATCAATACAACAATACGACATAACTTTACATTTTTATCCCCTCTTATATTTCCAATGTCTTCACGGAAACTTAAATAACAAATAACTTAATCATGTATTATTTTAAACACATTTGAACTCCTTAAAAAAAATTAATAAAAATACACATCTCTTTAAATATAGATATACATGTGCATATATAAACATTGAAACAAATTCAACAATATTAACAACTACTTCCTGTCTCCTCCTGACAGGCGTTCTCCTCTTTCTTGGTGTTCTTGATCTCCTTCTTGACTGTGCCTCCTTTCTAGTGTGTAGGCACTCGCACTGTGGAGGATGTTGAGCTAGCCACTCCGGGGTTCGTTCGTTGTGTATATCTTATATCTCTCAGATAAGATGTTTGTTTCTTCTCCCATATCATATGATGCAATACGTCATGAATCATTAATAAATGGTTGTTCATAGTATCAAGTTCTGGGACAAGTGCTGTTTTCAGGGGTGTTTTTTTGTTTCTTCTCTCTTCACCTTCGCTGTCACTTTGAGCTGCTGGGGCTACTACTACTAGAACTGCTGGACTCTGTCCTCTTTCTCTTCTTACTATTCATTCTCTTTATTACCTCACTTTCCTCTTCCTCCTCATTGCTTTCCTCTTTCTTTGCTTCCTCTCTTTCCTTTCCGATGGCTAGATGAGACAAATTTCCCACTGGAGACCTTGAAATGCTAATTCCATCAGTCTTTGGAATGTTGCTGGTGCACATGAAAGTCCAAATGGCATTGATTAAAATACATATAACCAATACTTAGTCACAAAGGCAGTCTTTGGAATGCTGCTCTCTGCTATTGGTACTTGGTGGTAGCCTGATGTAAGGTCAAATGTGGAGAAGTTACTTGGCACCTGCAACAGCATCTATGCAGTCATGTACTCTGGGTAATGGAAAAGCGTCTTGATTGGTTACAGTATTCAGTTTCCTGTAGTCGACAAAAGGTCTTATCTTTCCATTTTTCTTAACTACCAGACAGAGAGGACTTGCCTATTGGGATTTAGATTTCCTAATAATTCCATTATCTTCCATTTGGGAAATGATTTTTCTTTCCTCTTCTGCAAAGTCTAAGGGTACCCTCCTGGGAGGTTGTCTGATTGGTCTGGTGCCTCCTGTATCTGTAGTATGTTTAATTAAGTCAGTCAGTCCTAAATCTGAATCACACCTGGAAAAGATATCTGAAAATTTACATAAAACTTTCCTTATCAACACTATCTCTACTGAACTCTTCCGAGGCTTTGTTAAAGGCCGAGCTTGACCTACTTGAAAATCCGGTGGTAGTGCAATTAAGCAAATTTGGTGTAGTGCGGCGCTTACTGCTGCAGCCAAGTTAAAAATAAACTCCAGCATGCTGATAACAGAAGATAGCACATGTGTTTATACTTGGCAAAACAAGTGAGTGAAGTGACCCACAGTGATAATTATACAAAGCAGGATTTACAGCACACACTGTCGATTTATTGATTGCATGTTTATCTAATTAATTTAGTTAACACTTTTAATTAAAATTAAAATCTCAATTATTAATCAATTATCAATACTCAATGTACAAAATAATCCTGGCTCAATATTTTTGCAGTTCATTTCAATAAAGACTCTCTACATATTTACACCAGATATTATCTCTGTATTTAAATGTTAGTTTTTTATATACTTTCTTCCCTTTCTGGTTTCGCGGTGCATTTGGGTTTCTAGAATGATACACTGAGGTGTGCTCCCGGTCAACATTCTCATTCCAGTGGCACACAGCAAGGTTTGACCTCAGTTTATATTGGTCTTCTCCAAAAACAATTCTCTTGTCCTGGAATATGTTCATGACATTATTAAAACTCTCTACATAGAAAGTATCTTTTCCCAAAATATAATCCTCAGGATATTTATAAATAACAGATCCTTTAAGCGTATTTTCTAAAAGTTTTTTGGCAATTTTACTGGTTAATACAACTCGGGAAGGCTCATAATTTTCATCTTTTCTGCATCTTGACTCTGGATGACACTTTTCATGTGAATTTTCGTAGTGAGGTATTATATTCTCTATACACTCTTGTAGCTTTTGGGGGTTTCCATCACAGTGACGAACAGCCCAATGAATATGAGTGGCAATAGATTCGATCTTGTCCACTAGCTGCTCACTCCAGGTAAAACCCTCAACTTCTTACTGCCACTGGAGATGTTTTTGAGTGATTTCTTTAATGCTTTTATTGAGTGCCATAAATCATTCTGATTTGTTGTTTCTTCTGTATCTTTAATAAATTTGTTAATACTAAGGTTTCTGTCATGGGAGTGAACTTTGATGGTGACATCTTGGGAGGTGAAATTTTCATAAATAACCTCTGTGCCAATTCTTTCATGTCGTTGAGAAACTGGGTCTTGTTGTTTTGTGACATGGACACAATCCAAAACTTTGTGACATTTCTCACCGATGGCCACTACAGATGTGTCTTTTGCGTTTTTACGCCATCCATGTCTAGCATCTGTTAAAATATTGATGCCATCCAAGTCTTCGTAACTCCCGATTTCTTCATGTAGACCATCTTGGATGGAATCTTTATATTCAACCTCGACTGAATTTTTATACGCTTCAAAAAATTGTTTCCTTCTGGCCCAGTTGATGCACCCTATTCCACTTCCATTAGAAAATCTTGTGTAATGAGATGGTAGCATTCCACTACACATGAGGCCATGACATATTCTGTGGTTGACCAGATATTCATCATTGGGTAGATATGGTGAGGATGACCAGGAATAACTGTGCATTTTTTCCTTGGTACATTGAAGGCGCAAAGATAGAAGATGTCCTTTCATGGTTTTCTTTAAAAATTTTAATTTTCCACTACAGTTTTTTGTATGAGCTTCACAAAGTTCACATATATTTAGGAGTGATGAATCTGCACAAACAAACATTTTCTGATTAACATCCTTCTTCCTGACTTGCAGATATGTTGATGGAAATTGTGCTTGATCCTCCTCAACACTTTGGTCCTCCGAGTGCTTTTTTAACCAAAAGTCCAAAAGTTCCTCGATTACTCCAGCATTGTTTACAGGTGCATTGTATTGAGAAGTGAGAAATGTTTTCACCTCTTGCAGTTTTCCTTGAATTTTACTCTTAAATTCCCCATCACCTGGAATTTCAAGCCTAACATTTGGTGGACGTTTCTTTGATGATTCTTCATTTTTTGCCATGATTTCTAATGATTCAATACAAGATTTCTGATATTTCTGAGCAAAATTGTATACATATATATTGGTTGTCAGTAACACAATACCATCCTAAATTGGTTGTGGGTTTTCTATGGGGGACAAAGGGAGAAGAGTACAAGTAACAGGTAACAAAAAGAGAAATAAGTGTAAGTCCTCACAAATATTGTTACAAGTAATTTTGAAAAGTTTTCTTTATTTATTTAATTTATAATTTCAAAGTAATTATTTTAAAAAAATCCACAAATTAAAAAAATATTAATGTAAATAAAATTCTCGTTTGTTTGGCCCCTATAACAAAATTGCATGAAGTAATAAACCATTTTCTTATCACATATTTAATCATGTGGGGGGTTAGACTTCACACAGCAGCATCAATTAGTACCTACTCTGTTATCATTTAGAGTCCATCAATGTGTTATTTTATTTTGTAAGCAAAATGGGGGAAAGGCAGAGATTAATTTTGGATGTGAGTGAAATGCAAATGGAAGCCATAAAACATTTCTTTCTGCATAGTGACTGGGATTTTCAGCCTCTTGACTCATCACAGGAAGAGAAATTTGGCGGGAACACATGTGTAAGATCAGAATGTGTTGACAAAGAGGTGCAGACAGATGTAGGATTAGATACTGGACTTTTGGAAGATGAGTGCAGTGACAATAATGATAATGCTGAAGAAAAATTTGTCATCCTTCAAGACATTAACAGAGAGGAATGTCCATTCTGCCTCTGCAAACCCTGCATCACAGACGACAACAACAGGCAATTATGGTGGGAAGTGGAACCATTCAGACCGCCCCATCCCAGGAATTCAAAATTACGAAAGGAGAAATATTAAAGGTTTTGGACAATGCTTTTACATCGTGGAGTATGGAGTGATCCCCGTTATACTGAGAAAAAAAACAATATCAGCCAGGACATGAATGGCACAGACGTGACATAATGCCAACATGTGTAGAGAACATTGTGAGAACATGGCTACCAAATCCAAAAGATGTGCAATACATGGGTCATTTGTGGGAATAATTTTCATTTCATAGTTGACACTAGTCTATCACATTGACATTTTCTTTCTTTCTTTTGTTTGGATATTAAGCTGGGTATATACTTGGACTTGCCATTTGTATGTGTTAATATTGTGAGGATTTTAAATTTTATCAATTATTCTGATTTCAATACAGAGGTAAAAAAATCTGAATTATTGATTTTATCTTTTGGAGGCTGGATTTATCGAGATATGAAAGTAAGTCAAACAATGCAGTACTCTGGCTTTATTGCCTCCATGCCTGCATGAGATTAAACAACATCCGGTGTAAACAATAACAAACTAAGTCACGCCCACTGCTACCAAATTTGAATTTCAAATAGAAAAAGAAGCCCTGCTTCAAATATTTCAATAAAAATTACAGCCAAGAAAAAATTTTTAAGTAAATTTAATTTGTGAGCAAAGGCGCACACTGTTGAGAAGAACAAGCATGACAAAAATCTGATGATAAAGGAGAATCAGTATTTTAGCATTTGTAAATAACTCTCTGCAATCTGAATGTGGCCAGAAAAATCAAATAAACCACCATTTTTTTTTCCATTGGCTGCTATTTATACTCCTATGTCCTCCTTTAAACACTACCTGTAAATGTTCTGGAATCGATTTAGGTGTCTGTTCACTACTAGTATTTACCTGACGAAGGTCTGGTCTTTCCAGTTTTGGGATTTTGTCATAAACTATCTTGGAAATTACTGACGTCACGGCTCCCGTGTCTACGGTGAAGAATTAACATTTTCTAGTGCCCCCTTAAATAGATCCCATCAGTTCTTGGCTGCTGTCTATTGAAGGAAAGTTGTCCAGCTTGCATAGGGTTCTCTGACGCTGTCATTCCTTTCCTACAGGTGAGATCATCAGGTGAAATATCCTTCACTTGATCCTGGACTCCTTCACCTTGACCCACTTAATCCCCCATCATAATGGCCTCCTCTGCATTATGCCCCATGGAGTGACCTTAGATCCCCGAGTCCTTAATGTTGACCACACCTGAATCTGTGACATCCGAGCTCTCCCCTACCTGATCCTGGACTCCTTCACCTTGATCCACTTCATCCTCCATCCTTGTCATAATGGCCTCCTCTGCATAATGTCCCATGGAGTGAGCTTAGGTCCCTTAGTCCTTAATCTCGACCTCAGCTGCACTTAAGACATTATTTTCAAATAAATTATCATTACAATGACTTACTGATATACAAGAAGATTCCCTAGTGAATTTAGATAGGCCCCTTTCATCACCTGGGGTCTGCTCATGGCCTACTGAGTCGACCCGCCTTAGTTTAACTGTTCTTGATTCTCTAGGAATAAAGTCTCGACATTGGTATTGAAAGCAGTTTGATTTTCTGGTCTTGTAGATGCAAATCCTCTTTGACTTTCATTTGATCACCTGTTCACCCTCTGTGAACAATTCTTGGAAATATGACCAGGTTGTTGACAGGTGAAGCAAATAATTTCCCTCTTATTCTCTTTGTAAGTAGGCTTACCAGAGAACTGACTCTTGTCACTTGAATCCTGCATTTGATCTTTCAAACCAACCATCATATCATTAAGCATTCCCTCCAAGTCCTGCTTATTCATGCATACAATTCCTGCCTTGTTTGATTGTTCTGTTTGATTAAGTTTCTCAGTTTTCTTTTCTCCTTGTCCAGTTTCCTTCTGTTTTTGTCCCACATCATGGTCATTTCCCTGGTGCTCCCTGTTGTTTGACTTCACTTGTCTTGTCCGCTGGTATCTATCACGATCTTCCTCTTGAGGTGTCCCTGTGTTTGTATTCTAAGCAGCTTTAAAGTAATGCACTACATGGTGAATAGCTTCCTCAATAGTGCTTGGCTCCTTGCATGTTCAACTCTACATGTATTCTGGCATTGTTGTTAAGTAGCCCCATCAGAAATCTCCTCAACAGGTCCTCTTGCCTGGTCTCTAGTCCTCTCTTTGGATATGCTTTGTCGTATAGGCGCTTCAATTCTGCTGCATATTCCTCGGCAGATTCTCTGTAATTTTGATTCCGACGACTGAACTGGGTCACATATGCTTTTGTTGTCTCTATAACATCAAACCTATCTTTCATCTCCTGAATGAATACTTGATACTTGGAGGTTACTAAGGGTTTAAGTTGACCGCAAACAAATTCAGCAGCCTTACCTTTTATTCTAGACAGCAACTGTTGTAGTTTCTCATGTTCGTCCCATTTATTTAGATTACTAACCTAACCGACTCAAATCTGTTATACCAAACCTTCCACTGCTCAGTGCCTGTAAAGGGAGGTAACTTGGCCCCCAGAAGTCTTACTGTACCATTGGTCTCTAATATTGCTGGAGGTCTTTACAGTGGAAGCACAGCTCCTGCCATCTTCTGATGATGAGGAATCAGAACTTACCTCTCCTACATGTTTAGTACCAGAGTTATGTTTTTTTTACTATCTTGGTTGCTCTGGAATTTGTGGTCCGCACCCTCGTTGACAATGCCAAAATTAATTCCTTACTAAAAATTCTACTTACACGGTAATCCTTTCTTTTGCTTCTCCTGGGATCAGAATGTTACTAGTTGCCAAAGATTTTACACTGATAAAGACTGCTAAGTTGTTAGTGATATGGTATCAACACTGTGCTTAAAACTGGTGAGGTATTGAAGTGTTTTTTTTTTTATATGGCATTACTGGGTTTAAACGTTAACAATGTTCATATATTTTGTTTTACTGGTACAAAAGAAGCTGTCTAAAATTTCAAGGAAATTAGAAAAAAACAAGATATCAGAGCAAAAGTTTACACAATGACTGATACAAGATGAATGACTGGCTTATGACAAATTTGAAGGAAGTTTATATACTTACTTCTCGCCTTCTGCTTTGTCTGTCCATCCATCCGTCTGTAAACTTTTCTCATTTTCAACTTCTTCTCAAGAACCACTTGACTAATTTTAACCGAAATTGGTACACTTCTCAAAAAGCACTTGACAAATTTTAACCAAAATTGGTAAAAAGTATCTTTGGGTGAAAGAGTTTTAAATTGTTAAAATGAAGGACCAAGTCCCATCACAAGATAAGATAATCAAGGATAGACAAATAGGACGGAGTCATTTAAAATCTTCTTCTCAAGAAAAACTGGTCCACAAAAGCTGAAGCTGGTATGGAAGCATCCTGGAGTAGTGTAAATTCTAAATTGTTCAAATCATGACCCGATGGGGGGGAGGGGGAGGCCACAATAGGGAATCAAAGTTTTACACTGAATTATATAGGAACAATCTTTTAAAGTCTTCTCAAGAACCACTGGGCCAGAAAAGCTGAAGCTTATATGGAAGCATCCTGGGCTAGTTCTAAATTGTTCAAAGCCCTAGTGGTAAAACATTTAGGGTCTGCTGTAAGGCATAATAAAATGTGCTCAAAGAAATGAGAAATCTTTCATACAAAATATTAAACAGATATTGCTTAAAAAATATCTGTATTTAATGAACATGTATACACTGATGAAAATGATTTCTGGAATTTTAGAAAATTATAAAGCGTAAAGGGGAATATTTCAAAATTAACAAATTCATTTAAAATAGGTATAGGGAGCATGCCTTTTTTATCCAGGAAAATCTTCACAGACAATAAAGTAGTGATAAGAAAAATAACTTTTGCTTATTCGAATGGAGAAAATACATGCAAAAAATGCTTTCAACCTCTCTATCTTGGACTTGTATAATACAGAGAATACATGGATTTATTACCCATTTTTATTCATACGGTGCATAATGTTTTCAACTACTTTATCTTGGACTATTATTTGACATTTCTGCACTCAAGTAATGTCATTTTTCTTGCATTATAGATTTAACAAGCAATAAAATCATTTGAAGGTAATAACATTTTTCTGAATTTAAGCAGAATTGTAAAAATTATCTTATATATTCAGAAGAAAAAAAAAAAACAATTCACTGCACAAAATAACTCTGTGTGCAGGTTGCATGTAAAAATAGGAATCCAAACTTAGCAATAGTGAAATACATCGAAAGAGGAAAATTGATCACATTCTTCAAAAAAAAAACAACCAAAAAACATTCTGCAACAAAATATAGTTCCTCACTTAATGCTTTTGGTATGGAATTTAATCATAAGGTTTTAATTGAATATAGTTTAATTAGCATTGTAGAACCCAAATTTATTGTAAGAACTAAAACATTATGCAGAATTGTTTTAATGAAATATATAGAGATAACAAACAGTATTCAATACTCATCTACAAAAGGAGTACATTTAAGTCAAGATTGATTTGTGATAAAAATATTGTGCATCAAAGTGCTTTACATTCATTTTTTAGGTCACCTGAGTCACTCAGGTGACCTATTGCTATCTCTTTTCGTCCGTCGTCGTGCGTCGTCCGTCGTTCGTCGGTCGTAAACTTTTGAACATTTTCAGCGTCTTCTCTGGAACCAGTGAACCAATTTCAACCAATTTTGGCATATAGCATCTATGGGTGAAGGGGAACAAAAATTGTGAAATTCGTGGCCCCTGCCCCCCTGGGGCCTGAGGGGTGGGGCCAAAACCATCAAAATTAATGCAATCTTTAAAAATCTTCTTCTTTACTCCAGGACATCAAGCAGTCAAACTGTTGGCATGATTGTAATAAGCATTGAGCCCTCTACCAAAATTGTGAAATTCATGGCCCCAGGGTCAAGGGTTCTGGTGCTAGGGCGGGGCTATATAGATCATATAGTGAAAGTGCATTATTTCTTTGAAAATCTTCTTCTCTACTCCTGGGTATTATTGAAACAAATTGAATACATAGTTATGATGAGCAAGGGTGACTCTACCAAAATTGTGAAATTCATGACCCCAGGGTCAGGGGGTTCTGGTGTTAGGGCGGGGCTATATAGAACATATAGTGAAAGTGCATTATTTCTTTGAAAATCTTCTTCTCTACTCCTGGGTATTATTGAAACAAATTGAATACATAGTTATGATAAGCAAGAGTGACTCTACCAAAATTGTGAAATTCATAGCCCCAGGGTCAGGGGTTCTGGTGTTAGGGCGGGGCTATAGAGATCATATAGTGAAAGTGCATTATTTCTTTGAAAATCTTCTTCTCTACTCCTGGGTATTATTGAAACAAATTGAATACATAGTTATGATAAGCAAGAGTGATTCTACCAAAATTGTGAAATTCATAGCCCCAGGGTCAGGGGTTCTGGTGTCAGGGCGGGGCTATAGAGATCATATAGTGAAAGTGCATTATTTCTTTGAAAATCTTCTTCTCTACTCCTGGGTATTATTGAAACAAATTGAATACATAGTTATGATAAGCAAGAGTGACTCTACCAAAATTGTGAAATTCATGGCCCCTCGGTCAGGGGTTCTGGTGCTAGGGCGGGGCTCTTTTGATTATATAGTGAAAATGCATTAATGCTTTAAAAATCTTCTCTGCACCTGGGCATATCAGAGGCAAAAAGGGTAAAAGTTTTAATAAGGAGGGTATTTTTACCAGATTTTTGAACATCAAGACCATTTGGTCAAGTGTTCTAGTCCAGGCCAGGGCTCTATTAATTTGTATTCTACTGAGAGGAGTTATTCCCCTTTGCCATTTACTTGTGATAATTAATCACTGTAAATAATGTACTTGAAAGGTTAATAGAATAAGAGAATTATGCAAGAATTTTTATTGTATAATACAAAAAGTCCTTTCATAGTTTTAATGATCAGGTAGACTTGTCTTATTAAGGTTTTCCATCCCTAATAGGAACTAATTCTCTATCCTTAAATATCAATCACGTATATAATACTTTGATATTAATTCAAAGAACTTTACAGTAGAAAAGGATTTACCAAGTGAAAGTTTCAAAAACGTAATTAACTAAGCAGTATTTAATTAATAGAAATTGCATTGAAGTCTATGGAGACAAGCGATTTTTTTTAAAATAAAAATTCAGATAATAAGAATATCAATAACTACTGTGGTGGAAAGATCCATTAAATCATTAGAAATAGAATGACAATTGAAAACAATTTTTTTACCGTATATTTTTTTAAAATTGATTTTTATTACTTAAAAAAAGAGGGAGATAACTCTTCAACAAAGGTCAAGTCATAAATTAGGACACTTCCATTCTTACATGCTAATAGTAATAAATGTAGATTATGTCTAAATATACCGAGTATTCCACCCGTACACATCTGTTATGTATTCAAATTCATTGAATCTGAGGCTATTAGGGATGGAATACCAGTACCTTAAATGTTCATCAAAGACCAAGAGTCTTACTCAGGCCAATGTAAGAGATTTCCACAAGGAATTAAAAGAGTACAGAAGCACTGATAGTTTCTTAATATACTGTCTGGTGAGAGTGATAAATGGGGAACAGATTAGAACCTAATTTATGAACTGTTAATGAATACTAGACTAATTATTTTGTTAATCCTGATCACCCTATTTTTCTTGCTTTTGGGCAACAAAGCTTCACCTTTCAGTTCATTTTATACTCTATTGATCCTCTAAATTGTTGTATTATACTCAGGTGACCGTTAAGGCCCTTGGGCCTCTTGTGTTTATTTTGAAGTTAAGGTCAAGCCTGGGTGATATTTGCATTCACTGAAGACTGGCATTTTATAAAATGTGTGCTTCATTCTTGTTTTAATTTACATTTAATTGAGGTATTAGATATGATAATTTTTACTGCCTTATATAAATACAAGAGTATCATGTACAGTTTGTTGGATATTTAGGAATTATCTTGAAATTTTATAAATACAGTTGCTATTGCTTGATGTTCTTCTTCATATATTTTTAGGTCACCTGAGTCACTCAGGTGACCTATTGCTATCTGTTTTTAGCTCACCTGAGCCAAAGGCTCAAGTGAGCTTTTCTGATCAAAATTTGTCCGTTGTCTGTCGTCGTCGTTGGCGTCGTCGTTGTTGTAAACTTTTCACATTTTCATCTTCTTCTCCAGAACTACTGGGCCAATTTCAACCAAACTTGCCACAAAGTATCCTTGGGTAAAGGGGATTCAAGTTTGTTCAAATGAAGGGCCACGCCGTCTTCCAAGGGGATATAATTAAGAATTCGTGAAAAATTAATGGCATCATTAAAAAATCTTCTTCTCAAGAACCACTGTGCTTGAAAATATGAAACTTATGTGGAAGCATCCTCAGGTAGTGTAGATTCAAGTTTGTTCAAATCATGACCCCCGGGGGTCGGGTGGGGCCACAATGGGCGATCAAAGTTTTACATAGGAATATATAGAAAAAATCTTTAAAAAATCTTCTTCTCAAGAACAGCAAAGCCATGATTAGTCATATTTATATGGTAGCATCCTCAGATAGTATAGATTCAAGTTTGTTCAAATTATGACCCCAGGGGGTCGGGTGGGGCCACAATGGGCGATCAAAGTTTTACATAGGAATATATAGGAAAAATCTTTAAAAATCTTCTACTCAAGAACAGCAAAGCCATGATTGGTCATATTTATATGGTAGCATCCTCAGATAGTGTAGATTCAAATTTGTTTAAATCATGACCCCCGGGGGTCGGGTGGGGCCACAATGGGCGATCAAAGTTTTACATAGGAATATATAGGAAAAATCTTTAAAAATCTTCTTCTCAAGAACAGCAAAGCCATGATTGGTCATATTTACATGGAAGCATCCTTAGATAGTGTAGATTCAAGTTTGTTCAAATCATGACCTCCGGGGGTCGGGTGGGGCCACAATGGGCGATCAAAGTTTTACATAGGAATATATAGGAAAAATCTTTAAAAATCTTCTTCTCAAGAACAGCAAAGCCATGATTGGTCATACTTACATGGAAGCATCCTCAGGTAGTGTAGATTCAAGTTTGTTCAAATCATGACCCCCGGGGGCCGGGTGGGGCCACAATGGGCGATCAAAGTTTTACATAGGAATACATAGGTTAAATCTTTAAAAATCTTCTACTCAAGAACAGCAAAGCCATGATTGGTCATATTTAAATGGAAGCATCCTCAGATAATGTAGATTCTAGGGATGTCAACGAATATCGAACATTCGAATATTCATTCGATGAGTTGATATTCGAATATGAATTTAAGATTCGAATATTCGGTGTTTTTCAGATTTCATTAAAAAATATTGTGCTGTGATTAATAAATTTTGATTAGAACAGTGCTGGAATTATCCTTCTTAATTTACTAGCGATCAATTTCAATCGCCTGATTTCTTTCACTACTTTCTTTTCTTATACAAGTACTAAATTATTTTGTTTTGAGAAAGGTGTTAAAGAACTATACAATAATGCTTTATGTACGATACCAAACGTACTTTCATAGTTTTTATTATAGTTAAATACGATCAGATCTAGGATCGAGGGTGACAAAATGAAAACCTTCTTAGAATATCTAAAAGACTTGAAGAGTATACTTATCAAAATAAATTTAATTGATCATTGATTGAATGTCGAATAGAATAGATTCTGTAATTAATATTGTAATGGGCTCAATTTCAGAATAAATATGTGAATTAATTGATTATCTCGGGTTGTACATAATCCTGAATTTTTTATATTCATTATGGGGAAATTAGTTAATTACCTAGGAAAATTGTCATGGACATATTTGTTTACATTTTAAAAACATTGTTTCAAAGATTACAATCATATCTTTTATTTAATTAGGCTGATAAGTGTTATCAGTATTTGATTCACGCATTGAAATCTAGACAGTATATGGCTATATCTAGCCTCTGGTAAGACGACTGGTTTCTTAGTTGCAGCTACTATATATAAAAACACATGTATTATTTGTTAAAATTAAACTTTTCTACATTTAAATCAATTAGTTATTTAAAAAAATAGACAAATATCAAATATGAAATTCCTTACTGTACACCTACAAAAGTCTTCGTACAATTTTACTTTCAATATACATGTAAGAATACCTACGCTAAACCTTTCATGAGAGGAAGATGATGCATATTTAAAATAAACCAGATTTTATTTATTATATCGAATATTCGAATATATTCGAATACTTTCATTGAATATTCGAATATCAATTATTGACAAAATTGACATCCCTAGTAGATTCAAATTTGTTCAATTTATGACACCCCTCCCCCCGAACCACTTTTTTATTCAAACTTTTCAACCTTTCAAGACTGAACTGATTTCTGCTTTTTCCTTGCCATAGTGCTCAGGTGAGCGATGTGGCCCCTGGGCCTCTTGTTTCCTAATGATCTTTAATATGTAAGAACTGTATTATCCAAAGCTTCTACATTTTACCAGTAACGTCCGGGTTCGAATCCCTCTGTGGGACGTGTAGACTGGTCCTTCGTTTGAGATCGCTTAAACCGATGTCCCGTGGGGCAGTAAAGTGCTGGCACGAACAAGAACTCTCACTGCTCAATGGCCCCTAGTCTCGAGTATATGTTTAAATTTGCAGCCTTCCATCGGCAAATGATAGTATCTCTCTTTGAGTGAAAATTTCATTTCTCGAGAGGAATGTTCAACAACAAACAAATAAATAAACCACTTAAGTCAATAAAGTTAATGACATTTCTTATGTTAAACATAACACCTTGACAATAAAACGTCTAGCTAGAATAGATGATCAAAAATATCAAAACAGTTTTAGGAATAATACAAAAAATAACATTAATACATTTTAATGTTTTATAGCTTAAGAAGTTCTAACAACATTGTTCAAAATACCAATTTCCGAAACAAATTGTCATCTTTTCAGGCAGCAATGAACAGAAGATATATCTCAAAACTTAACTTTAAAGTCATCATTTCGTAAGTTCTATGGTCGATACAATGACCTTGTCAGCAAATACAATTTATCATTGAGTCAATTGCTGACTGACGTTTTCCATACTAATTGTTAGGCCATTATTTACACACTGAGTTGTCGACGGATTTTTCCGTTATTTCCCAATCATGACAAGGAGCACACGGCGGGTGTGACCGGTCGGCAGGGGATGCTCACTCCTCCATGGCACCTGATCCCATCTCTGATGTTTAGAGGTCCGTGTTTGCTCTGCTCCTATTTTGTATTGTTTAATGGACTTTTGAGCTTGAATACTGTTCGTTATCTCCATATATTTCATTGTGACATAGGAACCAGTCTAACTAAAAAAGCTGTCAACGCTAATTATTTATAATGGAAAATACACTTTAAACTCCTGAATACAAGTACGTACGTGACTTATGCTTGTTTCTTCAAAAGCGGTATATCTTTTAAGATAGAAGAAGGCTTTTATAGAATTTATTTGCTTTGCCAAAGAAGAAAAAATACAACCGCTAAAGACTTCTTATTACATTAAACCTGTTGCATAAATACTATATTTTGAATAACCTCCGATATTTTCTCCTTCCTACTAATTCTACTCAATAAATCCCATGCTGTTTCTATAATACGAACAACGTTATAATGACTGGAGATACCAAATAGACACTACAATTACAGGTTCATAATATCTTTGTCGAATATTATTTAATTCTAATCACACTTTAAGCATACAGAAAATTCCCATTTTCTCCCCATTTATTAAATATTGTATTCTTTGAAAAAATAGTGAAGACTCGTTTCTGCATCCAGAATCATCTATAAAAAAAAAACAGAATTTTTTCCGCGTAAATTAATTTTACAGCTACTGCGTGGTGTGTTCCGTGATTAAAATACAGATTTTAAATACATTTATTGCGGATGGCATGATATTAACAGTATTATCATTATCAACAAATTACAGTGACGTACTGGGAAATCGGTGACTGTCTGATCATCACTAAGGATGTAGAAATGTATTTTTATCGCCTAAATTTATTAACTATGGCTTTTTTAACCAAATGGTAAAGCACGATTTAAATATCAATGTATTCAGTTCACCTACGAAAATAAATGATTACTTATAAAACAATGCCGTTAACTGTCTGGAAAGAAAAATTACTCTGGTGAAATAATTTTGGTCGGTGGGTAAACGGAAATTTCTTCTCCGTAGAAAATGTTGACGTGAATAAAAAGAAAAAAAATATAATTGAATATGCGAAGTAATTTGAAATTTGTTGTCACAAATTTTAAAGAAACTATTCAAGAAGAAAAAAAGACCGTGTTTCTTCCTATAATTTAATTTGAAAAAAAAATTGAGGGAAAACTTCGTAAAATTGAATTATTTGTTAGACGTAATAACAGTGCAAAAAGGTCATATTAAATGCTCCGTAACGCTAACAGAAGTGCATTGGTATCCATTTTTTCTTGGGTTTAATTAAACTATATGTGTTGATTCTTAAAATATACTTGATCAACAAGTTCTCAATACTTTTGATAACAGGTCATACTTAATGCTCCGTAGCGCCAAAAGGATGGCATTGATGCCCAAGTTTTTGTCCGAGTTTAATTAAGCTGTATGTGTTGATTCTTAAAATATACTTGATAAACAAATTTTCAATACTTCAGATCCAACCTCCTTAAGTCCGTCAGATGGGAAGTTAAATGATGCCACGTGTCAAGGATTGAACGATAGTTTCTCTTGATTTTGAAAGAGTAAGCTCACTGGGGGTAGCCATAAAAAGCAAAAGATTTCACAAAGCGCTTTTATAAACTTAATTTTCTGCCAAAATAAGGCTGAAATATTGCCGATTCGGCGTTAAGCGATTAACAATCAATCAATACTTTTATTTTAAATTCTATTGATGCTTCAAAATGCGTATCAAGGAAATCTACATCCAGATCAAAAATACAGAAGGCATAATTGGTAATTAAACAGTCTGGCCATGCGTTGGCTCTCAAATACCGCGATAGAAAGAATATCACAATGATATCTTCTATCGGAAAATCTATGGAACTAGATGAATATCGTTAATATCTGGGCAGTCTCATAAATATAATTTTCTTTTCTTCGTTTTGAATTTAAAATAAATAATTTTTGGACAAGAATTAGCCTTTCGCTTCAATAGATAATCTCTCATGATAAAAACACGACCAGACATCGCCTTATACAGCTGTTATATCCAGTAGATACAGGATGTCCCAAACGATATGATACCATTTTATGCTTATGAAAAAATGTTGTATTAAATATGAAATTACAACGAATATATTGTAAACATTGCATATACTATCCAATTTTATTCAAATTATTTGACGGGCATTAATAATAAAACAACAAAATGAGGTCACCATTGGGTGTAATGTACCTGTCAAAACATTGTCGTCTCACAGTTCAGGTTTGCTTTCACACATTTATCTTCAGAAGGTGGAAAAACTGTCCATAAATGGTAAATCAAAGAAGAAAACAATGAAATAAATGCGATGTTATCTCAAAACAAAAAAAGGAAATTTCTGCCTTCGCACTATTGAGAATAACGAAAAATATGTACTAGGACTGTAAATTGTATTTAAAATAAAAGATACTTCAGCAATATCTCTCGTGGCTAAAAGCAATAACAGTATAGGTAGAAAAAATGAAATAAAACACATTCCTTTAAGATGTACAACAATCAGATTTAAATGTTAAAACATAGAAGAAAAAAAACAAGAAATTATTCTTTCAGTCTTTGAATTAAATAAAGGTAATAAAAGTTATTCTTAGCAATATTACAAGAAAATCTCAGGTTTGGCGTGAGCGCTATTAATTGAGTTTTCACAAATGTTCGGATTTTTTTTTCAAACGAGTCCATGAAAGAAAACTCCGATTGTTAAAGTCAGCCAGCTGATGAGAGCCATCATTGAACCATTGGTGGAACTCGGACCTTGTAAAAAGTATGATCACAGAAATAGTATTGGTGGCTAAAACATTATTTGAATGTCAATTATCACATTAATATCTTTTTATAAGAGTATAGTATTTACTAAAATAATGCAAAAATAATAATGCAAAAATTAAATTACTAATTATACATATATTGGCATGAACCAAATTTATCTAGTTGGTGAATGAGGTTTGTGCAATTTTCACTACAAGATTACATTTTCTTGATTGTAAATATTTTTACTCTGTAATGTTTTAATGAATATGAATTTTACACTTCTTTGAAGCAACATGAAATGCTTCATTAAATGTAAGTTCGGGGGGGGGGGGGGGTCGATTTCTATAACTTACATCCGTACTTCGGCATGGCTTTCATGACGAACATTGTAGTGTTGCTAACATCCACACCACAGTCAGCTGAGGCCTTAGTTACACAAACCAGGTAAGTTCTGTAGGCACTGCAATAAAAAAGAAATATGATTGCTCTCGTATATGAAATCAAAAGACTATATTTAGGATTTTAAGCAAATGTATGTGCCTTTTTTCTTAGCTCTATTGGTCAGAGACCAGAAGAGCTTATGCGATAGTAAGATGTCCGTCGCCGTCCGTGTGTCTGTCTGTCTGTCTGTCCGTCTGTAAACAATTTTTCAAAACGCTACTCCTCCTACAGTTTTAGTCTGATTTCAATATAACTTGACACACAAGTTTACTACTCTTCGATACATAATTCTGTATATCGGTTTTTGATTTCTATGAACGGTGTTGCCATGGTTACTAAAATAGAAATTTCCTTGAAATACTTTCAAAACGCTACTCCTCCTACAGTTCTGATCTGATTTCATTATAACTTGGCACACAAGTAGACTACACTATGATAGAAAATTGTCTTTATTGTTTTTGAGTTAGTTGAATGATGTTTTCATGGTTACTAAAATTGAAATTTCTGTTAATTTTTTTAAAAGGTTACTCCTTCTACAGATTTAGTCTGATTGCAATAAATCTTAATAATACAAAAATCTCAATAAAACAAAAAGAGACTACACCAAGGATCATTATTCTATGTATTGCTCTTGCAAAGTTTCAAGTCCAAGTGCTACCTTTAAGTACAAACCAGTAGAGCTACTGTCTCGTCAGAGACTTTTGGTTTTAACACGGGAGAGTAGAGCAACACGGAAACGTTTCAACCATACACTACAGTGTGCCTATAACAATGAAACATAAATTGAGAGTTTTTCACAGTTTATTTGCCTTGGCAATCCTGAAGTACATGTATATAACTATGCATAATTGAAATCTTTTCACCTCATTACTTTCAGAATATATGGGTTACTTGATGATAATTTGAATAGATAATGTCCTTATGTATTACTTTAATTATTTTTTAAGTTTATAAAGAATATTGAAAAATCTCTAGTGGGGTCAAAGGATAAACAGTCCAAAAATGTATGCATTTTTTTTAAAGATCGTCTCTCAGTTCGAATTTGTTAACGTTACGACACATGTTAAAAGAGTACGTAGAAAAATATATTTAGACTTAAGGGGAAGAAGGACCTTGAGGTGAAAAAATACCTGTCATTCAATTTTTTTCATATTTTGTATATTTCTTATTAAGTATGTCCGACATATCTTAAAGCAGTTATATCATTAGGTTTCTAACCTTATTTTAGAGATATTGATTGACAAATACTATGCCCTACAGTATCTAAATAGAGTTTTAGTTTTCCATGTTTACGGGCCCATTACTCTGTCCATAATGGGATTTTTTAAGCAAAGATAAAAAATATGTAAGTGGACATGTATCTTTTAAAATATTTCATAGTATGAATAGGGTTTAAAATTCGAAAAAGCAAGTTTCTTCTATCACATTGCATCTAGATAGCGAAAATTACGTACTTTTTAAGACAACTTTAACAACAAAAAACGTAATTTACCAAAAATTCTATCATTCAATATTTTTAAATTTACGTTGAAATGTAAGTCCTTCAAATTACTGATTAACTGTAAAAATTTCGAATGGTGAAGCTGACCTCAATATTGCACAGGACATCGTTAAAGAGGACATAAGCATGACAAAAACGTGTCATGTTTACATTTCTCGAGTACGGGAAAAACCAACTATGACGTCACATGTAGCTAAATAAGCGAAAGAAGATATACCTACATAAGATTTCCGTCATCAGCCATGCAAAAATAATTGTTGTATTCCCCGTGTCTCAGAATATTTTATCATATAATGATTAAGACCTGTTTTCACAAAGTAATACTGCCCCTGTATTCACTGAGTATGATCTTGCTGTACTAACAGATCGTGTATGACGTCACCGACTTGTTGGACGCGCAGTTTAGGGAAACAGTGGAGTGGATCAATCTTTTTCATAATTTGTTAATATTTACAAGAATTTTAACACTTTTTATTTTTTTAATATAAGATGGTTATCAAAGTTCAAAAAAATGTTAAAAAATTATACAAGAACTGATGCTTTACACGTTTTGCACTTATATAAACGGAGACTATGACGTAGTTAAACAGAGTCATGTGACCATGTGTCCTTCATCCCCTTAAGCATAGATAATGATAGATAATAGTGCACGATTGTGTAGAAATATATAGTTAGACTAAAACATAGATAAAAGGATGCTCACCTTGCCTAAATGTACAGGTTTTGTATAAAATTACTGAGATTATCAGTCCGTGATGATCGAAAATGTAACTTAGGGTCTCTTCCCAACGATGACATTTTTAGCTCAAAGGCTCAAAGAGCTAATGCTATGACCATTAGTGCAGTGTGCATAAACTTTTTAGAATATCAGCCATAACTCATGAAACCCTTTGCCAATTATTGTAAAATTTGTCACAGTGTATCCTTGGCCCAAGCGCTCCCATTTAGACTAAAACTAATGTTGTGACCCTTAGAGAAGGGGAGATAATTAAGTAAATATAACCAAAAGTACTGGTTGCTAACAAATCTTCTCAAGAAACACTTGCCAGATTATCAACAAACTTACAACGATGAGGATATGTTGAAGATTAAAAATTGTTCAAGTCATCACCTTGGGGCAAAGAGCGTGGTATCAAGGTCATTTCAAAATTGACCAAAAATTACATTTATTATAACGTATTTTTCTTACTGTAAGGACTAGGATCATCAAATCTTGTCAGTTGATGCATCTTAGGAGGTCATATCATATTGACTGAAAAGTAGGTCACGGTGACCTACTTTTTAAATTTTGCAAGCATTGGTTTTCAAATTAATTTGGATGCATATTTTTGACACTTTAAGGCCTATTATCATCAAACTTTGTCAGTTGATGGACCTTGGGTCCTCGGAGATTGATTGATTGTATGTTGTTCAACGTCCCATTCGAGAATTTTTCACTCATATAGAGACGTCACCATATACCGGTGAAGGGCTTCAAATTTTGACCTTTACTCGGAACTCAGGGCCATGGAGCAGTGAGGTATCTTTATCGTGTCAACGCCTGCCGTGACACGAGGCCTTGGTTTTTAAGGTCTCATACGAAGGACCCGCAACTTTCACTTCAAAGTGCCGCGCGCATGGCGGAGGAACAGTTGCTACCCATTTTTTTATCGAATTAGGCCAGTCGCGGCCGAGATTCGAACTCACGATCTCTCGATCACGGAGCGAGCACTCTACCGACTGAGCTACCGTGAACGATGGGTCCTCGGAGAATGTAAAATAAAAAGTAGGTTACCGTGACGTACTTCTGAAAATTTTTGGCTATATTTATATTATCTCATGTACTTATTGGCTTAGTATCATCAAACTTTTTCAGTTGATGCATCTTTGGTCTTCAGAGAACGTCAAACAAAGGTTAAACATTAGGTTACCGTGACCTTCTTTTGATATTGTATGGCCATATTTAAATTTCTCAGGTGCAAATTGGCGAAGAATCATCAAATTTTGTCAGATAACCTTGTCAAATGATGCATCTTGGGTCCTCGGATAATGTAAAACCAAAAAATAGGTCACAGTGGCCTTCCTTTCAAATTTTATGGCGATATTTAAATCTTTCAAATCTTTATTGGCTTAGAATTATCAATCTTTGTCAATTGATGAATCTTAGGTCCTCCGAGGTCAACCAAAAAGTAGATCACAGTGACCCACTTTTGAAATTTTATGGCTATATTTAAAGATTTCAGTTCTTTATTGGCTTAGAATCATCAAACTTTGACAATTGATGCATTTGCGGTCCTCGGAGAATGTCAACTAAAAAGTAGATCACGGTGTCCTACTTTTGAAATTTTATGGCTATATTAAAACATTTCAGGTCCTAATTGGCATAGTATCATCAATCTTTGTCATTTGATGCATCTTGAGTCCTCGGAAAATGTGAACCGAAAATTAGGTCAGAGTGACCTACTTTTGAAATAATACGGATGTATATAAATATCGCAGGTACTTCTTGGCTTGGAATCCGCAAACTTTGTCAATCGATAGATCTTGGGTCTACAGAAAAATCGACCAAAAAGGTAGGTCACTGTAACCTACTTTTGAGATTTTATGGCTATATTTATATACCCTCGGTACATATTGGCTTAGAATCGTCAAAGTTTGTCAGTTGATGCATTTTGGATCTTTGTCAATTGATGCATCATCGGTCCTCGGAGAATGTCAACCAAATGTAGGTTAAATATTTTTATCTCCGACATGTGCGACAACACCCATGCTCCTTAGCATCTTTCAGTCATATTAAGGAAGGTTAATGTCAAGACAAAAGATACGCCTTTTTTAATGATGACTTTCTATAAGACTATTTCAGGTTCTTATTGAGCTAGAATCATCAATCTTTGTCAGTGGATGCATCTTGGGTCCTCGGAAAAATGTCAACCTAAAAGTAGGTCACGGTGTCCTACTTTTGAAATATTATGGCTATATTTAAATATCTGAGGTAGTTATTGGCTTACAATAATAAAACTTTGTCAGTTGATGCATCTTGGGTCCTCGGAGAATGGCAACAAAAAAGTAGGTCACTTTAACCTACATTTAACATTTTATGGCTAAATTTATATATATGTTCTTATAGGATTAGGATCATCAAATTTTGACAATTAGTACATCTTGGTTCCTCGTAGAATGTCAACGGTGACCTACTTTTGATATTTTATGGCTATATCTAAATATTTCAAATAATAAGAGTCTTAAGGATGATGTTTACGCAGATGACGAAAAATTCCACAGATAAGAATGATAAACCATCCATTTTACACCTATGATTCTTGAGTTATTTATTCATTTTCAAATATCTATGTCAATGACCTACTTTTCGTGCTAGTGGCTGCCGAGTATTTATCGGAAAATACCTCAATTTTTCACACTACGACCAATATTTCTTTAACTAACAAGTTACAAGCAACAAAACTCATTAGATAACAAAGTTTAATAATTATGGAATAGTTTTTGTACATTTAAAACAACAAACAACAAAAGTTGAGCCTTAAACTTGTTGATTACTCCAGTCCGATTTCTCTCAGTCAATTTTCTAATTTTTATTTTTTTTTAATTTAATATTACAAAATTTGATTGATTAGAACTATAGTCCCAGTTTACTTTTTGTGCCTTATTCTGCTGGTATTAAAATTATATGAGGTCCATGATCAAATTATTGAGATATGTTGTCTGGAATGGTTTTCGTGCATATTTTTGAAATTCTTTATTGCATGTCATTCAATTATTTAAAATAACACATGGGCTTTAATACACGTAATATTTACAAAATGATGTTTAAAAACACATAGAATCTTAACTTTCTTAATGATATTGCAAGAAAAAAGTTTTGTGAAAAAAATGAAAAAGTAAAATTTAGTACGAATTTACTGTGCACCACCATAAATTTACTTTTGTTAATGCGTATTTTGTTCTAATGTTAAACTTTTAAACTAACATTGAGTAAAGGCTTTGTTTTTTTGTCCATTTAGAACAAATTTTGATTTAAGGTGTAATATCCCTCTGATAGGAGAGATAACTTTCCAAGGAAAATATTCCAAGAAATCCAATGAATTGTCTTACCAGAGTTTAATAATGAGGACCAATATATAGATAACTCATTCAAATACGATTTAAGTTAAAATATTGATTTCTTTTTTCTATTGCTTATATTTTTATTAATTTCTTATAATAGTTTTTCTGTAACATTTATACTCAGTTCCTTTTAACTGTTAAAATTGAGATATTTCTATCTCTTAACATATACTTCTTTTAATTATTACAGAAATTTCAGACACAGACTAACCAGACTCTTCACAATCAATCAATATTTTTTCACCAAAAATATTTTGAAGAACGATAACTCCTGTAGATGGAAAGATAACTCTTGTAGATGGATGCATTTTTATTTTACAAGCACAGGAAACAATGTGATATTCTGATTTAAAAAGCAGCGCTATGTTATGTTTCCTAATGTGAATAAGATAGGTATGATAGTAAATATTATTTTCATATATACATCATATTTTTAGTTTTAGGGTGAGATTAAAAGGAAATATTGATATTTCTATTCACCATATCAAATTTTCTTCTTATCATGATAAGACATAATATTCATGTCTGAAAAAGTAAGCAATGCTTCATACTTCAAACTATTTTCCATTTGAATCTTACGCCATTGTTGTTGATGAAAATCAATGTTGGGAATTTAAAAAAAAATGTGAAAATTGAAGCAGAAACCCTGAGTAAACATCATCCTTAAAATCATCAAACCTTCTCGGTTGAGGTGTTTTAGGGTCTCGGAGTATGTTTACCAAAAATAGGTCACTGTGACCTACTTTATAATCTCATGGCTATATCTGAATATTTGAGATAATAAGAGGCTTTGAATCATCACACTTTGTGCTGGTCATGATGACCTACTTTTGGAATTTTAAGGCGTTATCTAAATATACAGGATACTTAGAGGCTTCAAATAGAAGTGATAGGTTGTAAAATTTATCAGAAGAGCGATTCATGGCCTTTATGCCTCTTGTTTATTATCATTGAGCTTTTTTTCTATTGGTCCATTCTTTATGTCTTGTTTTTATTCAGAGTACATAAGGGCAGATGATAAACTCCAACTTTTTATTAAATGCCATGAAAATAACAATTTAAGTCATGTTTACATAAGTTAAGTGAATAGATTTTTATTTTTCATTAAAAGTTTCACAAGAAGTTGATTTAAAATGACAATAAAACTGTATAGATTTATAAAGATTGTTGCAGAAAGGCAGAATTTTTAATATCTTACCAAGGAAGTTTACAATTTCCTTATATTATAGAAATTATTAATTGCATCATTAAAAACGAAAATAGGTCCCACATATATTCCAATCCAGGTTGCCATTTATTTATTTGTTTCATCAAATTGAAAGTTAAAACTGTTGAATATTCTTCACTGTTCATTTTCTTTCAAAAATTTTTTTTACCTGCATAACTTGGTTGTGTCGGGGCCTGCTTCTTGTACAGCAACGTTTAAAGTTGTGGCACAAGTCGGTAAGTGGTCGCAGTTTTGCGTCTCAGCTTAAAAAAAAAAAATTTCCCTTCAGCATAAAGGTAAGAAATCCTACATGTATAAAGCCACTTCCTTTCTGTTCGGAAAAAACTTAAACAATTTAAAAACAAAATAAAAGTTTTGGGACTGGCCCCCAACCTTTTTCCGCATAAAATTTACTATTGAGAATGTTCATTGAAAGGCTGGTTATAGACTGTAAACTGGCTTACTGTATTTGATGACACTAAATGAAATCAGGCAGATCAGAGTCAAGGTGTTGAGGTCACGCATGGTCTTTTTTTTTACTGTAAGATAATACACTAGACCTGTAAATAAGTATCCTTGTTTTGGTTTAAACAATATTTATTCAGAATACTGAATAGATTGGACAACAGACATGCAATGCCTATAAATACCCTCTCTATACAAGAAGTCAAGGTTACATATTCAATAAAATTTTATATTCTTATTTTACCAACTTGTCCCTAAAATCATAAAATTGTGCAATCTTTATTTCACACACTTATAAAAGCTTTCCACAACATGATGTTGAATAAGAAACCCATGGACCACAACACTCATCTGAGTAGCTGATCCTGTTGTTCTTCACCTGATTTATCCCCTAATGTAATACGTATTGTGGCTTGCCCTACTTCCCTGGGTCATGATAAACTATCCTAGAATGCTTCCACTTAACTTTCAGCTTTTCTGGCCCAGTAATTCTTGAGAAGATCTTGAAAGATTTTCCCACATATTTCAATGTGAAAATTGGATTCCCTATTGTGGCCCCGCCCTACCCCTGGGGGTCTTGATTTTAACCACTTAGAATTTACACTACCACAGGTTCTTGAGAAGATTTTTACTGACCCCATCCTATTTTTAGGTCACCTGACTCAGGATAGCTTCTTCTCTGGAACCACTAAACCAATTTCAACCAATTTTGGCATATAGCATCTATGGGTGAAGGGAAGTAAAAATTGTGAAATTCGTGGCCCCTGCCCCTCTGGGGCCTGAGGGGTGGGGCTAAACATCAAAATTAATGTATTCTTTAAAAATCTTCTTCTTTACTCCTGGACATCAAGCAGTCAAACTGTTGTCATGATTGTAATAAGCATTGAGCCCTCTACCAAAATTGTGAAATTCATGGCCCCAGGGTCAGGGGTTCTGGCGCTAGGGCGGGGCTCTAATGATTATATAGTGAAAATACATTAATTCTTTAAAAATCTTCTCCTCTGCTCCTAGGTATTTAGCCGATGAACTAAGTACATCGTTATGATGAGCAAGAGTGCCTCTTCCAAAATTTTATATTTCATGGCCCCTGGGTCAGGGGTTCTGGTGTTAAATCGGGGTTGTAATTATTATATAGTGAAAATGCATTAATTTTTGAAAATCTTCTCCTCTGCTCCTGGGTTTTAAGCCGATCAATTAAGTACATAGTTATGAGGAGCAAGAGTGTCTCTTCCAAAATTGTGAGTTTCATGGCCTCTGGGTAAGGGGTTCCATGTAAGGGGGGGGAGGGTATTTATTATATACTGAAAATAAACTAATGCTTTGAAAATCTTCTCTGCTCCTGGGTATTTAGCTGATGAACTAAGTACATAGTAATGATAAGCATGAGTTAGGCCTCTTCCAAGATCGTGAATTTCATGGCCCCTGGGTCAGGGGTTCCATGTGGGGGAGGTGGGATTATTTATTATATACTGAAAATAAATTAATGTTTTGAAAATCTTCTCCTCTTCCCCTTGGTATTAATTGAACAAACTAAATACATACAGTAGTTATGATGAGAAAGGACGCCTCTTCCAAAATTTCGAATTTCGAGATGGCTCCTGGCTCAGTGGTTCTTGCGCTTGGGTGGGGTTCTGTTCATTAATAGCAAAATGCATTAATACTTTGAAAAACTTCTCCTCTGCCCCTGAGTAATAAGCAAACAAAGTAAATGTAATTTCAAAGAAATTATCCTTTTTCACTATATTATCAATAGAGTCCCCCCCCGCCCCTTCACCAGAACCCTTGACTCTGGGGTCAGGAATTTTACAATTTTGGAAGAGGCATCCTTGAGTATCAAAACAATGTACTTAGTTTGTTTAAAAAACACCCAGGGGCAGAGGAAGATTTTCAAAGAAATAATTCACCTTCACTAAATGATCTATGTAATTATACTCGCCCTAGCACCAGAAACCCTGACCCAGGGGCTATGAAATTCAAAATTTTGCAAGAGGTACTATGTACATCGTTTGTTTAAATAGTACCCAGGAGCAGAGAAGAAGATTTTGTTAAGAATTAATGCATTTTCCCTCTATTATCAATAGAGCCTCGGCCTAACACCAGAACCCCTGATCCAGGGGTCATGAAATTCCCAATTTTGGAAAAGACATCCTTGCTCATTATAACTATGTATTTAATTTTTTGAAATAATGCCCAGGACTAGAGAAGAAGATTTTCAAAGAAATAATGCACTTTCACTACAAGATCTGTATAGCTCTGCCCTAAAACCAGAACTCCTGGCCCTTGGGCCATGAATTTCACAATTTTGGTAGATGCACTCTTGCTTATCATACCTATGTATTTAATTTGTTAAAATAATGCCCAGGACTAGGAAAGAAGATTTTCAAAGTAATAATGCACTTTCACTTTAAGATCTATATAGCCCTGCTCTAGCACCAGAAACCCTGACCCTTGGGCCATGGGTTTTACAATTTTGGTAGAGGCAACCTTGCTTATCATAACTGGATATATTCTCAATGCAAGTAATATTTCATATGTCTTCAGATCTTGCTTATTTTGCGTATTTGGACAAAACATCATTCAAGCGCATTTTCCCTTCGTTTAAAAATTAAAATTAATTTTTTTTCTTCTTCGACATATGAATCCAGTCTTAATGTTTAGAATTTCATCGTGCAGTTACAATGTAGATCTTTTAAAGTTTCTCGACGAGAGCTTTCTTTTCAACCGGCCATCGGTGTATCTGTCAGACTTTATTTCTTTACAGTCTAAAATATTAACCTCATTTGAAGTAGGCATTTCATTATTTCTACGGTCGTTAAAATTGATCTTCATAGCACATATAACTTAATACTTGGTCGTATTTTGGCTGGTTTGTGGCACTGTAATTAGTAGGTCTTTGCTTTTATGCTGAATTTGACTACTGAATCCTCTGTCTACCTGATCAATTCATAAGACTTATAATGGGTTTCATCCCATCTCTGAAATTTCCAGGCTCCTGTCGTCTGTGTTTTTAGCTCTACTGGTCAGAGACCAGAAGAGCTTATGCGATAGTAAGGTGTCCGTCGTCCGTCCGTCTGTCTGTAAACAATTTTTCAAAACGCTACTCCTCCTTCAGTTTTGGTCTGATTTCAATATGACTTGGCACACATTAAGACTACACTAAGGTACATAATTTAGTGCATCGCTTTTTGATTTCGATGAACGGTGCCTTTGAGCTCGAATACTGTTCGTTATCTCCACATATTTTATTGTGGAGATAAGTTATGTGTTGGAGGAGGGGGTTACAGTTGGTTTGCATTATAGTACATTGTATGTACATTATTATATGGAAAAACATTAATTGTTTTAAATATATATTACATTAATTCATTTTTATTAATATGAACTAACCATACCATTTGTATAACGAATTGATGATTCAAAAAAGTTGTATATATATATATATATATATATATATATATATATATATATATATATATATATATATATGTGTGTGTGTGTGTGTGTGTGTGTGTGTGTGTGTGTGTGTGTGTGCTTTTGTAATTATAATAAATAGTGTTCCAGTTGCGAATTTGATCGCTAAAATACCGCGAATATTAGTGGTTCACGTAAAGTCTGCACGGTAAAATTTCAAATGACTGAGACATTGGTAAACTTTGATCCTCCTGTTTCGGCCCTGCTGTAACCCTGGGGGTTATGATATGAACAATTTAATCTAGAGTATGTAATAAAGCTTTCACATAAGTTTCATTGTGCAGTGGTTCTTGAGAAGAAGATTTTTAAAAGATGCCACCAAATTTTTATCAATTCTTAATTATCTCCCCTTGAAAAAGAGCGTGGTACTTCCTGTGAACAAACTTGAATCCCCTTTACCCAAGGATGCTTTGTGACAAGTTTGGTTGAAATTGGTCCAGTGGTTCTTGAGAGGAAGTCGAAAATGTGAAAAGTTTACAGACGACAGACGACACACTCTTTGATCAGAAAAGCTCACTTTAGCCTTCGGCTCAGGTGAGCTAAGAAAGCCATGGTAGAGTAATCACACATTCTATTGCAGTTTTTTTTGGGGTCTTGTAAGGTTAGCATTGTAAATTCTAGGCAAAATTTTAAGCCACAAATAAATTGATGTAAGGGGTTTTCATATTTTTAAATAAATAAAATGAGGGCAGGCAGGATTGATGATTAAGAAAAAAAATTATTTCCTCAAAACCTCCTTTTCTGTTTTATTTCTGAATGAGTGATCATGAAATACATCAGAACACAGATGTGTATACATGTAAATAAAACTAACATATCATGAGAATTGGATTGCATTGAAGGAATAATATCGCTAGTTTTTAGTCACTACTGATACCGGAAATAATTTAACTAAACAAGTGGTTTATATTAAGATTAAGTAATCGTAAATGAGATGATTTACACACGCACACACACACAACAGAAAAAGCATCACGGCATCGGAATATAAACTCATATATTAGGGAAACTTGATTTTATCAATAATATCAGAATAACTTTAAGACAAAAAGTAAATTATAAAACTGTTCATCTGTACAGAAATTCGGCAATTAACTAATTGAGACAAAGGCAAACAAACTTTCAAGAAAATTATTTTGGGTCTTTAGTAGATTTAAAGTCGATGAGAGGTCGATTTCGGGTTAAGAGAAATAGTTCATGCTGTAGTTATTTGGGTGAGGCGCTCGTGCGTGTGTGTGTGGGGGGGGGGGGGGAGGGGGAGTAAAAATGCACAATAACTTTCTGGACTTTACATTTATTAGTTAGCAAAATTTATTTGAAAACTGCATGTGAAAATAAAGCATTACTCAACCAAAAAAAAAAATATCGGAGAAAAACGACACTTTTCAAAACTTACTTCTTATTAGTCGTTTAGAAAGAGAAAAAGAAACGCCGGTTTACTAAATATACAAGTTTTTTTTCTATAAACTTCGTACAATGACATCAAGAATTTACCTCCTTCGGAGACTTATTTAGCACACGGATCACACTCCGTGTTTACTCAGTGCTTTCAAACTAAATCAATAGTTCTGACGAATATAAATGAAAATAAAAGTGAGTTGTAGTGTTTAACAGGGTATAAATAAACAAATAGTCATTTTTCCTCATTAAAGAGGTTCATTCTGCACTCATATCAAATATGTATTACAATTAGCACATTTACTGTAATTTGACAACATCTATTTAGTAATAAACAAAACGTGAATAATTTATAAGTTGATAAAAAAATCAGAAATAAACGTATGTACAACGTTTTTGGACATTCGTACTAAGAACCTGCAAATATGTGTATTAAATTTGTAGGTAGGCTTATAGGTCTATAAATCTCATCAAATGTATTCAATAATAAAAATGTCGGAGTAAAAAGTGGGAAAATGACATTTTAAAATGATAGCATACAATGGTCACGTGACCGCGACTTGTTCCTTACCTGGCTTCAGCTACAAACTTTGACAAGAGGCCCAAGGGCCTTAACGGTCACCTGAGTACAATACAACAATTTAGAGGATCCATAAACTGAAAAATGAAGCTTTGTTGCCCAAAAGCAAGAAAAATAGTATGATTAGCATCAACAAAATAATTGGTCTAGTATCTATCTGCCTATCTGACTTTCCAAGTCATTAAATCTATGAAAGTACATTTTCATTATACAATAAATTATCTTGCATAATTCTCTTATTCTATTAAGCTTTCAAATACATTATTTACATTGATTAATTATCAAAGGTGAATGGCAAAGGGGAATAACTTTGCTCAGCAGAATACAAGTTAATAGAGCCCTGGCCAGGACTAGAACACTTGACTAAATGGTCCAGGTGTTCAAAAATCTGGTAAAAATACCCTTGCATATTAAAACTTTTACTCTGTTTGCCTTGAACATCCCCAGAAGCATAGAAGATTTTCAAAGAAATGCATTTTCACCATAAAATTAAATAAATAAAGCCCCATCCTTACCCAGAACATCTGACCCATTGGCCACGAACTCACAATTCTGGAAGAAGCACCCTTTCTCATTATAACTATACACTTGTTTCTTTACTTTATAACCAGTAGTAGAAAAAATATTTTGAAAGAAATTATGCATTTTCACTATATATAATCAATAGAGCTCTTTCCCCCTCACCAGAACCCCTGACCCAAAGGCCATGAGGCATTCTTCCTTATCATAACCATGCACTTCCTTTGTTTGAAAAATACCCAGGCGCACACAAGATTTTGAAAGAATTCATGCCATTCCCTATCTAATCAATAAAGCCCCGCCCTAACACCAGAACCCCTTACCCAGAGGCCATTAAATTCATAATTTCTGAGGCAGCCATGCTCATCATAACTATGTACTTAGTTTATTTAATATCCAGGAGCAGAGAAGATTTTCAAAGAATTAATGCAATTTTACTATATAATCAATGGAGCCCATCCCTAACACCAGAACCCCTGACCCAAGGGCCATGAAACAATTTCTGAAAAGGCAGTCATGCTCACCATAACTATGTTCTTAGTTAGTATATTTAATATCCAGGAGCAGAGAAAAAGATTTTCAAAGAATTAATGCAATTCTACTATATAATCAATAGAGCCCTGCCCTAACACCAGAACCCCTGACCCAAGGGCCATGAAATTCAAAATTTTGGAAGAGGCACTCTTGCTCATCATAACTATGTACTAAGTTACTTTATTTAATGCCCAGGAGCAGAGAAGATTTTCAAAGAATTAATGCATTTTAACTATATAATCGATAGAGCCCCACCCTAACACCAGAACCTCTGACCCTGGGGCCATGAAATTCACAATTTTGAAAGAGACACTCTTGTTCTTCATAACTATATACTTAATACCCAGGAGCAGAGAAAATTATTGCAATTCTACTATATAATCAATAGAGCCCTGCCCTAACACCAGAACCCCTGATCCTGGGGCCATGAAATTCAAAATTTTGAAAGAGGCACTCTAGCTCATCATAACTATATACTAAGTTAGTTTATCTAATACCCAGGAGCAGAGAAGAAGATTTTCAAAGAATTAATGCCTTTTCACTATATAATCAATAGAGCCCCACCCTAACACCAGAGTCCCTGACCCTGGGGCCATGAAATTCATAATTTCAGAAGAGGCACTCTTGCTCATCATAAATATGTACTAACTTAGTTCATTTAATATCCAGGAGCAGATAAGAAGATTTTCAAAGAATTAATGCATCTTCACTATATAATCAATAGAGCCCCGCCCCAACACCAGAACCTCTGACCCTGGGGCCATGAAATTCACAATTTTGGAAGAGGCACTCTTGCTCATCATAACTAAGTACTAAATTAGTTCATTTAATAACCAGGAGCAGATAAGAAGATTTTCAAAGAATTAATGCATTTTAACAATATAATCAATAGAGACCCGCCCTAACACCAGAACCCCTGACCCTGGGGCCATGAAATTCACAATTTTGGAAGAGGCACTCTTGCTCATCATAACTATGTACTAAATTAGTTCATTTAATACCCAGGAGCAGATAAGAAGATTTTCAAAGAATTAATGCATTTTAACTAATGTATATAATCAATAAAGCCCTGCCCTAACACCAGAACCCCTGACCCTGGGGCCATGAAATTCACAATTTTGGAAGAGGCACTCTTGCTCATCATAAATATGTACTAAGTTACTTTATTTAATACCCAGGAGCAGAGAAGAAGATTTTCAAAGAATTAATACATTTTCACTATATACTCAATAGAGCCCTGCCCTAACACCAGAACCCCTGACCCAGGGGCCATGAAATTCACAATTTTGAAAGAGGCACTCTTGCTCATCATAACTATATACTTAGTAAATTTATTTAATACCAAGGAGCAGAGAAGAAGATTTTCAAAGAATTAATGCATTTTCTCTATATAATCAATAGAGCCCCGTCCTAACACCAGAACCCCTGATCCTGGGGCCATGAATTTCACAATTTTGAAAGAGGCACTCTTGTTCTTCATAACTATGTACTTAGTTACTTTATTTAATACCCAGGAGCAGAGAAGAAGATTTTCAAAGAAATAATGCACTTTCCCTATATGATCTATATAGCCCCACCCTAGCACCAGAACCCCTGACCCTGGGGCCATGAATTTCACAATTTTGGTAGAGGACTCAATGCTTATTACAATGATGCCAACAGTTTGACTGCTTGATGTCCAGGAGTAAAGAAGAAGATTTTTAAAGATTGCATTATTTTTGGTGGTTTTAGCCCCACCCTTCAGGCCCCAGGGGGGCAGGGACCATGGAATTCACAATTTTTGTTCCCCTTCACCCATAGGTGCTAAATGCCAAATTTGGTTGAAATTGGTTAAGCGGTTTCAGAGAAGAAGCTAAAAATGTTCAAATGTTAACACACGACGCACACCGCACGACGCACGACGCACGCCGACGGACGAGAACGGATAGCAATAGGTCACCTGAGTGACTCAGGTGACCTAAAAAAATGAAATATTATATGCACAACTAAGGTTGGTGATTTGTATTTCTGTAAAGTTTCATGAAGATTTTGAAAGCCATCTACGAGAACACTCGAGTACAAAACTAAGGTGAACCAAAATATTACTTCGTTCCGGTGGCTGAAGCAATGGACCTGCTCCATTTTTTGCGGAAAACAATTTGATCCAGTAGATGGAATAAACCTTTAAAGTTTCCAACAGATTGCTTGCGTAGTTACTGAGAAAAATAGAAATTAAAGAATTTCACTTTTCATCCGTTTCCATGGCAACGGTAGGAATTTAGAAAAAAAAATTGAATGTTGACTGCACACCTAGAGTTTTTAATTATAATTTCTGTAAAGTTTCATCAAGATTGTCCAAGCCACCTCTGAGAACATATGTGAGCATAATACCTTTTTTTCTGTTTTGTTTCTATGGTTACTGTGTGCGGCCAATTCCAGGTTTTTTTTAGAAATCACTTTGACACATGCAAGGAATCATCCATTTAAGTTTCAAAATGATTGCTTGAGCAGTTACTGAGAAAATAGAAGTCAAAGAATTTTCACTTTTCCTCTGTTTCCATGGCAACAATTGGAAATTTTAAATGCGAATCGCAGTTCTAATTATTGATAATCATTTCTGGAAAGGTTCATGATGAATGTTCAAGGGACCAGAGAGGACACTCCCGGACAAAACTCCTCTCACTTTTCGCACGTTTCAATGGCAACGGTAGCCATTTTGAAACTGAAACTCTGTACTGCACAAGTACAACTAGCGATCGTCTTTTGTGGAAAGTTTCAGGAAGAATGTCCCAGTTATCTGGGAGAACATCCCCGGGCAAGGTTTTTAGACGTACGATAGTAATATGTCGCCCGACTTCGTTCGGGGCGACATAAAAAATAAGAAACAGAGTAAAAACAATATGTTCTCCAACTTCATTTGGGGAACATAATAAGCATCAGGTGTCCTTTGGCAAAAAAAATAATCAGCATACATTACGAGGCGTTTTGAACAAATATCAAATGAGGAAAAACCTCTGTTTTAAAGAATAATTAACAAAAATATAGTTCTAAAAGTAAAAATGATTCAGGGGTATCTTTGCGTCATAAAATCGAACCAAGGTCATTCAGTTATTGTAACTCTTTAAATAAATTGATCATAAAAAAAATATAACTACTTTGAGTGTCTCTTAAAATATGATGAAATTAGGTTGGAATGCAACTGAAGATAGATACATGTATATTCTAATCCAACCTGTATTTTCAAAAGGTTTTTTATGATCACCCGTAAAAACAAAATGACAAGAAAAGACACTAAATGTAACAAAGCTCCAGCAACATGTAAATATCCTCCCCCCACCTAAAAAAACAGAATAAAAAATTACTTTTGATTAGTTTTTTCATACACAGGAAAAGCATACAAGAAGCCATTAAAAGAAAGCGAAGTAAATTTACCTGTACAGAATAGCAGCAATTTCTTCTTAAGGCAACGTGAAGAAACGAAAGTTCTGGTAGATGCAAGATGTGTTCCTTATATACTGTGATTTGAGGATGCTTTTTCATTGGTTCTCCCTTTAGTTTCCCCTTCTTTTAAATTTCTATAAAATTTCTAATAAGATATTTCCTTACTTTTGTTTTCGTGAATTAAAATTTAGAATTATAAGGAAAAGACTAAATAAGGAAATACCTCACTGTTGCAAAAATCCTCTTTTACGTAAACATCTTTCATATCCCCCCTTTTTCCAAAATTCAGCATGAGCGGATTGAGTGATTGGTTGATTATTGTTTAGCGCCGAGTCGGCAATATTTTAGCCATGTTTCGGCGGATAATTTTGGTTTCTTAAAGATTTTCTGGTTTCTCTAGCGGCCTCAAGTGAGCCTACTCTTTTTCGAAAGCCGGAGAAACGATCTTTAAGTGCCAAGGGGGTTGTAATCTTTGACACGAGGCACCATTTAATGTCCCATCCGACGGACTTAAAATATGTAAACTGTTAAACATTAAATTGCTTTAATAATTTACTTTAAAATTTTACTGCAAAAATCAGTTACTTGTAAATATTCTAAAATTGTATAATCAATAACATTTGTAAAAAAAAAGTTCATTAATCGTTCTCATAATACCAAAAGGTCTACTTCGAATAGTCGTAAAATCTGAACATTCCAAAAGAATATGATTTATGCATGTAGTTAGCGGACAGTCACAGGATAAACATTCCAGCGGAGACTCCCTATTCAATAAGTATTCATGTGTAATTTTTGAGTGACCAATACGTATTCTTGAAATAATTTGTTCGTCTTGACGTTTGAGGTGGAAGTCAGATGAACTGTTAACTTTGTTTTCTATAGCATGGAGCTTATTTTTATCACAAAACTCCCCAATAAATTTTCCAAAGAGAATTTACATAAATTTTAACGAGATATTTCAGATCGGTGAAAGGAATTTTGAATAAAGTAATTTCATGTTGAAGTGCAGTTTTTGCAGCACTGTCGGCCTTAGTGTTTCCAGAGATGCCGATATGACTCGGAATCCAACACAAGTTAACAGTTTTACCTTGTTGAGTAAACTGATAATACTGAATTAATATATCTTAAATGTAAGGTTGGTCTATATTCTTATTATGTACATGTATGGATTGTAAACAAGAGAGCGAGTCCGAAAATATTGTAAAAATGTTTTCACTAGAAGATTTTATATATTCAAACGCGAGTTGTATGGCTTTTGCTTCTGCTGTAAAAATTGTGGCTTCATATGGAAGCCGTGTAGAGAAAACACAATCTTCAATCACTGCACCTGATGCAACTCTATTTTTATCTTTTGAACCATCTGTATAAATAACGACTATAGAACCCGTAGAATGTTTAATTTGGCCAATTTTTATTTTTAAAAAAAGTCATGATTGTATTTAATAATTGACCTTTTAAATTGCGTCTGATCTGATTTTTATATGATTTTCGACTTCAAATATTTATTTATATTTCTTAAAGAAATGTTCGGGGGTTTTACATCTTTGGAAAAAAAATAACCTTTCAAAAGAATCAATTATAAAAAGTCTAACGAGTAATTTGTTTTTAATCCAAATATGCAATCAGAAGCCTAACGTACGGGCTTTAAACCATTTTTCTTATACTTAACGTCAATTCCTGATTATAGTGGACAAGCCTTTTGTAATGGGAACTATGTCACTGGGTGCAATTGACTTTTTATCTTCATTCATTTTGAACTATTAACGTTATATTTCATTTTTTTACTTGAAATTCAGTATTTTTTAATTATATTGGTTTAAATGTTGAATTTTTTAAACATTTCTCATGTTTTATAACTAATCCCACATTTCATTGCCAAGTAATACTTGTCGGACAAGAAAGGGGACTGAGTGCTAAGGTGGCTACCAGCTATTCCAATCTTTTAAAAATTACAATTTCAACTTGAAAATAACAACAATAGATGTATTGATAGTTCATTTGTTTTTATAAAATTATATTGTATGATCGATTGTCCGTTGTTTTACGTCCCGTTCGAGAAGTTTTCAATCATAAAGAGATCTATAGCAATTAAAGTTTACTTACATTCCACCTGTATTTTGTACTCTTACAAAAAAAAAGGATTAAGCAGATTTTTTTTTTCAAAAAAAAGAAAAAGAAAAAAAAAAGAAAAATGTGATTTTATTTACTTAAGTTTGTATGCTTTAATACTCTTTAAGACAGATTAAATGGAAGAAAAAAAAAATATTATTTTATTTGAATTTTTTCTGAATATGTAAAATTTAAGACAGAAAATAAATTTAACAGATTTGAAAATTTGTAAAAAGAATAGTTAAAAAATATATTTCCAAAGCAAAATATAACCAATTTACCTGTCCTTCCCCTCCCTCCAACCAGAAGTAATTAAATACCGTTTACGGTAATTAGTAATTAAATGTTTTAACAGCTAATTATTACACAACTAATCTGTCTAATCCAAGAAGATATCTTTTCTCCTGATTTTCTTAGTGGGAATAGGCGAGCGTTAATGCATTTTCTAATCATTAAAAACATACAATTATTAAATTTTCGATAATCTTATGTCAATGCCATCAACACATTTTTTTTTTATATTGTATCACTTTTACTTATTGTCAACACCTGTCATTTTAACTCATTCTTCAATCCTCTTAAATACCCTTGTCACGTTTTTATTGTGCAGTTCGGAGTCCGGGTGTACTATAGACACTTGACAATGTCCGTCTTGTTGCCCTTCATGCTCTATCAATTTTAACGGCACAGTTTGGAGGCAATGGCCATATTCAACTGGTTAATGTTCATTACTCTTCTATGATAAGAACCCTTTCTACACTGCACACTTCAGAGTTTTGATTTTGTGATATTTTTCTGCAGTTAGAGTGATCTGCACTTAGATCTGAATTCAAATAAATTGAAGTCTTCAGTATATTACTCGATTCGTGATCAATTCAAGCATTCTGAACTTTTTAAAAGGCCAAGATAAATTAACTGAACACTTCATTTGCATATATTTTTTTCCTCTGAAGTAAACAACAGTGATTTCTGTTCATTGATTCTTTACTGTCTTTGAACATTTTTCCTCGGGGTAAATGCCACGTACTATATATTGAAAATTCAATAGATAAGTTTAATATATACACATTTATACAGAATAATTTTCTAAATGTCAAAAAAAAAATAACTAAAAAAACATTTTGGACTGGTGTATAGAGGGTCCTTAATTAATCTTCCATTGTTGGGACTTAGAAAAATGTAGTTTAATCGGAATGAGACCGTGTATAAATTAAACTGATATCGTTCAGAATCTTGGCAACTTGAAATGAATTCATACTAAGCATTTAAAAAAAAACAGGAAAATTTATAGATTCCTTTTTAAACTGGAATTACACAGCAGTTTTCCGATATGCTATAAAGAGGACGCGGTCTAAATTATACGGGAAATATTAACCCTTACATCATAAAAAAATTTAACAATTCTTATACTACCACAAAAATAAGTGATATCCGACTCTTAATTGTAGGACAGCTTTAATATTTAACAAATATCTTTAAGAATAATGGCGACCTGAATTGAATTCATACAGGAGTTGAAAACAGGAAAAAAATTATAGTTTCTTTTATATACTTGCAATTAAGTGGCACAGTAAATAACAGAAAGAGGAGGTGGAGTCTACATTAAACGGGAAAATATGTATGAGAAAGCTTAAAATGTACATTGTAAGAATGAGTCTAAAAATAGACTAATGAATAAAATGACATGTTTCAGAAGATGCGTGATCCCTCTTACCCATCTCCTTCTTTATTCTATATAAATATGACACGTAAGTTTCAGAACAACACTTAGTAAAGTATAAAGAAGATTTACATCGATGCCCGACAAAACAACGTGTCCTAATACAATGTCCTAATTAGGACATTGCATACTCTTCGGACCAGACCATAAAAACTGAGGTCTCTTGTTTCGTAGATGCTGGCATAAAATATCTCTCACTGCTCAAGGGCCCTGAGTGCCGAATATAGGTCTAAATTGCAGCCTTCACCGACAATTGGTGGCGTCTCCATATAGTTAAATATTCTCGAAAGGGACATTGAACAACTTTTTAATTACACTTTTTTATTTAATTTAATGATGTAAAGGTGAAGATTGGACGTTGGCCAGTCCTTTAATTAAAAGAAAAAATGCTTGTTTTGAAAATTTTATTTTGTCGCAAAAGTTTATCTGATTTTCCACAAAAACATCAATTTTCTTTAAGAAAAAGCGGTACCGCAGTTATCTTGAAACTGTACATTGAATTTTGTAAGTGACCTAAAGACTGCAAGTGGTTGTGCTAAAATCAACAGACTATCAAAGTTTCAACTTTTCTAAATAGAAAATCTAATCTTCCTTAGTATGTACTTAACGGCCAGAGTTACATTTTGTGCGATAATATTAGAGTTCTTCAAAGAATTACTGGTTATCCTGACTATGAATGTATATTTATCACAAAAATTGCCGATATTTACATTTTTTATATTAACTTTATCTCCGTGACTCTAAAATGAACATTAACCTAGACACGGACAAATAGGACATTACTCTTTTCTTTTAAGTTCTGTCAATGAAATTACGATTTGGTGTTTTATCTATTTTTGTAGTTTGCAAGAATATGTGTATATGCCCTTATTTGCACGTTGTAGATCCTAGGAAATTATTAAAATTTAACAAGAAAGAGTTGTAGAATATCCTTATATTCATGAATAATATCAGTGGAACAGTTTCACGTCCTTTAATTGTTGTTTTACAGGGATTTGTACCTGAGTTCAAGGTTCAGTCATAAGAGAGAAAGCTCTATTTGTAACGGTCAAGATAAAGAGTTAAGGAGTCAAAATTTGCCTAGCAGGGTATGCTCAAATTGTCATTTTAATTTTCAATTAGATAAGATATAACAGTATAGTATTTAAAAAGCTAACGTTTATATAATAGAACAAAGATTGAGAGTGACACAGGGAAAAATATATTGATCTCATCTTCCTCGTTTTGAGATTTAAAAAAGAAAAAAAAGGTTCAGTGCTATCACTGCGTGATAAAACATCGTAATTGATAGAAATAAAAGAACTTTCTACGTTTGTACATAAAAAATGTAATTGATATTTCCGTTACTAACTAAACACGTGACTATGTTTATGATGCCATACATACATTCTTCCCTTTCAGTAACTCTATATTCTTAATTAATGTTTACGCAAATGCACAGCGCATTTATATCTGTCTTGGTTTTATACATGGGGTACATTGAGGGATTTTTACTATTCGTCGGTATGGTAAACGAGTTGCGTACAAATGTACATGTACTGATCATACGAATTGGAATACAAAGACTTCAAATGGCGAAAACGAAGTTGTGTCAACCTTAGTTCAGCCCATAAGTATGTTCAAATGTTGCAGTCATTAATTCACATTACACCGATTACCATTATGAACCAAGATTGAAGTGTTTCAAACTGTTACTGAACATTTATCCATCCAAACGATATTCTTGGGCATTGCCTAAATCTTACAAGTTGTTATAATTGCTGTTTACAGTCAACAACAGAAGATGCTAGCTGCTCACTGAAGAGTTCAATTGAACCACAAGTTACAAGCTTTATGTCTACCGTCATTGTTGTAATCAAACAACCGTCAAGCAGTAATCATTTATTGATTTCAACCGGGTATAATTTTAAACGAGACCCATATCTTTTTACGTCTCAAAGCGCAGAAAACGACGTCAAACTCGCGGTTTTGTAAATATGGAAGTAATTTTTGCCAACTGCGTAAGTAGTATAAAGGGGTTTTTTTCGTACCTAGTTTATACGCCCTGTTTTGGCGATACGCCCTGTTTTCGCTATACGCCTGGTTCTATAAAAGGATATGAGGAATATTGGTTTTCCGATAAACGAAACAGCGGGCAGTCTTTTGTGACCCTGGTTTTGCAATAAAAGGATATGAGGAATATTGGTTTTCCAATAAACAAAACAACAGGCAGTCTTTTATGACCCTGATTTCGCTATACGCCCTGTTTTCACGATACGCCTTTTTTTAACAAGGGTGTATAGGAAAACTTAGTCTTATACGATATGGGTTTTTTTTTCTCCCCTATACTAGAGAGAAACTTAACACCCGATTTTATTCGCTAAGAATTCTCACACCTCTTACCTTATGTGTTCTATATCTTTATTTTGTTAGAGATAGGGGAAAATGTTTAAAATTATTAGTTCGCCAGGCATAAGGCGAGAAAAACGATAAACTAATGTAAAAATAATATATATATATGGTTATTATTTCTATTAAAATTATTCAATACTAATGTAATTTGGTAAAGATTTTTTTTTTCTGTTAGTCGAATTTATCGGACCTGTAAGGAACTCTTTAATATGAGAAGGTAAAATTTTGGAATCGTCTGCTGTGTATGTACGGTATTTTGTAAGGTTATTGTTCCCCCTGCATGGAAAGTAAGCGACAAACACTCAACTCTTAGGGTGTCTTAAAAGGTGTGAAGATTTATGCTATAATCTACACGATTTTTTTTCTGTTATTACCAACTCGATTTCACGTCCTGTTATGAGGACAAAAGAGGGTATATTATGTATAGATAACCTACTGACTCGATATTGACAAGGTGGTCTCGATCACTTTTTGTTACTTTACAATCAACATTAATTCCGAGATGCCCTGCTGAGCTAACGAAACTAATTACTTATCACTTTGCATTATAAACGCTCCTACAATGATTTTCATCAAAGAGATTCTCAAGGTCTCAGCAAATATTAAAGAGGTTTCGTTTAGACTTGGTTCATTTCATCATCAAAATGGACTGGACAGAGAACATTGATATAGATCCTCCAAGGGATGTACTAGAAAAAATTGATAGACTGGAAAGAGCCTACATAGCCAAAGAGGTAAATATTTTTCTTTGTATTATTAAATGTGTCTTGATACGAATAATAGATTTACATCAAGAAGATTTTCTTACATATAATCAAAAAAGAAAACGCTAAAATAAAAAAAAAAAAAATCACGCAGTTATTTAGTTTGACGATTTTTATCTTAACAAAAATTAAAAGGAAACTGATAGGAAACGGTCAAAAAAAATATCGACTGTTGAGTTTTGGTTCGATAAAACGACATCGATATTTATTATCGTTTATATTTAAGAGTTGTTTTTACGTGTGATTAATACATTATGGTACTTTTTTTTAAAAAATAACTATGATATTCCTTTATGAAATTTAATCGGTTTTACATCTAATCATTTTCATAACCGAGTTTAAAAAAATCGTTTAATAATGAGAAAAAAATTTAAGCATCGAAATTTCTTTCTTAGAAATTCAAACAAAATAGACGAAATGGGGAAGAAAAGAAAGAAGCATCTGAAGTATATATTTTGTTTATATATTTGTTATAGGTATACAAATAAATTAAACAAAAGTTTTGAATCGATATTACATGTATAAATATATATATATTTTTTCAATGTTTATATTTAAGATTTTTTTTTTTTTTTTTTTTTTTTTTAATGACCGAGTTAAAAAGCATCGTCTAAAATGGAGAGAAAAAATAAAATTGAAATTCCTTTCTTAGAAATTCAAAGAAAATACTGGAAATGGAGGGGAAAAGAAAGAAGATTCTGAGGTATATTTTGTCCGATGTGTAGAAATAATTAAACAAAATGACAAAGAAAAAAAATCTGATAAAACGATTAATTTTTATCATTGTTAATATTTAACAGTTAATTTTATTGTGTAATTCATACTTTATAGTACATTTTTTTAAAGACCTATGATATACCTTTATGAAATTTAGTCAATTTTCATCTATGTATTTTAATGATCGAGTTATTAAAGAATTTATAAAATCGAGAGAAAAAAAAATTTAGCATTGAAATTTGTTTCCTAGAATATCGAAGAAAAAAGACCAATACAGAATAAGGACGAATCTGAGGTACATTTTGTCTGAATACATTTAATATATGCAACTGTTCACCCAATTTAATCGTGCAATTATTTTATCCTTATACTTACTGTAGAACGAAGAAAGACGGGTGGGCTTTTTCATGGTTTCATCTAAAAAGAAAAGTCCTGTACGTACCTTTGTCTGGTTGATTACAAGAATTTGTGTATCTATTTTAATCGAGCAACAAAATCATGCATTTTTTTTTTATTTATTTAGGGAAAAGGAAAGAAATTAACAAAGAAAGACGAGTAGGGCAAAGCGAAGCAAAGTAAGGTATACATGTATATATATTTACACGTCATCTGAAACATTCCGTTATAGATGAAATTCTTAATCCCTTGTTATAATTTTTTTTTTTTTTTTACGCAGACTCGGAAACCTTCTCACAAGGTCAAACCTCTGAATTATATAATAATCGATTAAGTTTAGGGTAGTGGGCAGAGTTCTAGAGACAGACCATCGACCTCCTATGACATGACCTCAGACGAAACATCACAGAGTTCATTAGACAGACCCTCAACCTCCTATGACACGACCTCTGACCAGGATGAAACATCATCCGACAATGACAGTCAAACGGACGATGACCCTGCGTTACAATTCCTACTGAAAAAGTACGAGAGACTCATAAACAGACCCCACCAAGAAGGTGTAATTCAAAAAGAATACAATTTTGCTGCGCACAATTTTAATCTTTCTTATGACGATCTCGAAAAACAATTGAACGACATATACCAAACTGAAAAGCATGCCTTTAAAATCAACTTTTCTCTCGGAATTGTGTTGAGAAACACGGAAGGCGAACTGCGATATTTTTATGCTTCTGGAAATGACTCCTTGTTAAACGAACCTTATCAGATATCAAATAAGAAAGACTTAGATAATTTAATCTTGAT
Organism: Saccostrea echinata; assembly: GCF_033153115.1. Lineage (NCBI taxonomy): Eukaryota > Metazoa > Mollusca > Bivalvia > Ostreida > Ostreidae > Saccostrea > Saccostrea echinata. The sequence goes on from NW_026889782.1 coordinate 26,955,415, forward strand.
TTTAAGGAACAAAGATCTTTTGCAGATAGCGTTACAGTCGCGCCCGAACTCAAAATGGAGCGTTTATGTCGTCACAAACATTAGATCGGTGGTCGTCAGAACGAATTATATTTTAGGGGCGGGTCGTAAGCTACCGGACTATGTCAAAAATAAAAAGTGCATTATCGCACTGAACACCAACAGCGTCGATGGTAGTTTAATTGAAGACAATTTATGTGCTTTCCGATGCTTGGCTTACCACCGAACACAAAATAGGAAAGGTCTAGAAAGACTTACTTTGAAATATTACAGAGAATTTTTTGGCCATAGGGTAACCAAACGTACCAAATTTAATGGGCTCACCCTTGAGGACATTCCTCATTTCGAAAACAATTTTGATATCAATGTCAATATATTTCAATTGTTCGAGGACCAAACCTGCGTCCACATTTATCGTTCACGTGGAGTGTTTCAAGACACGATGAACTTAAACCTATTCGAAGACCATCTCAGCTACATAAAAAATCTAGATGTGTATTGTAAGAAGTACGAGTGTCGAAATTGTAAAACTCTTTTCCCCACACAAGGTAAAGTCACCCGCCATGAAAAACGCTGCAAAGAGGCTACTAGGTTCATATATCCAGGGGGTTACTATGCCCGACCGCGACATATTTTTGAAGAACTCGAATATTTAGACAGTAAAGTAGACAATGACTTGCGGTTTTATCCTTTTTTCATTACATATGATTTTGAAGCGATTCTTCAAACAGATGATCTACCCCCCGCGACACAAAAATCTACTTGGGCTCAAGAGCATCGACCCGTATCATTTTCGATATGCTCCAATGTTCCGGGACATGTAGATCCCGTTTGTCAAATGGATTCGGACGTCAATAGCTTAATTCAAAAGTTTGTACTTGCCGCAAGTAAAATACAGTCTACAGCTCAGAAGTACATGCGAGCCCGTTTTGCAAATGTTTTGAAAAAGCTTTCCCTCGAATCTAAAAAATTACAAGAACTTTCTGAAGAAATCTTACATAGAGACGATGACAGTGATGACGAGGATGACGATGACGACGAGAGACAAGCCATAAACACGCCCCTTTTATGTCACATTAAACGAATACAGGCCAAACTCGACACTTACATCAATGAGATACCGGTCTTAGGGTACAATAGTTCCAAGTACGATTTGAATTTAATAAAAACCAAATTTGCGGAATGTTTGAAACTACCTCAAAGTAAGAAAAATTTTGTTGTTAAAAAGTGCAATCAGTACATGTGTATTAGTAATGGCCAATTCAAATTTCTAGATATCAGTAATTTTGTAGCACCAGGGTTTTCCTACGACATGTTCATCAAATCCTACGAAATAGAGTTGCATAAATCGTTTTTTCCTTACGAGTTTCTCACGTCGTTTGATAACCTGGAGCATACGCAGCTTCCACCCTACGAAGCTTTTTACTCTTCCCTTAAAAACTGTAATGTGCTAAACGAAGAACACGCGCGATTTCGTCGCTTAGTCGTCGACGAACAACACCCCGTTGCCGTCGCATTGAAAAAAATGAATCTAAAGAAACCGCCTCCTACCGGACCGGAGAATTACGAAAAACTTCGCGCTTTATGGGAGGAACGCGGCATGCGCACTCTCAAAGATTATCTCGAATATTACAATAATCTGGACGTACTTCCCTTCTGTCAGGCGGTGTCAAAGATGCTCCGTTTTTACACATCGCGGAATATTGATCTATTTAAGACATGCCTCAGCGCGCCCGGGGTAGCAAGGGAAATCATTTTTCAATCTGCCGCCGGAAAAGGACATTTCGCGTGCTTTGATGCCCAAAATAAAGACTTGTATAGTATCTTTGGGAAGGGAATGTGTGGTGGTCCCGCCATCATTTTTCATCGCTACCACGAGAGGTATAAAACATTCATTCGGAAAAATGTCAACCAAATTTGTAAGAAAATCGTAGGGTACGATGCTAATGCCTTGTATTTATGGGCACTCAGTCAAGACATGCCCACCGGTCCTTTTACTATTAGAAAAGAAGAAAACAATTTTCAGCTAGTCAAACGAGATCGCTATTTAAAAGCTTTGTATTTCTTAGAATGGTTAAGACACAGTCGAGGTGTCAATATTGATCATTACTTTAACGCGGGCAAAGAGTTCCGTATTGGTCCGTATCGAGTAGACGGTTATTCTAGAGCAGAGAAAAAAGTATACGAATTTAACGGTTGCTACTTTCATCGACACAAATGCGCTCTGACTGCTCACATTCAGGACCCTAAATGGTTAAAGGATCAAAAAAAAGTTCAGAAACGCGAGCAAGAGCGAACAGAATACATTAAAAACCAAGGCTATGACATAGAAATCACCTGGGAATGCCAATACGAGAATTGGTTAAAAACGTCCCCCGAATTTAAAAGATTTATTGAAGAGCAACGCCGAAAGCGCCCTCTAGAACACCGAACGACATTAACCAAGTCTGAAATCTTAACCGCCATTCGCGAGAAAAAAATATTCGGCGCCGCAGAAGTCGATATACACGTCCCCGATCATCTTTTAGACAAATTTCAAGAAATGTCCCCCATTTTTTGCAATGCCGAAATTCCATTTGAAGCTCTCGGACCATATTCTCAGGAAACGGCACAAAAATTAAATTTGGGAGAAAAACCGCGACGGTTATTAGTCGGAGGTATGCGCGCGCGTAAAATTCTACTGGCTACCCCTCTCTTAAAGTGGTATTTAGAACACGGTCTTATCGTTTCGCGCATATATCAAGTTATAGAATTCACCCCTAGCCCCTGTTTTTCCGATTTTACGAGCGAAGTTAGCAATGCTCGTCGTCGCGGTGATAGTGATCCGCGTTTTGAAATATTCGCGGATACCATGAAACTCATTGGAAACAGCGCGTACGGATCAATGATCATGAATAAAGAAAAACACACGGAAATTACTTATTGTGCGACGAAAGAAAAAGCAGGATGTTTTGCCTCTAAAAAACGGTTCCGAACATTGACCGAACTCAATAATAATCATTTCGAAATCGAGCTTGCTAAATCGCGCATAAACTTGGATTTACCAATACAAATAGGATATTTCGTGCTTCAATATGCCAAGCTGCGTATGCTCGAGTTCTATTATGACTGCGTCGATAAATTTTGTAGCCGTCAAGATTTCGAATTGATGTCCATGGACACAGACTCTCTATATATGGCCATATCAGCTGAAAAGTTTGAGGACATAATTAAACCCGACATGAAACCCCTTTTCAAACGGGAAAAAAATCAATGGTTTCCTCGCACAGAACCTGTTGAGGCGGCATCCTTTGATCGTCGCGAACCTGGTTTGTTTAAGGAAGAGTTTGTAGGGACGGGCATGGTAGCCCTTTGCAGCAAAACCTATTGCGTGGAAAATAATCTAGAACTTAAAAAGAGTAAATTCAGTTGTAAAGGTTTAAATAAAAACAATTTCAGCCACCCTCTGTCTTTATATAAACGTGTATTGTTCGATAATACCACGGCCGGTGAGACGAATCGCGGTTTCCGCGCCCGAAATAACACGATCTTTACTTACACTCAACGACGACAGGGACTGACTTCTTTTTATCCTAAGCGCAAGGTCTTGTCTGACGGAGTGTCGACAACCTATCTTGAAATGGAACTGTGCCCATGGGACTAGTCCATTGTTTGTGTATATACCCCCTTTGTTTTAGTCCATAGAATAGCCCTCCGGATGAGTCCATTTTTAGGGGAAGGGGAACTAACTTTTATGTTAATTTGTTATGTCCCTATATTTTGACTAAAATTTTATAAATTTGTAAATTAAAGACAATGATAACAAAGATAGTATTCATTGTAAATAAATAAAAACTGAATATATTTTTTTCCGTTTATATATAAAAGAAAGGTTATAACCCTGCCTCCTCCTCACCCCTTCTTTTTCCCATCACCCTTAGTTTTTTAGGTTTCTTGTGTTTTATTGAGGAGGATGGCGACGTTAATGATTCTGCTTAGTTTAGTGTTTGTGGTACAGGGAGATTTTTCGAAATCTTGCCTATCTAAGGGAAAAGTTCTCCTCTGTGAGAAGGTTGAGGGTAATCTAACATGTCAGAATGCCGGAGTCAAACTGCTGAATGCTGAGAGACTTGTAATGACAAATCCCAAGATTGAGAAAGTGGACATCACCAGCCAGTGCCTCCCCAAGCTGCGGACAGTTGAAATCGTGAGATCGGGGATGATGAATTGTTCTGACTTTGCAACGTTCTCACTGGTCATCATCAACAGGAGAGTTTGTGTATACACAGTAAGTTCATTTTTTTTTTCGATGTAATTATTGTATATTTCTGTATTTATTTTTATTATTATATTTTGTAAAACTCATATTAATAAGACATAATATTTCATGTAGACATCCAGCACACCACGGATCGTCTCAGGAAAACCTCCAGCAGACTCGAAGAGCTCGTCGTCAACAACTGCAGTGACTCCGTACAATGTGACGGTCACCATGGTGACAGAGACCACTACTGTGGAGAACGCGACCCTGCAGTCAACACTGCATTTCTTCCCAAGAGACAGCGACAAAACAAAAGAAGGTACTTACTTAAAATTCTATTTATGATGGCATGCATAATTACATGCATATGATTATTACGTTTTTTTAAAAAAAAATAATAATAATAATATTTTTACATGTAGATGTGGCGTTACGGGCAGTCGTCATTACTCTCAGTATTTTATCCGTATTACTGATCATCCTGGTGTTTGTCCTGTTGAAGTGGAAACGTTGTAGACGTAGTCGAGGAAGAAAACTGCCGATGGCTGAGGATCTGGGGAGTTCTGAAGTGGTGTTCCTGCGTTCAGCAAGCAGGAATCCGTACTCCGAAACAAAGTTTGAGTGACTTGACATTTTGACTCTCTCTCATTCTGTACAGTGATTTTATTTTTTTTTTTTCCTAATTGTATGCTATTTTTGATGATAAAGCGTTATGTGCTATATGTAAAACAAGATAGTTATTTTTCTTTTTTTTTTTTTGTAGCGTATTTTAATATTGAAGTGATTTTTCTGTTTGGTATTTTTTTTTCTTTAAAACATTTGCTTTTTAACTTATATGGAGAATCTTAGCGATTACCTTTTATATATTTTTTTTCAAAACAATATTTGCTGTTTTATTTAAAAAAAAAAATGTTATTAACATTTAATCGATAACAACAAATTATCAGAGTTATTTTGCGCAATCCAATAATTGTGTACATAAAAATAAACCTGCTTTTTAGTGTGGCATATTTTCCATTTGAATAATTAAAACACACAAGTTTTCTGACTTTCTTTTATTACTGTTGTTATATTACAATCACAAGGACATCCATTTGCTGGGAATTTTCACGCCTGGTGGGGCATCCTTTCTTCCAGCGACACCTAGTCTTTTTGTCAGTGGTTTTTCCGGAGATTTCTGTGTCGTTTTTGTACTCACAGCGGGTACTGCTTTCAGTCGCTGGTACTCATCTTTAGGTATTAACACGAACTCAGTGGACATATTTTGCAAGGTCTGGAAGCAAAGGTTTTAGTAAGACAGGAAGAAATCCGTGGCGTCGGAGTAACAGATTCTTTTTGTTTCTGCCCTTCTTCTTAGCTAATCGACGCAGAATATGTCGATACTTGTAGAGATTTTTGATGAAGGATTCGGAGGGTAAAATCTCACGATTATGAATAACGTTATAAATCACTTCTAAGAGAGTCTTTAACTGCTTGACACTGATCGTCTTTAATAACACTCGGCGTTGTCTGACGCTTGTAGTGGCTAGCTAGTTTAAAAAGGCCCAGTTCTGACGAAGGCGGTCGCTCATGTTTTTCTCATGTAAACGATCAATAGGTCACCTGGAAATATCCCTGTGCGCAGCGCATAATCTCTGCGTCCGCTCACGGATAGGTCCACCAATAAATAAGAATAAGGTTTTTGCGTCGCCTTTTCATATGCGTCGAGAAAATACGACTTGTTTTGCGGATAGAGTTGGGTAGCTAAGAATTGAACTTGAAAATTATCTCGGGGGTTTTTGAAAAGAACGAGGTATTGACAATTTAATGAAATGACTCGACTGTACTTGCCTTGAGGAAACAAATTTTGAGAAATAAATATGACAGATATATTCATATGATGCACGTGAATAGTAAATAACTCCATATAATCAAAGGACTGAATGACTCGGTATACTAGATCATCCAAAACGAGTAAGAATTCCCCGCTCTGCGCAAATTCCTCCAGGTCTTGTTTTGAGGGTAAACCCTCGTAAAATATAACAGATGAATTGTGGTCCCGTATTTCTTGAAAAGCCGGTTGCCATTTTGAATACGCATACACAATCTTTTTAAGCGGTTTTGATAGAATCCCTTTGTCAAGATTATCTAAGATTCGTTGCGTAAATCGAGTTTTGCCACTCTGACTGGGACCACTCACAAACAAAGAGAAAGGCACCTTCAAAGCAAAATCACTGGGGTTCATGGTTTCATTCATTTATTTCTTTTTTAATCTCAACATTTGACTTATATACAGACACAAAGATGAATCACGACTCAATGTGGGGTATAAGAGAAAATGTGGATGTCAACTGGAAAGGAAAACGAAAAATCAGATGTCATATTGACACGTCTCATTTTGTAACTGTGTCTAGGAGAAAAAATCGGTATTACGTTAAAATCAGGAAAGGGAAGCGAGATCTTTCCTTATCGCCTGAGATGTGGGCTGTGATATGCGATCTAAAAGAAACGGTGTTACTGTGTTGTAATTTTTTGGAAACTAGTTAAAAATGGTTTTATCCGCGGAACTACGAGACTATTTAACTTCATTGTATTTCAACCCCGAAAAACCGGGAGCATTCAGAAGTCCGCTTCAGTTATGGCGACAAGAAAATCAGTATAAGATCGGGCTACCCAGAATTAAGCAATGGTTACAAAATCAAGATGTCTATTCAATGAACAGAACCGTACGTCGTCGTTTTAAGAGACCACGGGTTTTCACGGGTGGAATAAAAGATCAGTATGACGCCGACTTAATGGATGTCGGATTTCACTCCAAAGAAAACGATGGAATCAAGTATTTATTGGTTGTGATCGACGTGTTTACTCGTTATGTGTGGGTATGCGCACTGAAAAATAAAACGAGCTCCAATGTATTAAAAGGTCTCAAAAATTGTTTTCAAAACTTGGGTTTTCCTCGCAAAATAAGAACAGATGCCGGAAAGGAATTCACGGCACATCTCGTTCAAAATTATTTAAAATCAGTCGAGGTTACACACTTTACTACTCAAGGAGAATCGAAGAGCAACTTTGTGGAACGCGTAATCAGAACACTGCGCAGTTTAATGCACAGATATATGAAAAAGACGCGTTCGTTTAGATATATTGATAAACTACAGACATTGGTAACGAATTACAACCACACCCCTCATAGATCGTTGGGTTATAAAGCACCGAGTGAAATTAATGAGACTAATGAAGTCGATCAAATTATTTTGCAATATTTTAAACCTCCTGTCAAGCGGAAAATAAAGAAAGTATCAAAACTGGCCAAGAAATTGCGATCGTCTTTTCGATTTAAGGTGGGTGATACTGTGCGCATATCGCATTTGAAACATGTGTTTGAAGGCGAATTCATGGAGAAATTTACTGGCGAAGTGTTTAAGATAAAATCCCGATTTTTGAAACAAAATATCCCAATGTACAAGCTACAGGATTTAAGAAACGAAGATCTGACGGGTAGTTTTTATGAACAAGAACTACAGAAAATAGAAAAACCGGAAGACACATTGTGGGAAGTGGAAAAAATATTGCGTAAAAGACGTCGAAATAATCAGACTTATGTTCTTATTAAGTGGTTGAATTTCCCTCGAAGTTTTAATAGTTGGGTGCCAGAGAGAGAAGTACAAGAGCTGGTTTAAAGAAATGGATTATTACATGGTCATTTCAGAGACAGACTTTTTAAATTATTATCCAAATAATACGCCTAATGATTTCCGCGTTCACACGCCGAACACTAGGTTAAGGGGTCGGTGGTACGTGGGGCTCTGCGAAATGAGTATTGAAGTAGAACGGGAATGTGAAATATTAATACTGTCGGATATCTGTTCAGATACACTGGTAGGGGGTGAGAAGAAACCTTTATTAAAGAGAATGAGGTTACAGAGTGGACAAAATGACGTCGCGTTCCAGCGCATCATGTATATTCCTATCGTCGTGACCGATTTTCATTCCATCAGAGTATATCTGGAGAGCCCAGTACTAACAAAACCAAAGGTGACTTTTGTGCTTCATTTTAAAAAATATCCTTTCATTTAAGCATGCGCTCTTCGAAAGTGTATGTGGCAGACACGAAGAAATGGACAGATTTTTTTGTTAGTACGGCCGCTACGCCCATTTCACATAATTCGTTACGACAGAGTGGGGGGAACTTGGGAAACGGCAGCATTAATACCACTGCCATAGTACCCATTGATTCCGGTCGCAACTTGCGAGGTGGGGGGGAAAGTCCCTCACCGGAAATCACCCTCGTCTCGCCCACACAACGAGATTTACAACAAGCCAAGTCAGAATTGCGTCGCGTAAAGCCTAAAAAGAGGAAAAGGACGTGTAAAAAAGCTAAACATTCCGATAATTTTGATTATTAAGATGGAACCCGAAAGAGATGTCGCGTCGGATCTCATGATTAGAAAGAAACAATACGCAAGAGCCGTCAAAGTCACCGGAGTGTTGTTACTGCTGATACCGTTTTTCATTGTATTTGGAATGACGATAGACATTTGGAATAACACACAGGCCTCTCCCCTGACCGTTAACGATACCAGAGCTTTTAACGCGACTCTCTGCGATTTTTTAAAATCGTTTCCTTTGACTGAGGCGGTGCATGTTAGCGTCTGCGTTTATCAGGGCTCCGTTCTAATTGATTTGAGACGTTTTTTGAATAATAAACCAACGATTAAAGGAATACAATTAAACCCCATTCAATGGCAGTACCTGAAAAGAATTTGGCCTTACATCGATCAGAGCTTAGTGCTGGCATCGAGACGCGATTTCTCTGCGCATAAAAGGGCAGAGAAGACTTCTCACAGTTAAGATCCAAAATGACGAGTCACGCATACGAAGACATTCAGGAAGGATTGCCCAGGGAACTACTGTTGTTTAATTTACCAGTGACGCAGACAGCTGTGACTCGTAACTATTACGTAGATTATAGACCCGTTTCTCAGATAAGCGAAAACGGACCCGTAGAATTCAGCGTACCCGGGACAGGAGATTATCTGGACTTTAAAAAAAGTTTGTTATATGTTAAAGCGCGAATCCTCAAAGCGAATGGTTCAGCTCTTGAGGCGGACGAGAAAGTCGGTCCTGTGAATAATTCTTTGCACAGTTTCTTTAATCAGGTGGACATTTCGTTAAACGGGAAACAGTTCCCGAGTAGTGGCGGGGCGGCCTATGCTTATAAAGCTTACCTACAGAATTTGTTAAATTACGGAGAAGAGGCAAAACAATCCCAGCTTCAATGTAGCTTGTTTTTCAAGGATGATGCTGGTTATATGGATGTCGCGGACCCTAACGGTGCTAATTCCGGGTTGTACTCGCGCACCGTTTTCTGTTAAGAAAGTTCGTCTTTTGATTTAGAAGGGCCCATTTTAGAAGATGTGTGTCGACTCGATCGTTTTGTGTTAAACGGAGTAGACGTTAACATCAAATTGTATAGACAAAACTCGTCGTTCTGTCTCATGTCCGCCGAGGCGGATCCGCAGTACAAAATTGTCTTTGATGACGTCATATTCCGGGTTTGCAGAGTACAGGTGTCGCCAGGTATCATAGTGGGGCACACAAAGGCTTTAGAAACGACTACAGCTAAATATCCCTTGATTAACACAGACGTAAAAGTGGCCTCTATTGCTGCAGGGCAAACCCGATTCATCTGGGATAACATTTATTTGACCCGCTGTCCCAGTAAAATCGTTCTCGGACTGGTCTCTACGGAGGCCCAGACAGGGAGTTATGTGAAAAACCCTTTTAATTTTCAAACCTTTGGCGCTCGTCATGTCGGCGTATTTGTCAATAATGTGAGTGTTCCCGGGCAGCCTTATAAAATAGAAGAAAACTGTTACATCTCAGCTTACCACAGTTTATTTGATATTGTCGACAAATCCCAAATCGATTCCGGAAACAATATTGATCGAGACGATTGGAAGTATGGCTACTGCCTTTACGGCTCTTCGTTACAACCCCAGTTTGGAAACACAGATACCCTTTCTTTAATGAATCAAGCAAGCGTTCGACTAGAACTAGCCTTCGAGCAGGCACTGACAGAAACCGTTTCCTGCATCCTGTATGCTGAATTCCCCTCTTTTTTTGAGATAGACAATACTAGAAATGTAATTCTTAACTCTATATCATGAACGGATACCTCATTTCTGACCTATGTCGTTTAGATTTAGTTTTAGCTTCCCAGTTTGAGGGTGTATTTTCTCCGGATAATTTACCTTTGAATGTTGACCACTATCCCCGTGCTTATATCGTTAACACTACATTTTCTACTACAGCCGGAGAACACTGGATAGCACTCTATTTTAGTTCTTCTCAACACTGTTACGTATTTGATAGTTATGGTAGGGACCTGAGTAGTTTGCCGTCTCAGATACACTCCTTTGCTGCTCGCAATTCATTTTCATGTACATATAATACGCTTATAATGCAAGACGTAGCTAGTCAAACGTGTGGACTGTATTGTATATTATTCATGCTAGTAATGAGTAGAATCTGTAATCTATCTGTATTTCAACGACTCTTTTGTGATGACTTGATCCAAAACGATGTTTTTGTGTACCGCATTCTTTATACATTATACAATCTTTGAGCTTTATCTCTCCTTCTATATAGTACAATAAACTGATAACACCTTTGTGACAGATTTTATTTAATGATAAGAAAAAAAAATATATTGAGTGACAGATTTTATTTAATGATGAGGAAAAAATATACATAGTACAATAATTCTCAGAGTCTCTTTACATAAAACGCCACTGTTATATACACAGTAAAAAGTATAGTCCAACAGAAAAAAAAAATCACTCAGATAATTTAGACAGTTCAGATTGAAAGGCCTGGTCCTCCCTAGCATCGCGCAGGTATTTCTCCCCGTCCGATTCATCCCCATTGATTTCCTCGAACTCCCTCACAATGACATCTTCCGGAATATTGTTCATACAATCTTGAAGGTACATGTCCCTCTTTTCCTCCCACGAAGATAGGCAGCCCATTTCCATGTGCTGTTTCTGGCTGGGATGATCCGTCAGGCATCCGTGGCAACGTTCCTTAGATTTACACGAAACCATCTTCCTCAGGATTTTCGTGATGATGGATTTCATGCACTGATCCATCTGCTCGACTTCTTGATATGTCTCTTGGAATTTTCCCCATTCATTTTCGTTGAGTGCGATGCCAAATTTAGTAGGAAGGGCTGGATCTACGTGGAAATTAAACACTCTAAAGTCCACGATGATAACGTTGCTGTCGGGGAATCTCTTCGCCGTTACCCGCTTGTTTCCCTCCTCGTTTCTCTGTAAGTCCCAAGTCTTAGACGGCGTTGAAGAGTTTTCTCTCAGTTTCTTTACATGCGCGTGAATTTCACTGATAATGTTTATCAGCAGCAACCACTCGGAGGCGGAGAAGGATATTTTCTTTTCCGGTTGGTCCACATTGTTCAGTCTTATTCTCTTCTCTTTCTGGTAGATGCCAGTCGTGAAAGTGATTCGCTCACTCAGGAACATGATTAATGTCGTACTGAAAATGACTAGTGTGAAGGTTTTAAATAATATCCAGGCTGTGATGTCATCGGTCAAAAGGTGTTAAACTATATGATGTCATCTATATCCAATCACAGTCCAGCTTAATTCCTGGCGGTGACGTCGGCGCATTTTTCTAACAGCTATGTCCATTCTTTTAAAGAAATGTTCCGGAGTGAAAAATCGTTCCTCGTCGAAATATTCTGAGAATATTTCTCGAAAGCATTCAATGATATTACATCCCATATGGCATGTAGAGGTCTCGTGCCAGGGCAAATCCAGGTCCTCGACTGTTTGTCCTCGGTCTATCCAGACTCTGCAATTGATGGCCTCTTGTGTAATCATTAAATTACGCGCGATTCTCGATAGCAATTGTGGTCTTTCAAATTGTCTAGATTTTTTGATGTAATAATATACATCTTCGTAAATCTGCTTCTCTCTGTCAAACAAACTTAACTCCAGTGAGAAACTAGCTAGATCTCGCAAAGGAAGAACTTCGGTAAACATACGATACATGATCAGTAATATTTGTGTTGGTTTGCATCTGTTTCTTTTATTCAGATTCGCCCTTATTGATTAGTTTTCCGATTTCCCACAATATTCTAAAAGAAGAAATTCCATAATAATAGAAAAAGTCTTTTATGTCTTACAAGTCGTTAATATAACGCATACTTGGGACCGTTGCTCGTAACAATAATTTTTTTCTCACCTTCCGTTGATGACCACATTTAATTACCTGTTTTAACCCATAGGGGGTCAAGTACATTTTCTTATCTTTTGATATAAAATACTTTTGTTATATAACGGTATTCACGATTATTGATTCATTCCACGATTTCTCAAAGGGAAAGAGATTCCATAATAAAAGAGTTGTTAATGTAATGTCTAGTTGAAAAGTTATTCGGAACAATAACTTTTTCTCACCTTCTTATGGTCGTTGCTTGTCTACTCAGATTTAATTAACTGACTTTACCTAGTATGAGATGTCAAATCTTCTTCTCTTCATTGCATTGTACTTTCCTACAATTTCTTACGAGTTCTGATCAAAATCGGTGACAGTTACTTTCTCTTTGGAGGGTTAACTGCATTTCACCTAACGGTTTGAAATTTTCTGTAGCAATGGGTAATAATTGATTGTGAACATCATTTTTATTACGAAGTATGTAGATACTTTTAATAATCACATTCTGCTGTTTTCCTTTATGAAATCATTCTAAAATCAAATGTATATCTTTGAACGTTTAGAAATTTTTACTGAAATTAAGTGCTTCGTTTAATCCTGGTTCAACTGTGTATTTCATTCTATTCAGTTTAATTATACTACAAGTTTCTATTGTAAACAAGGTGTTAAGAATTGCTCGACTAGTATAGTGAGGAAAAAAATGTATAAGATTCCGAAAACACCATCTCATAGTGAAAACAGGGCGTATAGCAAAACCAGGGTCCCGAAAGACTGCATGCTGTTTTCTTTATTAGAAAACTAATATTCAACATTAAGTTTCCTTATACATCCTTGTTAAAAATAAGGCGTATCGTGAAAACAGGGCGTATAGCAAAACCAGGGTCCCGAAAGACTGCATGATGTTTTCTTTATTAGAAAACTAATATTCAACATTAAGTTTCCTTATACATCCTTGTTAAAAATAAGGCGTATCGTGAAAACAGGGCGTATAGCAAAACCAGGGTCATAAAAGACTGCCCGCTGTTTCGTTTATCGGAAAACCAATATTCCTCATATCCTTTTATAGAACCAGGCGTATAGCGAAAACAGGGCGTATAAACCAGGTACGAAAAAAACCCCTTTATACTACTTGCGTATCCTAAACAAGAAATAAAATTATTGGATTTCCACGGGTAACAAAAAAAAAAAAAAAAAAAAAAAAAAAAAACAAAACAAAACAAAACAAAACAAACAAACAAACAGATTTGACTCATATTTAACGGTTTAATTATTAAAAGGTATATTACATACACGGATATATTTTTATCAGAGATAAGAAGAGAGAAAGAGAGAGATCACTGCACATATACATGTACAACGAGTTCTTTATAAGTACTTCCTTACTATGAAAAATGCCATCATGAGAAATGTATTTAGGAATTTTAATTTTATTCCATAGTTAATCATACTGATATGCACAGTTAGACCTGCTGATGGTGAAGATTACATTCAGTTCCATATGTGTGTGTTTGGGGGGGGGGGGGGGGGGAGTAAAATGACAAGCAAAACCAAATCTCAGAATAAAAAGGCAATTTGACCGGTAAACATTCTTTGTTTCGATATAGATACTGGTAAATATAGATACTGGTTACAGGGGGGATTCAAACAAAACTACTACTAAAAAAGGTAAATGACAAAGGACCCCAATATTAATAGTTCTGTATCAAATTAACAGCAAGATAATATGCTAAGGGAAAAAACGGAAATAGGAGATGCCACAAAAATTTCGCGAAGAATAATTAAAAAAAACAATTCTGAAATGATCAAATAAATACATTAAAAAGGTATCTCTGATAAAAATTACTATTGTATCAATTTTCTTAAATTGTTCCGATTTACGCTGCCTTGAATTTGAATTTAAATTGCAACATGTTTAGGAATTAAATGCAGCTAATGAGGGTTTTTTTTCCCCAAGAGCATTATATTCAATGTTGAAGAAAATGACAATCGTATTGACAGTGATATTAGGATTAAAAATATTTATAAAACAGATTAAACAATAGATTAGGCGAAGACAAGTATGAACTTCTGATAAATATCAGATATGGCGACATCTTTCGAGAATAAACCACTGATAGAAGAAAAAGTACTAGTAACAAGTGGTTGTGGATGTCATATTCAAATGATACAAAAATGTTCAAAATCATCAACCACATTAACATCTATCGTAAAACAACAAAGACAATCAAGAAATCTTTACATTTTTAGAAAGATGAAAAATAAAAGCACAGGAAAAAAGGTGGTTCAGGCAAAACTTTGATGAAGAAAAAATATGTAAGGAAGCATTTCTTTTACTGACTATTGAATTCATGTATGAAATAAATTAGTCACGTTTCGCGTTGAAATCTTGGAAGTCGAGTCTCAACTCTGATACATATATCTCAATACCCCGGATATCGTGACATTTTCTGTTGATGTCGGGATCCTGAAGGAAAAGTATTAAACAAACACATCTTTCTGCTTTTAAAGAAAAAAATTCTATTTCAGTCGTGTGGTAGCAGGCAAAAATACGAGTAATGTTCCTTATTCTCGAGATTCAAAGAAATTGGAATTTTTCTTTTAATAATAAGTAGGAAAAAATAGTTTGCCCATTTTATCTTTTGCTTTCAAGACGCAAAACGACAATTAACTAATTGAATAGATTCTCTGTTCATATGAACGGAGAAATAAAATTAACTGTTGTCTGAAACTTCTTGAGATGTTTATCACTGAAATCAAATTTTACCTGAAATAAAATAATATTTAGCAATCATGCATTCTTTTTGTGTGTAAAAATTATCCTTTTTTGTTTTGAATTCAGGTGTGACCGGTTGGCAGGGGATGCTCACTCCTCCATGGCACCTGTTCCCACCTCTGATGTTTTAGGAGGTCCGTGTTTCCTCTGCTCCCGATTTGTATTCTCTAAATGGACCCTGAGCTTGAATACTGTTCGTTATCTCTATATTTCATTAAAGGGAAGCAATATTCAATAGCAATTTTCATTTTCATGGTCTGTTGCTTATAAATAATCTGATTTAATACATTATAGGGCCTAATCACTTCTTTCTCATCCCCCTTTTAAATGCAGTACATTTTGCAGAAATGCTCGAATTTAAAAACAAAATTACAAATTATTTCATGTCGGTCATTTTTGAGGTGAAGTATTTTAATATTGTGGGAGTTACAATGTTAAATTAAAATCACGCATGTTACGTTTCCTTTCAAATTAAACAAGTTGTTCTTGTGAAATTTAAAACGTAAAAAATCTGCAATATTCTTCAAACCACACTAAAATTTGAAAATGAAAATCAGGAACATAAATTGCCAAGGGGTTAGAGCTTCAAACAGACCTTTCCCTGTAACCTTATTGCTCAACTAGTTTTCAAACAGTTCTTTCTGCTTGAGCTAACCATAAAAAGTACAATTTAAAAATTACTTCTGTGGGGTAACTTTTTGACGCCTAGTATTACTTACAGAGGCCTAAAAAAACAAGCATTTTGAGAGTATTGCATAAACAATACATGTCCCCTACTGGTACCCCCTTTCTTTTAGGATGCCATTTTATAATACACTGTACAAGATAACTCCCCCACCACGCCTAAATGTAGATATTTCAGATTACTTGTTTATAAATGAAATGTCTTGGAGTGAAGTCTGCCTTACAGACTCGGGTTTGACTAAAATCACATAATGTATGAATAACAGTACGACTGCTTACGCATGGAAAATGTTATTCGTTGCTCTTAGCACATACCAAAACAAAACCCAATTCAAATCGGGAAAAGTATTCAGCCTTTATCGCATCTGGTGTTTTTTCGCCAAGCATATTAAATATTCGCTGGTAGAAACTGCTGAAAATAATGCACAATATTACTTAACCGTCTTCTCCCACAATCTTTATTAACCTGACATCCTCGCTTTTGGAACATTAATTTAATTTAGTGGAGCGCGAACCCGACCGTGAACCCAATTATAAAAGAAGAGGAATGTTTAAAACTGATTGACTCTAGCACCTGTTGGTCAAACGTGACAAAATTCAAACTTGATCTATAGTTTTTCACTATAAAGCTACCCAGCGACTTTAAAATCGATAATCTTTAACCTGACAACCTCGTTTTGGAACATTAATATGGTGCAGAACGAACTCGATCTTGAATCCAAGTTTAAAATCAATGATCTTTAACCTGACAACCTCTTTATGGAACATTAATATGGTGCAGAACGAACTCGATCTTGAATCCAAGTTTAAAATCAATAATCTTTAACCTGACAACCTCATTTCGGAACATTAATATGTTGCAGGACGAACTTGATCTTGAACCCGATTAAAAAAGGGGAATTTTTAAAACTAATTTACTCTAGCACCTGTTGATCAAACGTGACAAAATTCAAACCTGATCTGTAGTTTATCATTATAAATGTACCAAGCAAATTTCAAATCTATTCTCAAAAGCATAAAGAAAAAAGTGCGAAGTGGGACAGACTGACAGACAGAGGGACAGATGGACGGACACGCAGACGCAGGGAAACCTATAGTCCCCTCCGGTTTTACCGGTAGGGGACTAATAACATATTTTCAAGTTAACTACAATTCATCACGTAATAGGAGTTTATCGTTCTTTGCATAGATGTGTGCGTAGAAATCGAAAGTGGGTTTTGTTTGTTCATTGCTAATAAGCACAATAATAATACCTATATTTTGCACTTTATTTTCTAATCAAACACTTGCTACACTGGATATGTATCCCATATTAATGTTCTTCCATTCTTCTACATCGAATATCACATCAAACAAGAAGGTTCTCACTTTTTAAAATAAAATATTCTTGACACCGTTGAAATACGGGGGTGGATCTTAGTGTTTCGTAGACGAACTTTCATAAATTATACTCCATACATGCAATGGCAGAAGAAAAATATCAGTCAATCATGCAATTCAATTTCTTACCGAATTTATTTTGTAAAGAATTTACATCAAATAAAATAAAAACAAATCGACTTTTAAGAAAGAGACGAATATTCGACAGTAAATAAAATATCATAACAGGGGAATCGTCTGATTCAGATACAAAATTGGGGACGGATCTTGAAGTCAAAGCCTATATCAGGATTATCCGTTTTCACATTACCATTCGCAAATGTTAAAGGTTTCAGATGTAAAACACTTTAAAAATGCAAAACTAAATTCAACGGTAGAGAGAGAGAATGTTAACGCGAGAAAATCAATTGATTTAAGAGGACTCAAAACAACACTGAAAACCAAAGGGAAAAATTTTAATCTGGTTTATCGTATATGGCATTGTTCAAACAAAGATTGTCGAGCTAGGATTGCTAGTAGGATTTTTTTCACCGCTAATGCTTTCTTAAATCGGTTGGTTCTTCCGTGTAAATCCCCTCTCCCAATAATTTTATCACACTTGAGTTATTTCTAACAACAAACCTCATTCAATTTAAAAGGTTGAAAAAAGTAATGCGGATAACTTTGAATTGCTTTGAAATTGCATTGGATTAGACTGAACTGATTGGGGTTTATCTAATGCAAGATGAAGAAGTAAAATTGATTTTTAAAAAGCTATATATAAAACTTTTACAACTGATTACTTGAAAGAAGGATTCTTCCACCGAACAAAATTTGAAGGCTGCTTTTTTGCCGAATTTCCAATCTCTTCACATATCAGCATAAGGTTTCGATATGCTCTTTTTTATTCTCATTATTTCTATTACTCCAATAAGAGTTAAAGGTGGAAATGAGATAGAAATTAACGAATTCAGCAAACATAATTGTAAACCTGGAATACCACCTGTACACGCAATCATTTTTTCAGTTATAACGAAGTCCAAATTGAAATGCGCGGTAATCTGCTCCACTGTGAATTGCAGATCTTATCGTTATGACAGTGTAACGTTAGTATGCCGACTTAGTTCAGCTGTCCTTGATGACGGCACTGGGATATGGTATTGTTCACTTTATAAAAGTAAGTAATTCTTACAATTCTGTCAACGAAAGATTTATACACTCTGACTATAAATGTCTTCATAGGAGAATTTTCTCTCTTTTAGGTCTACTTTAAAAAGTAGTTGTGTACACCGAGATTCGAAATTCTATTACTGGTTTTTGATTTGTAATGAGGGTTTAAATTTGATTACTAATTTCAGTTAGGTCGTACGTAAATCTAAGACTCACGTCTACTTATGTGCGGACATAGTGCTAATTCATAGTTTATAAAAAAAACAAAAAACGAAGACACTAGCTAATGCACACCCTTTTCTTTCGATCCGATTACCATGGTTACCATGTCCATGTACATAGTTTGACTGAATTTTATTTTCTTCCAGTGCCCCTGACTACTTCACCCTGCTCTCCGCAATACCAGTACTATATGGGGTATTGTTTGAAGGCCCTTCCACGGGATAAGGAATCCTACTCCCAGATGAGAGAGGGATGTGGACTGATTAATGGGAGTCTGTATAGGATCACCAGTTCTATACTGGGAATCTCCTATCATACATTGAACGTCGTCTCCACTTTTGCAACCAGTAAGTGCATTGTAGGTGATCCTATCTTGAACAATTAAAAGTTCGGAATCGTTGTCTATCATCAAATGTTTTGACTGTAACAGATGGAAATGACATACGCTGCATATTTCCAAACTTGTCAGTTAATGTTCCTTGGTTTTACACCGCTTTTGTGTATGTATGCTTTTTTCTTAGACAAATAATTTCAATCTTACGAAGATTTTTGTGATTAAGTGAGCCTTTACCTAAAGTATATTCTAATGTTTAACGAAATATGAAAGAAAATATTGTCATAATTGAGATTTAATTGTTTCATTTTTTTTTATTTGACGCACAATAGGCATTTTGGTCGCCAATTCTTTTTTTTCTCCTGGTAAACAAATATTTTAAAAGAAAGATAACTCTTGTTAATGAATGCATTTATTTTAACTTTGCCTCTTGATACGTCTTGGTAAAATGTGTGTCGCACATTAAAAGTAGGTCGTCGTGTCCTTTACTTAATATGCTTTTGCCAAATATGGGAAAATCCTGTCCGGCTCATAAGACCTAAAATCATCAAACTTGGCCAATTTATGCATCTAAGGTAAGAGATGTGTCGCATCCTACTTCAAGGTCACTGTGACTTTTTATTAAGGTGAAATTTATAGAAACAGAACTATGATTTTTAAGTTACACAACCCGAACAGATGTAAGAGTATTGCAGTAGCCTTATTAAAACTGTTAAATCAAGAAAATACACATTTTTTCATGATATAGCTTACAACAATCTATAACAAATATAATTTTCTTTTGTGTCAGTTATATGAGAAATTCTACTACCTTCTCCCACGGATGTAATTATCAAGCAATGGTGAAGGAGAACTTTAATAACTGAAAATTGCATGTCAAATTATAGCTTAATTAATGTAATAAGTGTAAGGAGATTTCTAGCAGAGCATCTCCGATATTGCAGGTGTTACATGTGTCTATATCTCTTAGGAATTGGGCAGAGAAATATCGAGCCTCTTAAGGAGGCTCATTACACCCACAGTTTATTTTAGATTTCATTACAGCACCAGTTATTATGAAGATTTCAAATATCCGAATGGAGGTTATGATAGGATAAATATTTTTTAAAGATTTTTTAATCTTTTTTCTGATTTTGGTTAAATGTTCTATTTCAAGTTTCTGATTGATAGTATTGCAGGAATCTCAGTGTCAAGTGATGGATATCATCTAGAGTTATGTAGGCAATATAATAACACTTCATAATAATCAACATTATTTTTATAAGAAAAAATAATTTTCTCCCAAAAAAGAATCAATGTGATTTTCTTCTTAATTTTTGCATGAATAATTTGGAAAATCAGTTATAAATAGACAAGGAATGTATATTTATGAATAAAAGTGACAAATTGAATGAAAAATGTTTTAAGGAAATGAAAATTCAAATTTAAAAAATAATTGGAATAAAAAGTCCACTTGCAAGAGTTATCTTTCCTAAATCCCCCTGACTCAAAACACTCAGGAACGGTTGAACATATCGGACTCAGAATAAACTAAAATTTCTAGAATAAATATACATTTTTTAAAGAAAAAAAGACAAGCACACAAACCAACAAGAGTACAGTACTCTAAAAGCGCAAGTCAACTATAATTTATTTCAACGAGGTTGTAGATTTCAACTCGAATTTCCTCTATACGTACCTGTTGTCAGTGGTAGAACTTGCTGCTTTCGCTATGACATTGTACTCTACTTGGGTAGCGAAGATTTGACTGTCATTCTCTTTGGTCTCTACTTAAAAATAACCCTTCTTCGTTTGTGATTTATAATGAATCCGTTATCTTGTTCTCATTGTTTACAACACCGCATGTAGTCTATTTTTAGAGCGTTTTAAAGATTTAGATCATCAGCAAAGCGAACCTATACAATTCGTCAAACTAATTGTCGTTGTTAGTCAGCCATTACTTTCAAATTTAATTTGGTGTAAAGTTATTAAAAATCAATTTCATATTGTATAGTATTTTTTTTTTAATTTTAATTTTGATATCTTTATGACAAACTGCAGAGCGTCATCTCTCACTAAAAGGACAATTTTATAGTCTTAAGAATAAACATAATGATTAGTGTTTTGATGTTTTATTAGGCTGTAGCATTGTTAATCATTCATTAAAAAAATACAAAGCTGAGAACGGGCTTTTACACAACCAATTGAGAAATATATGTATTATTTGTTCTAAATAATACTTACACCACAGGAAATGCACATCAAACAGTAGGAATGGAAAAATTATTGCAATCATTGTATCAAGGTTGATATAATTTTCCGTGCACTCTAAACTTTTTTATGAAAATTGAACAATATTTGACGGGCGTATCGTATGCTGTGGCGGTCCACTTTATTACAGTAATGTGTCCGTGAAATAATTCTGGTTAAAAACAGTCTAAAATATTTAAGGTGAAATTTACGGTGAAATAAAAAGACTCGTTTAAGCTTACGAATAGCTAAATAACATATATGAGAAACACTTCAGCGGAAATGGTAAAAAAAAAAAAGGTTTGTGAACAAAATTATAGGAAACTCAGCGAAATTTGACATTTCTGTGAAAAGGGGGGGGGGGTATAAATCATAAATGTAAAAATCGCAATTAAATTGCAAAATTCACCATTTCTTTTGTTTGTGTCTTTGTTAAGTAGCAATACATAAGTATTAACAAAAGGTTTTAAATTGTTCACAAAAGCATGTGAGGTTTATTTATTTGTTGTTGTTTTTTTTGTTGTTGTTGTTTTTTTAAATATAATTTATCATTTCATTTTCAAACACTTTTCCTTGTAGCCTCAGCGATTAGTGGACTCTATGCCATACAAGGTACCTTTCATACTCTTCTATTGAAGTGGCAGAATGATGACGAATCTGTCGCTGTTCCTACTGTCGAGATTAACCTTCTCTCACCGTTTGGAAACACACTTGCTATCGACTCTGATACAGGACATCTGAATAGAAATGGTGTCAATATAGATCGTATTAGCGGGTATATCTGCGAGGAAAGACGCTAACTAGAGTTGTGTTGGAATCATGTGTTTATTTCATTCGTAAATGAGCAGGGTGAGAGTTTGTACATAACTTAAAACATGGGAAGGAACTTATTAATATTTCTACTTGCTGATATTTTGTAAAAACAAGACAAAATATGTACGGTCCAAATTGAGGACATAAAAATGTTATATCAATATCTTATCATTATCGTTTGTTTTCTTTTCATTTATACTTCAGTTAATAGGTTAAAGTCACAAGACCTTATTTAATGTTTTTATTATAAATTGTAATTGAACTTCAGAGATTGCAATGTTGAAATCGACAAAATAGACAAAGTTATGTTGATTGCATTGTAGAAGAAAAATAGTAGCAACAGAACTCTTTGTTTGGTTGAGGAAGTTCTTTTTCTTTAAGATTATTTGCTTAGTGCATGCGTTTTACATCATTCTAATCGGAGGCAAGGTTGTCAATATCGTACTTCTTTTTTGAAATCTTTTAAAAAGTATGAATTGCAAAGACGTTAATTTGAAATCTTCCTTTGTCTTCGCACAGTTCAAACATAGCGGTCACGGTAGCCTAGTGGTAGGGCGCTTGCTTCGTGTTCGGGAGATCCGGGTTCGATTCTCGTTCGCCGCGCCGTGTCATACTTAAGACGTAAACATAGGTAGTGACTATTCCTTCGCCAAGCGCCCGGCACTAGAAGTGAAAGTCATGGGTCTTTCGGATGAGACCTTAAAAACCGAGGTTCCGTGTCACGGTAGGCGGTGAAAGTCAAACAAGTCTCAATCGTTTAAGATGTAAAACGATCACAGTTAAATATTAAAAGATAAAAAAAGTAAAGGAAAACTTTCTACATTTCTTTTTTTGGAAAAGTATTTTTGTTAGTCTTTGGAATTGAATGAAGTTAATATAAGTGTGTCAACCTAAGCAATGTTACAATGAAATGTTACGTTTAAAGTTTGTGCTACTAAATGATTTTTTTCAAATGTTAGGAATAATTTTCAAAAAAAGAGTCCATAAAACAAAACTCCAAGGATGAGAGTCGGCCAGCTGAGGAGAGACATCGTGGAACCGTCACTATTCGTCAAGGACCCTTTAACTCTACCCGTGGTGGAACCATTATCACTACCTACAAAACGTATAACGACATAAATGGTATTGATGGTCTCTGTAGCAATTATTTTAATTACAATAATCAAATAATAAATATTTTCATTAGACTAGGTATTTACAGAAATAATGTAGGTTGCAATAAATAAATAATATCTATCTTGACATGGACTAAAATAACACTCGTTAAAGTGTTCATGAAGTTTATATGTAATTCACACTTAAAAATAATGTCCTTCGTCCCGAACCAACTTTTTATTTTTAATTCAACTATATAAAAATTACACTCTATGAAACACCACTTTGAAATAATATCATTATGCCTAATAAAAATGTAAGTTGAAAGGATAAGGGACGGATTTCAGTAACAGTGACTTACATCCGTACTGCTTCAAGTGGCGTTTGGCGGTATCTGTGAAGAAGCTGATATCCACACCGCTACAGACAGATGTATATTTAGCTATACAATCCAGGTAGGTATTAGTGGCACTGCGATAAAATTGCACTTCTATATGAATTCCATCTCAGTTTTCATAAATAAAAATAAATAAATAATCCCCATATTTTCCTTTAGTATTACATCCAATGCTAGTTTCCTAACAAAAAAGTTATGAGTTTACTATGAAACTTTACTCAAGATCTTTATATATATATATATATTTAGAGCTCTGTTGCATCTTTAATTGCACATCCATGATGTAAAGTTTAGATATATTATATTGATATACAATTAATACTTCTTACTGATATGAAATAAATATCATGCAAGGCTTGGAGAGATTGAAATATAACAATTTGAAATTCTTAGAAAATAT
The DNA here is from genome assembly GCF_033153115.1 of Saccostrea echinata. NCBI lineage: Eukaryota > Metazoa > Mollusca > Bivalvia > Ostreida > Ostreidae > Saccostrea > Saccostrea echinata. The sequence goes on from NW_026889782.1 coordinate 26,979,366, forward strand.
TTTAACTACAGTAAAAACTTTATCTATAGTAAATCTTAGTTTAGTATTTTGCTAGGGTTAACTCAATGACATAATGATAAAAATCTGCGTATCAAAATGCACATTATTCAAATTTTCACAAAAGATCTCCGTTTTCGTCATTATTACACATTTCCTAAGCATTTTGGATAGAAAGTCCCATTTCCCTTGTCAGCAGTTTTTGATAGGATTTTCAAAGAAAAATAATCAAAATCAATACTTGTACTGTATTTTGAAACAATTTATATGATATCTGATCTGAGAGTATCATCAACTTTAATTAGCAATCCCGAGTACTATATTGATATACTTTAACCATACTCTAAGTTTTGCCTACCCTAGATCACGTGGTAAGAATTGACTCGGCTCAAAACAGTACTGGATAACGGGGATTTAAGCTTCGTTTAAAGGTTAAAAAACAAAAACAGTAAATATAGCTCGACGTCAATAAACAGTCTCTTAAAGTTGACTTGAATTCTTTAATACGTAATATTTGTATTACCTGTTTCTTATGAACTCGTCGTGTTCTGTCATATTTCTTTCAGATACTTAGTCCTTTGTAACGATATATTCCCAAAGGCACTACACTACTTACACTAGAGAAATTTTTAATTTGGCTATCATTGCTTCGTTTAAAAGAAATCAGTTTTCAAAAGCAGGTAGACCTCATTGAAAAAGAAAGAAGAAAAAAGATAACGTCGAAGGACGTCATGGAGCAGCGAATTGCCATAAAATTTTGTTTTGCACTCTGGAAACCTCTAAAACAACTCAGAAAGTGCCAGAGGAACCAAGGATATATTTCAAATGTTCCGTTCATTTGTATATAAATGGAAGAGACAATTTATGAGTAGTAGAGACTTTGACCCTGACGATAGGCGGTCTGCGAAGAAACAGATTATAATTAAATTATAAATTGTCAATTATAATTGTCAATGGAGTAATTAACATTACTCATGTCTGGGTCAATGAGCAATATCCCCCTGAAATTGGAGAGGAAGAAATTGTATCCCGTCATGAGACAGGCCAGAAAAGATAAGAAAAAGGTGAAACTTGTTCATGACACGTTATACATTGACGGGGAAGTTTACATTCCTGATCAGACTGATCAATGCGTGACCAATCAGCCGGATCAGAGCAAAAACAACAGCGACCGACAATCTAAGAAAAGGCCACGCCAGACCGAGACGGCTAGGGATGCGAGGGAGAGCAGTCTACGCACCGACCTAAACTCTTGATATTAAATGTGGGTGGACTCAGGCGCAAACTACAGTATCCTGATTTCTTAAACTTTATCTCTGAATATGACATCTTGTGTTTCACTGAAACAAAAACGGATAATATTGACGATATTAACATACCAGGTTATTGTACTTTCATGAAAAATTTATTTGATATAGGTTAAATCTGGCGGGATAGTTTTAGCTGTTAAAGTAGATTTTGTTAAATTTTTTACTGTACATAATACATGTTGCCCATCTGTCTACTGGTTTTCACTTGCCAAAACTTTGTTTAATCTACCAATTGACATTCTGTTTGGAACTGTATATATACCCCCTGAAAATACAAAATATTCCTCAAAAGATTGTTTTCTAGAAATAGAGAGAGAATTGTTTAATCTCTCCCATGACACTGAATATACATGTTTGTTAGGTGATTTCAATGCCCGTGTGGGTAAACTGCAAGACTATGTAAATATTGATGAATTTATAGCAGATCATAATAATTGGGATGAAGAAACAAGACAAGCTATTACACATGGTAGCATTTTATGTGACACGAATATAAAACTTGATCGTTTACCTGTAGATACTACTTGCAATAATTATGGGTACAAATGCATTGAATTCTGTCAAAATAATATATTTATAGCAAACGGTAGAGCTGGTGAAGATAAACTCACGTGTAGAAGTAGTAGTACAGTAGATTATGTAATATGTAGTGTATATATGTTCAAATTGCTTAAAAATTTTTACATTCATGATTTTTGTAATTTATATTCTGATGTTCATTGTCCAATAACATTTGAACTCGAAAGCGTAAAGGTAGAAACTCACTCAACCGATCAACCGTGTGACGAAAACAATAACAAACAGTATAAATGGAACCCGGAAAAATCTGAACAAATGAAAGAAAACAATGAAGCTGATAAATTGAAAGAATTACAGACAGAAGTTTTACAACTTAGAGAAAATGTTGATACTGCCCAAAATAGCGATATAAATAACATTTCTAGTAAATTGTGTAGTCTATTTCTATCTACAGCAGAAATTACACTAGATGTGAAAAACAAATCAAAACTGAAAATAATCAAAAAGTTAATGGACCATGGTACAATGCGACATGCCGGACTGCAAGAAGAAAATTTCATTTGTCTAAACGTCTTCACAACAAACACAAAACTCCGGAGAACTCCGAAAATCTCAAGATTACAAGTAAAGAATACAAGAAAACAATGGATAAATGTATTAAAGAACATTCTTTATCTATAACGTCAAAATTAGAAAACCTATAGAAAAGTGATATTAAGGAATATTGGAGAATTATAAATAGTTCGAAGGCTAGATGTAAAACTGAATTTGATATCAAAGCAATGTACGACTTTTTGAAAAAAAAATAATGAATCTAAAGATGATGAAGGTGATGCAGATGATAATGATGTCAATCTCGATAATAACTCCCCTTTAAATGGTCAAATCCTTGCAGAAGAAATCTTGCAAGCAGTTAACAAACTGAAAATAATAAAGCTCCAGGGTATGATCAGATCTGTAACGAATATATAAGCACAACAATATCATGTTTTTTGTCACTATATGTTGACCTTTTCAATTTGATTTTTGATACTGGTTTTGTACCTGAGGAATGGCTTATTGGTATCGTTAAGCCAATATATAAAAACAAGGGAGACCCAACTCTCCCTGAAAACTATAGACCAATAACACTATTAAGCTGTTTAGGAAAAGTATTTACCGGTATTTAATGTGAACGTTTGAATATTTTTGCTGATGAGTTAGAACTGATTACTGAAGCCCAAGCTGGCTTTAGAAAAGGATATTGTACAATAGATAACATACTGATATTAGATTTTTTGTGTAAATTTGTTTCTTTTAGTGAGAAAAAACTTTATTGTTCATTTGTTGATTTTAAACAAGCCTTTGATACTGTTTGGCGATCTGGTTTGTGGTTCAAAGTGTTTAGAAGTGGTATAGATGGTAAATGTCTAAGATTTATAAAAAATATGTACAGTGGTATTAAATCGAAGATATATATTGATCAAAATATCTCTGAATTTTTCATGTGTATCCTTGGAGTAAGACAAGGGGAAAATTTATCCCCATTTCTTTTTACTTTATATATTAACGATTTAGAAAAGTATTTATTGCAGAATAATATTGAAGGGTTTACGAGCTTTAGTGAAAAATTAGAAATTGAAATGCAGATTATGTTCAAACTATTTATACTTTTTTATGCTGATGACACAGTTTTATTATCTGATAATCCAGAGGATTCACAAAGACCTTTGAATATTTTTTCTGATTATTGTGACCATTGGAAGCTTCAAGTAAATACAGACAAGACTAAAATAGTGATTTTTTCTAGAGGAAGAATACCAAAGAAAATATTTTTGTATAGAGGTGCACCAATTGAAATTGTGAACGAATTTAAATACTTAGGTGTTATCATGTCTCGTAGTGGCTTCTGCAGAAGTGCCAAAACATATTTAACTAAACAAGCATCAAAAGCCATGTATGGAGTACTTGGAAAAATAAGGTATTTTAATTTACCAGTAGATTGTCAAAAAGATCTCTTTGACAGAGTTATAAGCCCAATTTTAATGTACGGGTGTGAAGTATGGGGCTACGAAAATATAGATATTTTAGAAAAGGTACACTTAAAATTTCTGAAATTTGTTTTACATGTTAAATCCAGCACTCCAAATTGTATTGTATATGGAGAAACTGGGCGATACCCTTTAATAATACGTGTAAAGGTACGAATGATTACTTATTGGGCTAAACTTTTGATGTCACATGAACGTAAGTTTACATACATAATGTGTTGCTTTTCTCCATAAATGCTTTTCTGAAGGTTTATTTATGCATCCATGGTTGAAATGTATAAGAGATATTTTGTATTCATGTGGTCTGTCTTATGTGTGGATGAATCAAAAGTTTTTTAGTATTTCATGGTTAAAAACTTGTGAAAGAGACATTGTAAGTCAATTTTTACAAGACTGGCATATGAGCTCAGAAAATTCATCTAAATGTTTAAATTATAGGATTTTTAAAAACAATTTTGGACGAGAAATGTACCTAAGTAAACTCCCAAAAGATTTAAGAATTATATTAACAAAATTTAGAATTTGTAACCGCAAACTTCCAATCGAAGCTGGTAGATGGACTAATACTGACAGATCTTTAAGAATATGTAATTTATGTAATAAAAATACTTTAGGTGATGAATTCCATTATGTAATGGAGTGTCCATACTTTTCTTCATTACGTATGAAACTTATTGATAAGAAGTATTGTTTTCATGTAAATACTTATAAGTTTGAGAATCTTATGTCCACCACAAATGTTGACTCACTGATAAAGCTGTCTTTGTTAAAAGGATATTGGCCTGTTTTCAGTAATACTCTTTCATTTGATACACTCTTCCTTACTTGCCTTTGTATTTTGTATATATGTAAATATGTTCATGTACCTCAGTATTTTGTATATATGTAAATATGTTCATGTACCTCATATACCATTGTATGGTCTGAGAGAAATAAACAAACAAGAAAATTATGAAAGCACACTTGCATGTACGCGGTAGAGAATTTGAAAACACTGACAAACTAACTAAAGATACTCGAACAATTGTTAGCAGACTAGGTGTCCAAGTGTTATGACTACGGACCGTGAATGGAATGAAAAAGCAGAGTAATTTAGAGAAACTTTCACGACCTTGTTTTTGACCTTACTTTATTTTTAAGCGTGCTACATTGTAACAAAACTGTTGATGTTAAAATTGTGTAACGTATTTCATTTAATGAAATGGACTGAAACTTCACAAATCGACAAAATAAATGCGTTTACATTTGAAAATGTGTTGACCTTTAATCTTGTAAATATATTATAATGAAGAAGGGCATTGCAATGTCTACGTATTTTTGGAATGATCCTCGTATAGACATGTACTAAAATTGAACATTTCATGTACTCTAACAGTATAACTTTAAATTGTATATTCGGTAACTCGAATACCTTGAAATGCCGTATCACACTTTGATATATTTTCTCTGACAGTATAAACTGATCGGCACGGATTACATGTTTATAATGGACAGCTTGTTTAGTGTTGAATTTCTGGTGGAGTTTATAGTTTTCTTTTAGAGATGCATATTTCAATAATTGGAGAATTGGATGCAATTATCTCGATATGTGCACCTTCCAAAATTAGCACCAGTATATCAGGTATACATATATTTACTACGTTCGATGCATTTTCTCGGAATGTAATTTTTCTACCTTGCATCTTAAGAGAGCATGTCAGTAAGCATTGAGCTTTCTATGGAAAGTAAAAAATATGATTTTTTTTTTAAATAGTGTGTATGGATTATTTCTGTCACAAATAACAAGAAAAATACAAAATTAATGATTTCAACCATAATCACTGGGTCGTATCCAAGGAGAAACATTTCCTTAGTTACCAGAACAATTTTTCACATTCAAAACGGGCAAAGACTGACATAATTAAATGTATTTTTCACGCAAATGTTCTCAAAAGATGGTTTAAAACTACCCATTTTTTAAAGATGACTAAATTGATAGGACTTCTTTCCCTGATTGAATTGGATTAAGTTCTTCTGTTACGTTGCTATGGCAATGGGAAAAAGCAACAAGTTTAGCATTGAAAAAATAGCTGAATTTAAGACTTTTTAAAAAGGCATTTGACAAAAATCCGTACAACTGCTTATAAACTCTATAATGAAATTTTGTAACTGCTGGAGTATACAAAAGAATTAAAAAATAAAATTGGGTAGACTTTCAAAAACATTGTTGCCATGGAGATTCAAAAATATGCAAATTTGGGCATTTTTAGATGATTTCCTGTTAACAATTCAGATAACTAGAAGTAATTTGTCCTTTCAGAAACAAGATATCCTTATTCCACATGGGTGCAGTTGTAAAAGGAAATGAGTCATGCACTACTATGACCTTCTACCTTTGACCCCAAGGTCAAATTATTCTGTATTATATATTCTATGTCTAATAGTTTCTTACCTAAATCTACATGGTTCTTGATATTTTGAACCTTGCTCCAATTATTTCATACATTGATACACAGAGTATACTGTTAGACAACTCAAGAAGATAAATTCATGCTCTATTGTTGACCTTGACCCCAATGGCAAGGTCAGTTAATTAATTGAGGTCAAAGTTAAAAATTTTATCTGTTGTGACCTGTTCTTGAAAAACATGTATTTGAAACATGTGCAAAGTAATGGATCATGAACAATCTTTAGTCAACACTAAATAATGATGCTTCAACATCAATAATGATTAAAATGACCTAAAATTATCCTCCCCTGCAGTATGTAAAATTTTAGTCCCATCCATGCCTAGAGGTTGACAATCTGAGGGAAAAAACTAAAATCCAAATAACTTGGGAATCTTTGCAAATTAATTGATATGATTTAGTTTGGTCTTGCTATTCTTGAAAAGAATATCTGAAAATGTGTACATGTATTCTCATATAGTCTCCATTTTAGCCTCATCTTAGCCCCTGGGACCACAATTAGTTCACAATGACATCTGCACTACCCGAGAATTCCTTGCATAATATGACAAATCCTGGCTCCGCTGTTTTTATTTTCTGCCTACTCGCGGATATACTTTGATTCCCTGTTGTGGTTTCACCCTAAACCCAATGGCCATTTTTTGATATATTAGGAAGCTTTCACATCATCTTTTTCTTAAGATTTATGCAAATATAAATGATCCCACCCTATTTTTGGCTTTCCCTGATTATCTCCTCTTGGGAAGGAGCTCGGCCATTTGAAATATGCCCCTTTACTGAAGGATACTTGGTGTCAAGCATGGTTCAATGGTATTTTCAGTAAATTTAAAGATGAAAATGCAGAAGTGTTTAAGATGATGAAAACAACAACACAATTTTTTTTAACAGAAAAGCTCATTAAGTACAGATATGGTTAATGCTCCTTTAAAAATTTCTCCTTCAATAGTTCCGTAAATACCTACTGAAAGCAATTACAGGAGAAATCCAATGAAAAATCTATTTTCTTTTCCCCCTCTGCACATCAGATTGAACTAAAGTCAACGTTTTATTTAGACTAAAAATGATTCAACAAAAATTAATTTGACCACATTCATTAAAAACATCCTTAGGGTTCAGCCTACCCCCCGCCCCCTTGTTTTATTTTAAAATAAATTAAATGAAAAAAATATAATTTGACCCTTTTATAAAATCTATAATTTTCTTTTTAAGGAGGAGGTTTCTTTAAAGTGCATGAATAATCAACTTTTGACAACTACTCCTTAAGAAAATAAATAAAATCAGAATGTTCTTCAAAGTCCCCAATTTTAACTTGGAAAATCTTAAGAACCAAAAATAGAATTTTAGTGGCTACTTATTCTTGCAAGTCCCATTTCCTAATAGCTCAAAAATACAAAAAGAATTTTCATAATTTTTCAAAAGTCATTATATTAGATCATTTAATATAAAATTTATACACACATGAGGTTCAAAAACAATACAAAAAGTCCAAGCAAGTCCAAGTTTTGCCTGTGATTTTGGCACATACATGTATTAACTGTCTATATCATCCCAAAAAATACATAACACATGCATTCCTCCATTCCTTCAGATTCACTTCTGGGGATTACCGGTATGTGGTTATTAGACAGATATCTGATTTGGAACATGGCAAAACAAGATTAAACTTTAATAATGGTTCCAATCAAGATATATTTCCTCCAGTGGCTTCTTTAAAGGAACAGGGTGTCATCTTCAACTATCTATAATAGCTGTAAAAATAACAAAAGTTTATGTATTAATACTACTGAATAAGTGATACAGTAGTAGATTAACACACATGTACATCCTATCTTCTGTAAAGGTTGCATTTAGAGTAGATTAACACACATGTACATCCTATTTTCTGTAAAGGTTGCATTTATGATATATGCATGCAATTTCCACCATGCTAGTCAATGTTAATAATTACATGTAGCATGAACCAGTAACATATATGTAGACAAGGGAACAATTCAGATATATGAACAAGCTGCAAAATATATATAGGACTTCTGGATTCTGGAGTGGAGGTGGAGTGGGGTCAATTTTCATTAACAAACATCACTTAATTCCTCTTTCATATGTATGACTTCTTTTGACCAAATAATGAGGTCTGGTTTCCTGAAGATGGAGGGTGGTATGATAATTTTATTGATTACTTTATTATATACATTTTATAAACTTGGGAATTGTACCCAATAATTTTTTTTTCAATTCATAAGTTTTATTCACACTTTTACATAATTATATTAACACTCAGACATATTGATTTATAAACTACCTACACATTTTCAATCGTACTTCCTTTCAGATTCAGATTGAATATAGATTCAACAGAATCCATCATTTTCTGAAGAATAACTTTTCATTGTGTCAAGTTATATTATTATTTCATCCAAAACTTAAAGGTAAATACATTTGATGCCATTTTTCAATATTGATTTTTTTTTTTGTTTTGTTTTTTGTCATTCATATTTTTATTTCCGTCATAACATGCATTTTTATACAAACATTACAGAACTACAATAGAATGGCATAAAAACAAATATTCTATATGATAGATAAAAGAGATCCATTTGAACAATTTTGAAAAATAGACAGCATTTTTTTTTCGTAACATTTAAACCTTCACTGACTGAGAAATGTTTTCAAAAAATCCCAACTTTGTTTTATCATGTCTGCTTTCTTATGAGAGAGAGAAAAGGAGGAAAAAAGCTCTATAGTTCTATAATATCTAAGTACTTCCAAGTAAGCATAAAAAGACGGTGTTATATTTTTCCATTTACAATTCATAATATATTGCTTTGCAACCAGAATGATTATGTTCAAAGTTCTGAATTCAGTTTCACTAGAACTTTTATATCCAAATATGATTTCTTCAGCAGTAAATTTAATAGTTAAACCACATGTATTTCGAAGTTTATCTCTTAAATTAGACCATAAAGTAACGGAATATGGACACAAGCACAATAGATGAATAATTGTTTCTTTAGTATCATGGCAAAAAGAACAAAGTTCTGTTTCGGCTAATTTGCATTTCATAAGTTTGCTATTTGTAAAAATTATTTGATGTAAAAGCTTAAACTGAAAGCATCGAAGCTTTGTGTCCTTTGTTATTAAATAGGGTAAAGAAAAAGAGTCTTTCCATTTATTTTCATTAATATGTATTGAAAGTTTTTCCTCCCATTTCTTTAAAGCCATTGAGGGGGACTCTGTTATCTTTTCAGCAAACTTTTTATAAAAGTGTTTTGTAACTTTCATATATTTTTGAAGTTTCAAAATATTTTCACTTTTAATTTCATTCAATTTTTGGTGATGTTTAATCGTTTGCTTCCAATATTTAGGGATTGCTGATAATAGTCCGTTATATTCAACGAAATTTATGTTTAAATTGTATGCATTCTTAAATTGGATGAAATTCATGAAATCGCCATTTTCCATGATTAAGTCATTAATGAAAAAAATACCATTGGCTATCCATTTTCGTTTAAATACGTATTTTTTCCCTACTTTGATATCATTATTAAGCCATAGTGGTTGACTTAAAATTTCACAAGGGGCTGTGGTAGAGTTTCGACCAACCTTTCCCCAAGCTATTAATACACTTTTCCAGAATGAATTAAATTTGTTTGAAATGGTTTCTAAACCTTCGTATCTGAAATACCACATTTTTTCATTTCCGAATTTTTGTGTCGTGTCCGAAAGCAAGAGTTTCCATGGGGAATTGATAGAAGAGTCAAGTACTTTCTTGACCCATGATATTTTCAAAGCTTGACAGAAGGATGCTAGATGAGGAACCTTAAGCCCTCCATTTTCTGTTGAATTATATAGAACTGTACGTTTGATCTTGTCTGGTTTGCCTTCCCATATGAATTCAAAAAACATATTTTGAAGTTTCTTTAAAAAATCTGCAGGTGGGTCCGGGAGAACTGTAAAAAGTTGAACAAGAATTGGTAAAACCAATGTTTTGAGCACTGTAACTTTTCCAATAAGTGTGAGGTTTCTAAAAGACCAATCATGAATAAGCTTTTTGACCGCTTGCAACTTTTCCTCATAATTACTATAAGTAATATCAGGTTTGTTTAGTTCAAAAGTTATACCTAAGAGTTTAAATATACCATCATGGTTCCACATTATGTTTTCTTTTGTGTTAATCTCTTGACCACAGCCCCTTTTTGTACCAATCCATAAAGCCTGTGTTTTTTCAAAATTAGGTTTTAGTCCAGAGCAAGCAGCAAAGGAGTTTATACATTTTAATGCTAAATTAAGGGATTTTTCATCGTCTGCGAGCGCTAGAGAGGTATCGTCTGCATATTGGCTGACTAGATATTCTTAATCATTAATATTAATTCCCTTAATATCTGGATTGTTTTTTAAGGAGGCGCTGAGGAGCTCTACCACTAGAATAAATAGATAAGGCGAAAGAGGGTCCCCCTGTCTTACACCTCTTCCTATTGTAAAAAAAGACGAAAAATGACCATTGTTAAGCACACAGCTAGATATATCGTGATAGAGTAGTTTGAACCATTTAATTATTGATCTCCCAAAGTTGAAGAATTCTAAAGTTTTAAAAATAAAGTTCCAATTGACGGTATCAAAAGCCTTTTCAAAATCTAATAATAAAAGTATGCCAGGAATATTTTCTTCTTCTGTTTTTTGAATCAGATCATAAATAAGACGAGTGCATTCTCCGATATATCTGTTTTTAATGAAACCCGCCTGTGTTTGACTTACAAGTTTTGAAATGTATTTTTTAACCCTGTTTGCAATGCATGCAGAAGTTAACTTATAATCCACATTAAGAAGAGATATCGGTCGCCAATTCTTTAAATACAGTTTTGATTTGCCACTTTTAGGAAGGCAGGTTATCACTCCCTGTCTTTGTGAAACCGACAGGGAATCTATAGAATATGCATAGTTTATAGAGTTAAGTAAATACTTATATATATCTTTCCAGAAGAATTTATAGAATTCATATGTAACACCATCAAGTCCCGGTGATTTTCCGTTTTTTGCATTTTGTAATGCAAAAAGAAGTTCCTCTTTTGTGATTAGTCCTTCTAGTTCATTTTTTTCATCTTCTGTAAGCTTTTCAATATACTCATTTTTATTGTCCAAAAAAATTTCATCATGTTCTTTTGTTATTATGTGATCACCAGCAGTATACAACTCTTTATAAAAAATTTCCTGAGCCTTTAAAATTTCCGAAAGTTGTGTGATTTCAAAGTCATCAATTATAATTTTGGGGATGATTTTTTCTGTATAATTTCGTTTCTCCAGGTTACAGAAATATTTGGTACTTTTCTCCCCTTCTACATTCCATTTTGCCTTTGCCCTGATAACAATACCTTTCACTTTGTCTTCTCTTATTTGCTTTAACTCATTTTCTGTTTTAACGGTTTCTAATTTAATTTCCTCTGAAAGGGGCTTTTCATACAGACTTTGTAATTTTTTCTCAAGCCCTACCCTGTTTTATCTCTACTGCGTTTCTTAAATGAGGTATATGATATGGTTTTGCCTCTTATCATTAATTTTAAAGTTTCCCAAAGTAATTGATCACTAATTGTACAGCTATTATTTGTATCATATTGAGAAATAGTTTCTGAAATGCATTCTTTAACAATTTGGACATAGGTCTGATCATATAGTAAACTATTATTAAATTTCCAGCTGCCTCTTCCTCGAATTTGGTTTGTGAACTTGAAGCAAATTTCAATAAAAGAGTGATCAGACTTGTACGCATACCCGATGTCGGATTTCATCGTACAAGGTTGGAGATCAGCGGAGATTAAGAAGTAATCTAATCTAGCCTGCCTGCTCTTCGGGCCATGCCATGTAAATCTAGATATATCAGGGTTATTTTCCCTCCATATATCAATCTGATCCAAATCTGGTATCATTTCTAAAATACGTTCTCTGGCGTTAGGATTGTTTTGATGTTTGTAGTTGCTAGTATCTTTTTGATAGTCTAACGGTACATTAAAGTCTCCCCCGATTATAATAGAGTCATTCCCAATTGCTTCTATCTTGCGGTGAATTGAAGTATAAAAGTTTGGATTATCCTCATTCGGACCGTATAAAGCAACTAAGGTTAAATTTTTATTGAAACATTTTAAATCTTAAATAATGAAATTCCCATTTGTGTCAATAATTTCTTTACATATTTCAAATTCAAAGGAGTTTTTAAATAAGATTGCAACTCCTCTGCTGCTGCTACTGTTTGAACTAAACACCCCTTTAAATCCCCATTCAGTTTTCCCGATGGCTTGTGTTTCTGTCGTGCTATGTGTATCTATCAAGAAAGTAATATCAAATTTATCTCGACATCTATTAAAAATATCTCTACGTTTAATGTTATTTGAAGCAAGTCCCCGACAATTTTGGCAACCAATAATTAAATCATTCATATAATAACAAGAAGAAGATGAAGAGATTGTTAGTTATTTCTGCAGTCAGTTTGATGGTTGTTTGTATATACATGTAGACAGTTTTCATAGTGTAAAACCCTCCCGCATTCTGATATAAACACCCTCCCATCCAAAAAGAAACTTCCGCTTTTTGAAGCCCTAGGATATTAAAAAAAAACATACGTTAAATTTACATATTTCACACTCTTATACTTAACAAAACGATAATATGAGCATATAATGTTTAACAAGTTTAAGTCGCTCGATTCGCTCACCTTTAAGTGCCTCTTTCACCTCAGGAAAAGATGTTTGATGAATGTCTGAAATGTCCTGATTTAGATTTTCACATGCAGTTTCCAGATCACTGACTCGTCGCTTTATATCCTGGATTTCTCCTCGAACACCCTTTATGTCCATGGACATGATAGCGAAGCATTCCGCAAGATCTTTTCCTTCAAATCGTTTTTTTAATTCATCCAGGGAAGCGTGATTATGATTACTAGATGGGCTTTTGTCCACTTCCATTTTAGGGTCGCTAAAGGTGAACTCCTTGTCCGCCATTAAGATCGTGCGTGACGGGTAGTAGTCAAATTATTAGGATAATATATTTAGCACCAGAGTTTTGCTTCCTGCTTATCACTCTAAATTTCTAACATAAATACAATTGATAATTGGACAGTGCACATATAGGCCAGACAAACGTGTGAAAGAGCAAATACAACTGGAAATATCCCAGGAGCTCAAAAATACCACTCACCCCACCATTTGTCAACCGGAAGTACCATATTGAATTGGTATCAGTACCATTCCCTATCCATTTGGCAATTGGTAGGGAAAAAAACTCATTTGATATGTTTGTTGCATTGATTGTATGGAAGATGCAGGAGAAAAAATAAGAATTGAACAAAGTTTTAGTTTTAATGTGAAATTATATAAACTCTGATTTATAAAAGAGGAAGGGGGTGAGTTAGAATGACTTTTTTGTGCGGTTAGGGACTTTAGTCTTACCTGCAGTGTGACCCTATGACCTCTTTATACACTGTATATATTCACAAACATCATAGACATATCTCTAATTAATTTAATTATCATTATAGCATTTATCTATCCTTAATTGCATTAAGAGTAATCTAGCAACTGCAGAATAAAACATTAGTGGTCATATAACAGGTTGCTCACAAGGTGTAGGTACGTTGCATCACTCAGTGTTTGTATCACATCATGGGAAAGAGAAATGAATCTGTAAGTACCTTTCTAATCTTTAATTTTGCTTTAAAAAGATAAACTTATCAAAAGTTTACCCAAAAATATACATGAAAAAAAAAACATATTCTACATACCACCATCTGTTTTTGTCCAACTACTCCACGTTGGAAGTTTTCCTTTTTCTCTCGCAATTCCTCTATTGTTGTCTGTTTCATTCTTTCCGACCTCTTTTGCTAGAGAGCTTTTGCAAGAGAGGTAATCCAATCGTTTTTCAACAGTGTTTTACAACATTTTATTCAGATATTTTTTCTTAAAGTTTTTAGTGTCTACCCAATTTTATTTATTTAATTTGTTGAACAGAGTATTCTCCTTCTACAGATATATGTAGAATTTTCTAAAGTTGTCTGGATTTTGCAAACAACATAGCTTTTCATGCGATATAATTCTATAGGTAAAATCTAATAAAAATCAATTCCAAAATAAATTGTCCTTATAAAACAGAAAAATGTATTTCAAAGCAATTTATGACTCACATTATAAAATTATATATGGAGTTTGGATGTAAAACACATGAATTATAACAGGATAAGGCAGTCCAAGTATTTCTGTAATAAAATATAGCAAATGCCCTGGTTGCCATGGAAACAACAGGTCATATGCTTGGGTAGGTTTTTTTTTTTTGAAAGACTATTCATATGCATCATGATCAGAAAATTTGAGCTAGAAATAATTTTTTGCACTTTCCATGTTTATATAATGTTTTTTTCTTCTCGGCTTCCAAAACAAGCGACAATTTTTACAGCAGAGGCAAAGGCCATACAACTTGCTTTTGAATATATTAAATCTTCTAATGACAAAACATTTACAATATTTTCGGACTCGCTCTCTTGCTTAAAATCTATACAAAATATGAACATTGATCAACCATACATTTTGGATATATTAATTCAATATTATCATTTTACTCAACAAGGTAAAACATTTGACTTTTGTTGGATTCCAAGTCATATTGGCATACCCGGAAACACTAAGGCTGATAGTGCTGCAAAAAGGGAACTTCACCATGATATAACTTTATTCAAAATACCTTACACTGATTTGAAATATCTTGTTCAACTTTAGGCAAATTTACTGGGAATTTTGTGATGAAAGTAAACTTTATGCTATAGAAAACAAAGTTAACAGATCATCTGACTTCGACCTGAAACGTCAAGACGAAGTGATCATTTCAAGAATACGTATTGGTCATTCACAAATAACGCATGCATACTTATTGAATCGAGAGTTTCAGCCAGAATGTGTATCCTGTGACTGTCAACTAACTGTGAATCATATTCTTTTAGAATGTACTGATTTTTCGCCTATTCGAAATAGACTTTTTAAAAATGCAAGAACGATGTATGAACTTTTTACAAATGTTAATGTTGGAATAATTTTAGAATACTTACATGAAACTGATTTGTACAGTAAAATTTAGAAGTTAACATTTAGCATTTTTGTTGAGAATTACTTGGAGAAATATATATTCTAATTGTTTAGATATTTTAGATTTTTAAGTCCGTCGGATGGGACGTAAAATGGTGCCCCGTGCCCTTTTGGCACGCAAAAGATCGTTTCTCTGGTTTTCGAAAAAGAGTAATCTCATTGGGGGCCGCCAGAGAAACCCAAAGCTTTCAAAAACCGATTAAACTGATCTTACCGCCGAAATATGGCTGAAAGATTGCCGACTCGGCGTTAAACAATATTTAATCAATCAATAACATGAAGCTCAATGCTTACTGACATGCTCTCTTAAGTATTTTAGCTACTTTTCAATTGTGCAATAGTTCCTGATTTGCGTTTAAAAACGTTCTCAGTTCATGGTGCCCTCAAATACTTTATAATCGGAGGTGTGTGCATGTCGAGAGCCAATATAATCACTCAAGTGTAACAAATGTATGGGGTCTTACATAGTTGGATGAACAAGACAAGGAATCTGAAATGAAATATGGATATAAAGAACAGTAATCAAGCTCAAAAGTCCATTGAAACAATACTCGGGAGCAGAGGAAACACATGATCTCTAAAATCATCAGAGGAGAGATCAAGTGTCATGGGGGAGTAAGCATCCTCTGTCTACCGGTCACACCCGCCGTTTGCTCCTTGTCATGATCAGAAAACGAAAATATCCGTACATAATTCAGTGTGTAAATAATAGCCTAACAATTAGTATGAAACACGTCAGTCAGCATTCGACTTCATGATAGATTGTATTTGCTGACGAGGTCATTGTATCAAACATAAAACTTGCAAAATGTTGGCTTTTAACGAGAGTATTGATTTCTCTGTTTCATCAACTTGTTTGTGAATTGCTTGCCTCGTTTTCGAAATAGTTGGAAGGTAGAGCATGCTCTTGCGTATCGAATCAACTTGGAGACATAAATTCCACATATAGGTGATTAAGGAATATTGTGGCGGCAGTAGAAGAAAGAAAAGTTGAAGTCATCACGTTTATCATAATGTTTTGATTTCAGGTTACCATTAAAGTCTTTTTCTGAGAAAATATATAACATCTTATATTTCAAGTTCAATGGGATATATCGAGTCAACATGTGAAAGAAAATGTATTAGTTATTCAAATTATCTGGAAAATGTCCTACATGTATTAAGTTTTGTGGTAAAAAATTATAATTCTAAATGTCATAGAAAGTTTAAATTTCATTTTATAGAAATCTGATACATGTATTTGCATCATATTTTGAGTGAGAGAGACTTTTAAGAAATATGGCGAAATGTTAAAAAAAATGGAAAAGGGGGAGAAAACAAGTATAAGGATTAAAAAAATTGCAAATCAAAGAATTCCTGTCAGCTTTAAGAACCATGAGGAAGAAACAAAATATGGGAGCGTTATAAATAAATAAATAAATAAATAAATAAATAAATATATATATATATATATATATATATATATATATATATATATATATATATATATATATATATATATATATATATATATATTTATATAAACTTTTTTTATCAAGTTCGTTATAAATACAATTGGACTTCCGCATGAAGACAAGATGACACACTGCCTCCTATGGAAGGGAATTACCGCCAAAAGTCTATTCATCTTGCTTTTATTCTTAGTCTGCCTACTTCTTTATCCTTTGTTATCATTGTAACTATATGCCACTTTATTGTTTTCATATTCGTCTTTATTACATTTCACTTTCTACTTTTTTAATTCTTCATTTTGTCCTTACTTCTATGTTGCTTTATTCTTGTAAATACGTTCTTTTTTCTTTTAAATTGATATAGTTTCTTTAATAAATAATTATGATCATCTCTATTACAAATGTAAATTCAGTCACGCAAAGCATGAAGCGCATTCAACGAAGACGAATACAAGTACTGTGAATTTAATGCAGCATTATAACGCTAGGTGGCAGGGTGTTCGGTGCGAGTGTTGGTAAAATTAGGTACGCACACCGGGCCGGGGTTATTCGTGATTTTTCAATTTTCTGCCTTAATACTTTATCAATCGATTCCAAATTTTTAAATGATTTTTGTTATAGGTTCAGGAATGTACCCGGTGTCGTTCCTCTTTTATATTGTTTCATTTGAAACTATGCATCTTTTTTTTTATATATAAGTATATAAGATCATTACCTAAATATGCAATATATACATCGTCGATGTAAATAAAATCCAAACCAAACACGGAAGGGGAAGTGTCACTATGGTCGTTTAGGGCGGAAGGTTCACTATATAGTCATTGCACCCCCCCCTTCGGGGGGGGGGAGTCTCACTATATAGCCAGACTGGCCACCAAACATTTTTCTAGCCATAACTTTTTACTACTGAAAATGTTCACTGAAAGTCTGGTTGCCCCCCCCCCCTTTCTGTTGCAGTTTAGTCAAATAGGGCCATGTACATAGTGATGTATGAGTAAAATTTGGTACTGAAAGAAGTTGGACCCCCCTCCGCCCAAATAGAATTTTCGAGTTTGAAGAATTTTCCTCTTTTTTGTTTTTTGTTTGTTTTTGTTTGTTTGTTTGTTTTTGTTTTTGTTTTTTTGTTTTTTGCTTGTCAAGATTTTTAGGTGAGTTATTTTTTTTTCTCTGTCTGTCCATTTCAAAAACAATGCTACGTCTCTAAGTTTAACTTTATTTGTATTCGCTGTAGAAATTGCCAATATTTATATTCATGTAATTATATTTTGAAAATCTCAATATTTAAGATTATTTTTGGCGATTTTTGATTTCCAATTTGCTAAGATGGGTAGGCAATATCAAGCCGACATTTTACGTATTTTTTGCCAAACGAGACATTGACAAAATAATTTTTTGAGTTATTCTGATGCCAAACACTGTGTGCTTACTAGAGATATTATTTCTTTATTGAAAAGTGCTATTTCTATACAAAAAATTAATACATATTTTCATAAAAACCGGGGAAAGTTACTAGTATGCCCCGGTCTAGCCTGGTTCCGGCCACGCCTACCCATGACGTTCCGTACTACTTTTCAGAGCATTATGGGTTGGCCGAAACCAGACTAGCCCCGGTCCCCAGAATCACGCGACTGCGCATGAACAATTATTATCCTGAAATAAAGAAATGTCATTTCAATGGAAGAATATATAGGGGTCCTGAAAAACAACTAAATTTATAAGGGTATACTAGTAATTATCAAAATATTTCATATTTTTTATATCAATAAAACTGAAATTCAATCATCCAACAAATAACTTGAATAGAGTTACAATGTATATTTTTCAGGTGACAGAAAAAACAATTATTTGGAGTTTTCATCATTGGTCCGGTTTTAATGACCCAGATTTTCTTAAAACGTGTTATTTAAAGCAACAAAAACACATTTGAAAGAAGTTATCAATAGTTAAAATATAATGTTTAACATCAGAATAATTCATAAAATTAGCTTTTTGTCAAAAAAAAAAAGCCTACTAAAAATGTCAGCTCGATACTGCCTTCCCATTTTACAAATTTGAAAATCAAATATTTTCGAGAAAATCTAAAATATTGAACATTTCGGGGCAATTTTACCGTGTATACAAATAAAACTATAACTAACATAACCTGAAAATTTGGGTTCGATTGATAAAGTATTAAGGCAGAAAATTGAAAAATCTCGAATAACCTCGGCCCGGGTTTGCGTACCTAATTTTACCAACACTCGCACCGAACACCCTGCCACCTAGCGTTATAATGCTGCATTAAATTTACAGTACTTGTATTCGTCTTCGTTGAATGCGCTTCTTGCTTTGCGTGACTGAATTTACATTTGTAATAGAGATGATCATAATTATTTACTAAAGAAACTGTATCAATTTAAAAGAAAAAAAACGTATTTACAAGAATAAAGCAACATAGAAGTAAGGATGAAATGAAGAATGAAAAAGTTCAAAGTGAAATATAATAAAGACGAATATGAAAACAATAAAGTGACATATAGTTACAATGATAACAAAGAATAAAGAAGTAGGCAGAATAAGAATAAAAGCAAGATAAATAGACTTTTGGCGGTAATTCCCTTCCATAGCCTCCACGTATATGTTTTGTAACAAAATTATTGAAATCATCACCTTCAGATGATGGCAATACATGTTTACCTACACATCCATTTTCCAGGATGATAATGAATGTAACATTTGAGTCCTATGTCCCCAGTTGATGTCTTTAAAGAAAGTTAAGAACCAATTTCTTTTTCTATTGATTTGTTTCTTACCTATGTCAATTGATTTTGTTTTTGCCTATGTCATTTGTCTATATGCAGGGTACCTTAATTTTTTTTAACGCTACCGAAAAACTTACCACTGATTTTTTTTTTTTAAATTTAATTACAAGAAATGATTTCTTTACCTGCATAGTTTGTGTTTATCTTTTCCGGCTCCTTGTATAGCATTGGTGAAGTTTTTGCTACATGTGGGTAATAATTCCAAACAGCTCTGTGCCTCGGCTTTGGAAAAAAAGACAGCTCCTAATAGTTTTAAACGTATAAAAAAAATCAACGTATGGAATTATGGCAGTTCCTTTTAATAATATGAAACAATGGATGATCTTTTCGTGTTTGTGTTAAATCGGACTTTGAAGTGAAATTTGCGGGTCCTTCGGATGTGACCTTAAAAACCAAGGCCCCGTGTCACGGCAGACGTTGGCACGATAAAGATCCCTCACTGTTCAATGGCCCTGAATACCGAGTAAAGGTCAAAATTTGAAGCCCTTCACCGGTATATGGTGACGCCTCTATATGAGTTAAAAATTCTCGGATGGGACGTAAAACAACATACAATCAATCAATCAATAATAGTAAGGAAATGAAAAAAAATCCAGTTCACGGTTTAAAAGAAGGGATAAAGGAAATTTTAGGTGGCAAGTTGAAAGAAGTGGAAAACAATTAGCATGAGAGGAAAATACAAAAGCCCGTATTCCTGAATCTAAACGGGGCCCATGTATGTGTTATATACAAGATTACATGCTGATAACACTGGTAAATTATTATGTATTGTTTTGATTTTTATGTGGCTACTCAGTCATGGCCTACATTAAAAAATATAATAGCTCATATCTAGCAGTGCAATTGATGTAAACATTTACGAAGTGTAACAGTACTGTGTTATAACAAAAATACGAAATCCCTTATACATGAAATTATTATTATGAATCTGATATAACGACTGACTGGGCCGTGCGTCTTGTATATACAAAGAGTTAATGTTTATAGCATTCGTAATATATTATTCGTTTCTCTTACTTAAAGCTGAGCACGACTCGTAAAAAGGCTTGCACCATATTATTTTTTTTATCTCCTACACCAGCACTAGGGTATATTAACCTTTTGCATTCGTTACACCTCATTGCTTTTAGCTGGTCGCTGCGTCGTGTAGTACATGTAGGATGAGTTTAGCATGCATCGGACACCCTTATACTCGAAGAATTTCTAGCGAAATCGCAGTGTTACGCAGTGTGACGCAGTGTTATGCTTTTTTGAGAAAATTTCTTTTTTTGCTTTTGTTTGTTTGTTTTTTGAATGAGCTAGAATTCGGTAGAGTCTATTACTTAACCAGTCAAGCAGTTCGGGAAAATTAATTCCGGTATGGTTTCAGTTTTATATTATGTAGCTGAGTACATCGATCCCGAAGTTAGTTTAGCGGCGGGAGAAATAACGTTTGGCATGATTAGCAAGAACTGAAAATGAAACGGAAGTAGAAACGAAGAGGTCACAAAGAAAAATACACCGAAACATTGATGCTACATCCATGAGCTGTGTTATGTGCATTGTATAAGAAAAAAGAAGCGGACTGGCGGCCGGAGGGTGAGGTGTATTTTTATGGTTTATGTTAGAAACCCCACTAGAAAACGTAGGCCTAATATAATCAACATCTACCCCTCTCATTTTTCAATAAAGTTAGCACCCCACACTCTTACACAGCTCCTTATTTTCTTTAGAATTTAGTGAATTTATTCAAAAGTGTGTATATATATATTAGAAATGTATAGAAGTTTGAAGACTTTCAGTGCGAGAGTAGGGGAATTATTTTGTCATTTTCGAACGTACAATGTCTTGTATATTTTTAATATGTTGACGGTGCAACCGTAAGGGTGAGCGCAGATACCTATATTCAGTTTTAATTTAGATCAGGCTCTTCAAAGTTATCAAACTGCACGAGACTTTTAGTACGTCTAGACTCTGACGTCATATAACGTTGCTTGTAAGTAGCATTACCAAAACAAAATCTGAACAGGGCTTATTTTAATAAAGAAGTTTTAATCTACTATTTGTCTGCTATATATCCATCAAATCAACGTGGGTGTATATTTTTTTTGGAACTTCTTGCTACCGCGAGAACGTTGTTTGTGGGGAGAAGCAATTCGCAAAGCATTATGGGACCACAGGTAACTGTGGAAAAACATTCATTTGGATCAATTTGCAAAGTCAGAATTTTCTCTTCGCCCAGGCATTGCTTTTAGAGCTCCCAGTGATGAGTGGCGCTTTGCGCTGCTCGCTGCGCTCGCTAATATCTATGCTTTTTCATATGTTAATTTAATATTATAACTGGAAAGGATTGACAGGGAATCAAACTTGGACTCCTGCATAGCTTGTAAGCTGCTCTAATCCACCCATGCCGACATCCCGATCAGCACAATCCAAACCACTAAGTGTATCTGGTCACCAGCAATTGGACCTGCCTGAGCTTCTTGTATCTGATCACCAGCAATTGAACTTGCCTATCTGCCATTTTCATCTAGGTTTGTTAACGTCCAAGAAAGTATGCAGTGTACTTAAACTAAACTTATGATCTGGTATTTTCAATAAGATTTTTTTTAAATTGAATGAGGAAGTTATTGATATTTTGAAGTTATTTTGAGCAGCATATTTCAATCCATTTATTGTGAATAAAAAAGATTTCTTTTAGTTGGAAATGATGTAGTTTACTCAATGGTGTGTAGACTGTCAACATGTGAAACCTACATAGTCTCCTCTGTTAAAGATCACTAATGGTGGATAAACAATGAGTGATGCAGACTGTTCACCAAAAGGGAGTTTTGACACCTGTATGCCTATATTTCTACCAATCACCCTGTTATCTTTTTTGTCATGTTCTTTGGACAGGTAAAATAACAAGGTAATTGTTGAAAATAATTTTAATATGTAATAAAAATAGAACATATATAAACTACATACACAGCATCAATACCCCTTCCTCCTTTTGCACAGTGGCACAGGTGAGCTTTTTTGATCCAAATTTGTCCATTGCATGTGCAATCTAATTAAAATTAGTTATTTTGATCTGCTCACATATGATCCCTACACACTTTGTGTAGCGATCATATGTGAGCTGATCAAAGGATTTAATTTCAATTAGATTGTAGCATGTAGTCATTTACATCATTGATTTTTTGGTTAACTTTTCACAATTTCCTCTTCTTCTCTGAAACTAATTTTAACCAAATTTGGCACAGAGTATCCTTGTGTAAAGATTTAAATGAAGGATCATGCCCCCTTTCAAACTTGAGTGTGGTCATTTAGGAATCTTGTTCAGAACAACATATATTCCAGTCATGGAAGGACATGATAAAGTCAGTTTAGAACCTAGCTTACCCAGACTTAAAGTGACTTCCTTCAGTCAGTTTAGGACCTAACCCAGTCAGGCAGAAACCTAACCCACTTAGGCAGGAACGTGAAATAGTCAGTTCAGATCCAAATCAGTAATGCAGAAACAAAACCCACTCAGGCTAAAAATTGAATAAGTCAGTTTAGAACATTACCCAGTCAGGCAGAATCATAAAACTGTTAGTTAAGAACCTAACCCTGTCGGATAGAAACTTAACTCAGTCAGGCATGAACATAAAACAGTCATATTAGAACCTAACCCAGTGAGGTAGAAACATCAAACACTCAGTTTAAAACCTAACCCAGTCAGGAAGATACATTACCTAGTCAGTAAGAAACATGAATTAGTCAGTTTAGAACCTAACGCAGTCGGAGCGTATCATAAAACATTCATTTTAGAACCTATCCCAGTCAGGAATGTAACCCAGTCAATCAGGGACATAAAACAGTCAGTTCACATCCTAACCCAGTTAGGTATAATCATAAAACAGTCAGTTCAGAAACATGAACAAGTCAATTTAGAACCTAGGCAGAATTGCGTAACATTCAGTTAAGAACCTAACCCAGTCAGGTAGAAACCTTACCCAGTCAGGTAGAAACCTTACCCAGTCAGGTAGAAACCTAAGCCAGTCAGGTAGAAACATAAAACTGGCAGTTTAGAACCTAACCCAGTCAGGATTAAACATAACTCAGTCAGACAGAAACATGAACAAGTCTGTTTAGAACCTAATCCAGTCAGACAGAATCAGAAAACAGTCAGTTTAAAACCCAACCCAGTCAGGTAGAAACTTAATCCTGTCAGAAACTGAAACAGTCAGTTCAGAACTTAACCCAGTTAGGTAGAAACATAACCCAGTCAGGCAGTAATATGTACAAGACAGTTTAGAACTTAACCCAGTCAGGCAGGGACATGAACAAGTCAGTTAAGAACCTAACCCAGTCAAGCTGAATCATGAAACTGTCAGTTTAGAACCAAACCCAGTCAGGCAGAAATATTACCCTGTCAGGCAGAATCATAAAACTATCAGTTTTGAACCCAACCCAGTCAGGAAGAAACCTATCCCAGTCAGACAGAAACATGAACAAGTCAATTTAGAACCTAACCCAGTCAGGCAGAATTGTATAACATTCAGTTAAGAACCTAACCCAGTCAGGTAGAAAAATAAACCAGTCAGGTAGAAACATAAATCTGGCAGTTTAGAACCTAACCCAGTCAGGATTAAACATAACCAGGTCAGACAGAAACATGAACAAGTCAGTTTAGAACCTAATCCAGTCAGGCAGAATCAGAAAAAGTCAGCTTAAAACCCAACTCAGTCAGGTATAAACATAATCCAGTCAGAAACATAAAACAGTCAGTTCAGATCTTAACCCAGTCAGGTAGAAACATAACCCAGTCAGGCAGTAATATGAACAAGTCAGTTTAGAACTTAACCCAGTCAGGCAGGAACATGAACAAGTCAGTTAAAAACCTAACCCAGTCAGGCTGAATCATAAAACAGTCAGTTTAGAACCTAACCTAGTCAGGCAGGAACATAAGTCAGTTAAGAACCTAACCCCTAATCCCTAATCCTTGCCCTATGTGCCTCCGGGTGCAACAAGGACTAGGTAGTAGTTAGGTAAGAACCTAACCCAGTGAGGTAGAATTGTAAAACAGTAAGCTTAAAACCTAACCCAGTCAAACAGGAACATAAAACTGTCAGTTTAGAATCTAACCTATTCAGGCAGAAACCTAACCCAGTCAAGTGGAAGCCTGTCCCACTCGGGCAAGAACATGAACAAGTCAGTTTAAAACTAACCCAGTTAGGCAGAATCATGAAACAGTCGGTTCAGAACCTTATTCAGTGCGGCAAGATCATAAAACAGTCAGTTTAGAACCTAACTCAGTCAGGCAGAGTCATGAAACAGTCAGTTCAGAACCTTACTCAGTGCGGCAGGATCATAAAACCGTCAGTTAAAAACCTTATCCAGTCAGGCAGAATCATAAAACAGTCGGTGTAGAACCTAACCCTGTCAGGTAGAAACCTAACCCAGTCAGGCAGGAAGATGAACAAGTCAGTTTAGAACCCAACCCAGTCAGGCAGAAACATAACCCAGTCAGAAACATAAAACAGTCAGTTCAGAACTTAACCAGTCAGGTAGAAAGATAACCCAATCAGGCAGTAATATGAACAAGTCAGTTTAGAACTTAACCCAGTCGGGCAGGAATATGAACAAGTCAGTTAAGAACCTATGCCAGTCAGACTGAATCATAAAACAGTCAGTTTAGAACCTAACCCAGATAGGCAGGAACATAAGTCAGTCAAGAACCTAACAAAGTCAGGTAGAATTGTGAAACAGTAAGCTTAAAATCTATCCCAGTCAGGAAGAAACCTAATTCAGTCAGACAGAAACATAAAACTGTGAGTTCAGAACCTAAACCAGTCAGGTAGAAACCTAACCCAGTCAGGCAGGAATATAAAATATTCAGTTCAGAACAAGTCAGTTTAAAACCTAACCCAGTCAGGCAGAATCATGAAATAGCCAGTTTAGAACCCAAACAAGTCAGGTAGAAACTTAACCCACTCAGGCAGAATCATAAAACTATCAGTTTAGAACCTAACCCAGTCAGGAAGAAACTTAACCCAGCCAGGTGGAACCCTAACCCAGTCGGGCAAGAACATGAACAAGTCAGTTTAGAACCTGACCCAGTCAGACAGAATCAGAAAACAGTCAGCTTAAAACCCAACCCTGTCAGGTAGAAACATAACCCAGTCAGAAACATAAAACAGTTGGTTCAGAACTTAACCCAGTCAGGTAGAAACATAACCCAGTCAGGCAATAATATGAACAAGTCAGTTAAGAAATTAACCCAGTCAGGCAGGAACATAAACAAGTCAGTTAAGAACCTAACCCAGTCAGGTAGAATCACGAAACTGTCAGTTTAGAACCTAACCCATTCGGGCAGGAACATAAAACAGTCAGTTTAGAACCTAACCCAGTCAGGCAGAATCATAAAACAGTCAGTTTAGAACCTAACCCAGTCAGGCAGAAACTTAACCCAGCCAGGTGGAAACCTAACCCAGTCAGGCAAGAACATGAACAAGTCAGTTTAGAACCTGACCCAGTCAGACAGAATCAGAAAACAGTCAGCTTAAAACCCAACCCTGTCAGGTAGAAACATAACCCATTCAGAAGCATAAAACAGTCGGTTCAGAACTTAACCCAGTCAGGTAGAAACATAACCCAGTCAGGCAGTAATATGAACAAGTCAGTTAAGAAATTAACCCAGTCAGGCAGGAACAAAAACAAGTCAGTTAAGAACCTAACCCAGTCAGGTAGAATCACGAAACTGTCAGTTTAGAACCTAACCCAGTCAGGCAGAAACATAAAACAGTCAGTTTAGAACCTAACCCAGTCGGGCAGAATCATGAAACAGTCAGTTTAGAACCTACCCAGTCAGATATTAACATAAAACAGTCGGTTTAGAACCTATCCCAGTCAGGAAAAAATGTAACCTAGTCAGGCAGAAACATGAACAAGTCAGTTCAGAACCTAACCCAGTCAGGCAGAATCATAAAACTGTCAGTTTAGAGCCTAACCCAGTCAGGTAGAAATCTAATCCAGTTAGACAGGAACATGAATAAGTCAGTTTAGAATCAAACCCACTCTAGTTAAAACCTAACCCAGTCAAGCTGGAACAAAACAAGTCAGTTTAGATCCAGACATTCTGAGTTTGAAATTTTGATGTTAAAGGGGGAGTTTCAGTAAGGCCGCTCAGCGGCCCACTTTTTCTTAAAAATAATTTTCAATTTATTTTTTCAAAACTAGTTTAGAATTCAAGATAAATATGTTAACTTTTGTTATTTATATTTTAAAAGTTAATATGAGAAGAATTAACACCGTAGCTGATACATACTTAGATGTACACTCAGATTCGTTAACATTAGGCTCATGGGAAAATATAAGAGGGTGGCATTTATAAATCGATGTTTAGAATATGAAGTGCATGAGGGACACTCACCTAAATTTGTTCAGTAATTAGATATACTCTGCACACTAATTTCTTGAAATATGATGAGTGTCGCCTGTGCACTTCATATCCAAAAATTGAAAATTGCATAACATGCATATCTAAAAGTAGAAACTCCTGGTTTCTTGATCTGACTCTGTGTCAAAATACTAAGCCAAAAGTAGCATATTTTGTTGAATTAAAGAAGATTCTCGATTATACATGTATTAACAGTAGAAAACATTTTGATCCTGTCTTCATTTTGATACTATTTTTGTCGCCAACATATAACGTTAACGCTAACGTCACATTTTTAGCTCACCTCCTCGAAGTTGGGGGAGCTTTTGTAATACCGTCAGCATCGGTGTTCCAGGTAAAAGTTTTTGAAGCAGATTTTTTTTCAAGTATATCTATGCCCTATATTAATCACAGTCACCTGATCTAGCATGTTTCCTTGTCACCAGTAAGGTTTCAAATGCTGGATTTTAGCCAAAGAATGTCCAGGTAAATGTTTTAAAAGCAGGTTTAAGTTTTTGGAGCAGAGCAGCTGTAAGCACTTGTTGATCAGACTTGCTTCATGATTCATCTACAGATGCACACTATTAGATTGCTTTAGATGCTGGATATGACCTACATTTCCTTAATGATAGAGCAGGTTAAAGATTTTGAAGTGTGTCTCATTCTTATGTGACTATAAGCCCTATCATAACCAAACTTGCACTGATGATGCATCTAGGATTGCACACTACCAGACATGGTTCAGATGCTGGAACTTTCTTACATTTTCTGACTGACTGAACAAAAAAGTTTTAAAGCAAGTCCATTCCTTAACGTAATTTATCATGCATAGTTACAAGAAAGTCAAAAATACAAATATTTTTGACTTTCTTGTATAGAAATTCACGCTCCAACATGCTAGAGAAGTGCCCATGTATTTCCGTGTGATTGACATATAGGGAACGTGGATTGTTTTAAGTCTGGATGTCTAGGCGCATATGTCTGCCTGATTAAGGATTAAACACATATCTTTGGCATTTACACGTGTATTTCGAACTGCGCTTTGGTCTAGCAAATCATTTATAATGAATTCTAAAACTCTCTAAATGAGGAGTGACTAGAGTTGGTGAAGCAACTTAAGTATCTATGGAGAGCGGGGAAGCGATAGGAAATTAGTCCTGGCTGGGATTCTCTCAGTTATGCTGAAAACATAATGCAGGCAAATACTTCTAAGTTTCATAATGAAAAGGAAACACTCAATGTATTATAGATTTTTCCATCATTTGGCTATTCACATATTATGTATCATGATAAAATATTTTTGACTGTAATTAATATTATTCATATTATCAAATACATTGCAATATACTGAAGCCGGTAGGTTCTAGGTAAAAAAAAATATATTATCTGGCCTGCCATTGAAATATCTGGTGGCTGCCAGAAAAAATTTAGTGGTTTGCCAATCAAGTTGTAGCACCCAATGATGTACCTTAATGCACTTGATTGACAGAGGTACACAGACCAGGTATTTTTAAAGGCGGTGCTTAAAATCTCTGCCTTTAACGACATTACATGTCTACACCGCAAGAAACTTACTTGCCTGCTTCTAGTTATTTATGTGTTGGCCGCCAAATAAGTTTCTGGTCGCTGCCAGTTATTTATGTTTTGGCCGCAGGAAAGCTATTTGGCAGATATATTTTTCTAGTGGCCGCCAAATAATTATGTGGTGGCTGCCAGATAAAATATTTTTCTTACCTTGCACCTACAACGTACCGGCTTACATAGCAATATGATTCTTTTAAATAAACTTCTTATTCATGTATGTATATAAAGTTGCATTTATTTTTTAATCTTTTTACTTCAAAACATTTGATTTAAGGAGGCTGGGGGGTCAACAAATTAACCACAAATTAACCACCAGATTTAACTTTAATTTTTAGATATGATATCTTAAGCTGTCAACTATCATTTGGCAAAGAAAAATTTCAAAAATTTTAGTTTTAAAATTTGATCATTTTCTATATCTTCATATGGAGCTCTTCTTCTAAAGGAGATCAATATAGTCTAAAAATGGCCACAACCCCCCAGCTTCTCTAATTTCAATTTTATGATATTAAGGTATATTTTTATAAAATATGTAGTTGTATAATCTCATTGATGAAAATGTATTGCATATCCCTGTATATGACGTTTTTACGTTTACCTATCTCATGTCCATATATCTTTTCATTTGCATTTTTCGTATGGGAAAATGTTAAATATTGATTGTAAAGTTTACATATAAACTGTCGATTAATTATGATGTTAAAACTTTCTATATATGTTTACGTTTTATAAGATCAATTCATCCTCTTTTAAAGAAAAGTAACATTTAACACACCAGAAAAATATCGCACCTTAAAAAAAAACATTCGCGTAAGGTAAATACCATTTTCCGTAAAAAAAATTGTTGAAATTGGTTAATTTATGTCTTTATTCATATTTACCCTATTTCATTTATTATTTTGATGATTTAAAAAATCCACTTTCCCCCTATAAAAATGTCTACTCCAAAAATATACGAAAGGGGGTATACTTAAATTTTCAATTATCACGTGACCGGAAAATGCGTCACATAAATTATTTTCATATTTTTTGGACGATAAGGAGTTTTTCTACAAAATATAAAAAATTTCAGAAAATTTCGTGAGGGGCTGAAAAACCGCCTTATCGAAACTCCCCCTTTGTTTTTATTATTGTTTGGTTGATGAAGTAATGTTCCTAGTTTCATATTTTACTTCACTGGAATTTTTGCAAATGAAACAACAATTTTAAAAATGTGTTTGATAACCCCAAAAAACTGCACCAGATATACTCAAAGATTTTTATTGTATTTTATAATTGTCTATACTTATTTTAAATTCTTTGTCATTGCAAGAAATCATTTGCAATTCTGTAAATGAGTATAATTTCTGAGAATTCAAATTACCATAGAAGCAGAATTTTTAGGGAGGATTCAATTTTGGCATTTTTAGTGAGGGAACTGAGATTGCTAAAATTGAATATTGCTAACAATTTATTCTATTTTGGCTGTTATAGCTTTCTCTCTTGATATTACAAAATCACTTAAATTACTTCTTGCTAAAAATTTGGGGGTAAATTTCTAAATTGGCATCTCACTAAGATTTCCACTTATACAGTATTTTTTTGTTAAAAACAAGTACATGTATTTGGTGGTTTATTTTCTTAGAATATGGAAATGCTTTCATAATAGGCATATACATGTTCATATATCTCTTAAGAAGGTCATTATTTTTTTTCAGATCTGCCCTTTTGATGAAAACTGTGAAAAAAGATCCCATTTCATAAAATTTCTAAGATGTTAAAATGTAGTACAACACCTAAAATGAAAATTTTGTGCATTTTTCCAGGTAAAACAAGTAGAAAGAAAAGGCTGGAGCAAAGATGAGAAAAGGTAGGTTAACATAGTTGTCATTTGATAAAATCAAAAGATGCTATTCAGTACCCACCCATCCCCTCCCCTTAAAGCAAATAGACTTAAAAGGGACAAAAGACTGTAATCACTTTGTTTGTATGTTTTGATACACATGTATGTCCTGAACATGTCTTTTAGCTGATAAACTAATTTGACTGAGTTCAAAAACATTCCTGCATTTTATCTGTATAAGAGATTTTAAAAATTGATGAACAGATCTTATTCAGACTTTTTGCTTAGACTGTACTTCCCATCTTTTGACAGCACCATATGCCAAGGGTTTGTAAGGAGAGTAGCAGATCAGAAACCTTTGACTAGAGAAGATGGTATTTGTTGTGACAAGACCTTTCTTTGAATACAAACACTTTTTGAACTCTTCACTTTAACCTTGTAGACCTCAACCTAAATTTGAAAAATCCAAACCTTTGTCTTGAACTGCCATAGGGGACAACAATGTTTCAAAAACACATCTTGTTATTTCATATAAATATCATTTGCTTTCCTTTCAACTTAAAATTATGCAATAGTTTGTCATAATTACAGTGAATGGAGACAGATTCTGATGATGCCATCATTGGGAGGCAGGATGACTATAAGACACTAATTCCTCATCCATAAAGATTTCTACAAGTGGTTCATTTGGTAGGTTAGACTGGCATACCAACAAACTTAGATGGTGTGATAGAATCACTTTTTCCCCCAGAGAATACATTGTTTTACATTTCTTGGACACTCCTCAGCATAATAATTAATTATATTTAAAGAAAACACTACCAATTCTACAATGTGACAACAAATGTTCAAAAGGCAGTAAACTGAATATTTTTTGCGTGTGTTGACATCCCAGTAAAAGTTTTATGGGCAAGTTCATTCCCAAGTAACTTTAAGCGTAGAGCTTATAGTTACTTGGGAATGAACTTGCCCATAAAACTTTTACAAAGTACCAAAGTTTCAAGTAACTATAAGCTCTACCTGTACAAAAAGTTGCATGGATGATGCTTCTGACTTAAGTGGATGATAAGACATTTATTTTCAGGATGATTATTTTGGACATTCCCAAGAAACTATAATTCCTAACTAGACCAAACTTGTATGGTAAGGCATGTAGATGTGCACACTACTAGAACATTCAATTTATGATAGACATTGCCTTCACTCATAGATAATATTCTTCTGAGGAGAACTTTAAGAAAAGTGATTTTGATGTTATGCACTTATATTTTCAGAAATGAATACAGATTTCATTACAAGACGTGAGTATGTTCAAAGGAAACAGCCAATCAAAATGAACTTAGTCAGTTATAGTTGTATATATAATGAGAGACAATTTATTTTTATTTTTTCATTTTTGGCATCTTATTTTAGGCCTACAGTATTAATTTTGGACTCATGAGCTAAGAATATCATATCTTTAGCAGAATTGTCCCACTTAATTAAAGGGAACTTTTTTTAGGTGTGCATGGTGCAACATCCTGGATGGTGTGTAGTATGTTTGTTAACATGTGAAGCCTACGTGTATTTCAGGGTAGATATGTTTACTGTTAATTACTGTCAGGGTGTATTTTTTCTGGTCTCAATTTTTAAGTCACCTGAGTCACTCAGGTGACCTATAGCTATCCGTTTTTGTCTGTCATCGTGCAATGTGTGTTAACATTTGAACATTTTTAGCTTCTTCTCTGAAACCGCTCAACCAATTTCAACCAAATTTGGCATATAGCATTCTATGGGTGAAGGGGAACAAAAATTTTGAATTTCATGGTCCCTGCCCCCCTGGGGCCTAAGGGGTGGGGCTAAAACCACCAAAATTAATGCAATCTTTAAAAATCTTCTTCTTTATTCCTGGACATCAAGCAGTCAAACTGTTAGCATGATTGTAATAAGCATTGAGCCCTCTACCAAAATTGTGAAATTCATGGCCCCAGGGTCAGGGGTTCTGGTGCTAGGGTGGGGCTTTATAGATCATCTAGTGAAAGTGCATTATTTCTTTGAAAATCTTCTCCTCTGCTCCTGGATATTAAATAAACTAACTAAGTACATAGTTATGATGAGCAAGAGTGCCTCTTCCAAAATTGTGAATTTCATGGCCCAAGGGTCAGCGGTTCTGGTGTTAGGTTGCGGCTCTATTGATTATATAGTGAAAATGCATTAATTCTTTGAAAATCTTCTTCTCTGCTCCTGGATATAAAATAAACTAAATAAGTACATAGTTATGATGAGCAAGAGTGCCACTTCCAAACTTGTGAATTTCATGTTCCAAGGGTCAGGGGTTCTGGTATTAGGGCGGGGCTCTATTGATTGTGTAGTGAAAATGCATTAATTCTTTGAAAATCTTCTTCTCTGCTCCTGGGTATTAAATAAAATAACTAAGTACATAGTTATGATGAGCAAGAGTGCCTCTTCCAAAATTGTGAATTTCATGGCCCCAGGGTCAGGGGTTCTGGTGTTAGGGTGGGGCTCTATTGATTATATAGTGAAAATGCATTAATTCTTTGAAAATCTTCTTCTCTGCTCCTGGGTATCAAATAAAGTAACTAAGTACATAGTTATGATGAGCAAGAGTGCCTCTTCCAAAATTGTGAATTTCATGGCCCCAGGGTTAGGGGTTCTGGTGTTAGGGCGGGGCTATATTGATTATATAGTGAAAATGCATTAATTCTTTGAAAATCTTCTTCTCTGCTCCTGGGTATTAAATCAAGTATTTAAGAACATAGTTATGGTGAACATGGCTGCCTTTTTAGAAATTATGAATTTCATGGCCCCAGGGTTAGGGGTTCTGGTGTTAGGGCGGGGCTCTATTGATTATATAGTAAAATTGCATTAGTTCTTTGAAAATCTTGTCTGCTCTTGGATTTTAAATAAACTAACTTGGTGCATAGTTATGACAAGCATGGTTGCCTTTTCCAGAATTGTGAATTTCATGGCCCCTGGATCAGGGGTTCTAGTGTAAGGGTGGGGCTCTATTGATTATATAGGGAAAATGCATAAATTTTTTCAAAATTTTCTTCCCTACTCCTGGGTATTTTTCAAACAAAGGAAGTGCATGGTTATAAGGAAGAATGCCTCTTCCAAAATTGTGAAATTCATGGCCCCAGGTAGACTTGGAAATAATAGATGAATAAAATTGAGACAAAAATAACTTATCCTTTTTAATTGTTCTTCAAAGGCCAAGAGAGGCCAATGTGAGAAGTAAAAATATGGGGTTAAAAAATAGACAGTTTGTTGATATTCTGCATGGTAATAGTGATAAATGGGGGACAGATAGATACTAGACCAATTATTTTGTTGATGCAAATCATACTATTTTCTTGCTTTTGGGCAACAGAGCTTCATTTATCAGTTTATGGATCCTCTAAATTGTTGTATTGTACTCAGGTGACCGTTAAGGCCCTTGGGCCTCTTGTTTGTTTAAGCATTAATCTTTATTTTCTCTTTCATTGATTATCTGCTTACAGTCTTAGTTAATTAATTAATTTAATTGAAGCTATATAGTAACATGTAGTGAAATTATTTCATTGTGTCGGACCTAAAGAGTAACAGGTAACTCTCATTTTGACTACAATTTCTCTGATTTCAGGTGTTGTCTCCCATGTTTAAGATCAGTAATGGCGGATATACAATGCAGTATGCTGTCTGGTCATCAACAGAGAGTTTTGACACCCGTATTTCTACCAATCACCTCTGTAACCTTTGTTGTGTTCATCAGATAGGTAAGAAAAACAAGATAATTAATTAAAATAATTTTAATAAGATAAAATTAAAACATTTTTACATGTATGGACTCTCTCATATAAGAAAATGTTACATTTTACTCATACAATTATACATCATTTACATTTCCACATTTTCCCCATTTACACAGTTGAATAGAATCAGTGCATAATAAAACATAACAACAATAATTATATAGTCTATAAATTTACAAATTATTTATTAATTACAAAATTCATACATTTAAATTAAATACACAGCATCAATGCCCCCCACTCCCCTCCCTCCCCCCTCCCTTTTCACAGAACTTCCTTTTTAATATTGAATCTGTTACTGATTTACTGTAAGTGTCTTTAGATTTTTAGCTCACCTCAAAGAAGTTGGGGGAGCTTATGTGATACCTCCGGCGTCCCAGGTTATAGTTTTTGCAGCAGTTTTCTTTTTCAGCACTTCTATGCCTTACATAAATCAGAGTTGCATGGAAGATGTTTATAGTGTGTTTCTTTGTACCAGTCAAGGTTTCAGATGCTGCAATTTCAGCTAAAAGATGACCAGGTTAATGTTTTTAAAGCAGGTTGAAGATTTTGGAGCAGGTTAAAGTTTTTGGGGCAGGTCTCATTTCCAAGTAACTATAAGCCCTATCGTGACCAAACTTGCATGGATGATACATCTTAGGATGCTAACTACCACCCTTCTTTAGATGCTGGATCTGACCTACATTTTCCAGATGAGTGACCAGGTTAAAGTTTATAGAACAGGTTCATTCTAAAGTAACTATAGACCCATGTTGACCAGACTTGCATGGATGATACATCTAAGGATGCACACTACCAGGCTAGCTTCGGATACTGGATCTGACCTACGTTTTCCAGATGGGTGACCAGGTTAAAGTTTTTGGAGCAGGATCATTCTAAAGTAACTATTTGCTGTACCTTGACCCGACTTGCATGGATGATACATCTAAGGATGCACACTACTGGACTTGCTTCAGATGCTTGATTTGATCTACATATTCCAGATGAGTGACCAGGTTAAAGTTTTTGGTTCAGGTCCATTACCAAGAATCTATAAGGCGTTTCTGAACCGAACTTGCAAGGATGATGCATCAAGGGATGAACATTCTCAAACTTGCTTCAGATGCTGGATTTCTGGATAATTGGCAAGTTAAAAGTTCTTAGATTAGTCCATTCCCAAGTAACTGTAAAGCCCTATCAGAACAAAATTGCATAAATGTTGCATCTAGGGATGCACACTACTAGGTTATTTGTTTAGTGTGGGACTTTGCCTTACACAAACATTCATTGAGTTGAGTTATGTAATCTTTGATTACCTATGTTTTATTGTAGAGCTGATATCTTTTAGATCTACAGTATTTTCTTTGAGATATATACTGTACATGCATTTTAACAGTTTTGGATTTTTCGCAGTTTTGGATTTCTTCTGTTGTCTTTGAGAGTCAAAGAAATGATGCAAGTCTTTAAGGTTTTCAATGACATATCCTTGTTTTTCAGATTCACCAGATGCAGCTGCTCCATCTCCATCACTGGTGAAATGGGAAATGACTAGTGGACGGTCATCACTTTGTAACTCACCATTTTGCAGCCCATCTCTTCTCATCTTCAGTGGTGGCCTCTGGAAGAATGGTTGCAGTGCAGTCTTCGTGTCTTAGGCAGATAACTTCCTTTCCTTTGCTTCTCATGTGTCTGCCTTTCTTGCATAGTTTATTCCCACACAACACTGCCACAACATTTTTCCTCTGAGTAACATTTTCACTTGTGGTATAAGTCACATTGGTGGCAGCTTGGAATGGGGTTTTTCCAATGGCACTGAAGGTGGCATTATTATATCTGGCATGGCCTTCCGCTCTGATGTGGTATCAGGAAGTCCACAATTTTCATTAAGTTCTTGAATGTTCTGCCTTTTTTTTTTCAGGGCGGGGTCACAACAGGGGAACAATTTTTACATAGGTATATATAGGAAAACTCATTAAAGAATATTCATCTTAAGCACAGCTTAGCCATGGGGCCACAACAGGGGATCAAATTTATAAATAGAAATATATTGGAATTATCTTTAAAAATCTTCTCAAGAACAGCAAACTAATGATCAGTCATATTTATATTGAATTATCCTCAGGTTGTGTAGGTTGAAGTTTGCTCAAATCATGACCACGGGGTGTAGAGTGGGGCAGAAGTGGGGGAAGCATCCTCAGGTAGTGTAGATTGAAGTTTGTTCAATTCATGATCTCCTGGGGTAGGATGGGACCACAAAAAATGATCAAAGTTTTAAGGAAGAGGGATCTAATTCAATTACCTCCTGAATTAATTATTTCACACTAACATCTCTATTTAGCATTAACTCATATCAGCTGGAGGCTCAAGTGAGCTCTTTCTGATCAAAATTTGTGCATTTGTCCATCTCCTTCATAATTTTTCACATTTTCACCTTCTTTTCTAGAACCACTGTGTCAATTTCAAACAAACTTCGTACAAAGCATGCTTTGGTAAAGGAAATTCATTCTGACGAAGGACCACATCTCTTCCCAGCAGAGATAATAAAGAAACAGTAAAAATTTGGTATGATCGTTCAAATGTTCTTAAGAACCACTAGGCTTGAAAATACGAAACCCAAGTAAAAGCTTTCTGACATAGAATAAATTAAGTTTTATACAATTCATGTCCCTGGGAGTATGGTGGGGCAAGTGCGGGCAATCAGAGTTTTACATGGGAATACATAAGGAAAATCTTATTTTGTATTAAGAACAGCAAAGGCATGATTAGTCATATTGACAATAAAGCACCCACAACAACTTTTTTAGATTCAAGTTTTTCAAAGCATGATGCCTGGGGGTAGGGTGGGGACACAGTAGAGGATGAAAGTATTACCTACAAATATATAGGAAAAATCTGTATAAATCTTCTCAAGCAAAGTCATGATTAGTCATGATTACATGGAAGCATCCTCGGGTGTGTAATTTCAAGTTTGTTAATCATGACTCTTGGGAAAAGGGTGGGGCTACAATATGATATCAAATTTTAAGTAGGAATATGTACAGGAAAAAGAATCTGTTGATGAAGAAGGGTTGTATTCCTCAGATGAGCATTGTGGCTAATGGACCTCTTGTTTTATATTGTACTGATTATATGTAGCTATAGTGCATAAAAGGTCATGTTTACAATCAAGAAGCCTATCATGCAACTAAAGGAGTTTATGTTAGGATTAGACAAAAGAGTAGATCTATTCAAATTTGTTCAAACTGTGGTCCCAGAATTTAGGATCAGGAAAGATTTGACACAGGAATACATATATATAGGAAAAATACTTATAAATCTTTTTTTTTCTAAAGAGCGGTTTGGCTTTGTTAAGGAAGTCTAATAAGCAAGGATCCTCAAGTAGTGCAGTTTCAAATTTATGCAAATCATGACCCCCATATAGGATAAGACCGCATTAGGAGACAAGTTATGTACAAAGAAATATATTTATAGGTCACCTGAGTCACTTTTCTGTGGATGTGTGTCATTTGTTGGTCATAAACTATAGGTCTTTTTTTAAGCTTTATCTCTTGAACCTTTGAACCAATTTCAACTAATTTTGGAATAGCATTAATAAGTGAAGGGGTACAAAAATTTTGAATTTCATTTCAGCCCCCCCCCCTCCCCCTGGGGACTGAGGGGTGGAGTTTAAACCATCAAAATTAGTGCTATCTTTCAAAATCTTCATCATATTTCCTGGACATCTAGCAGTCAAACTGTTGGCATGATTGTAATAAGCACTGAGCCCTTACCAAAACTTTGAAATTCATGAAGGAGGGTTAGGGATTCTGGAGTTAGGGCAGAGCTCTAATGATCATATAATGAAAATGGATAAATTCTTTTTTAAAAACTTTCTCTTCTCTGTATAACTTATCAGGTAAACTAGGTGCACGGTTCTAATAAGCAAGGGCACCTCTACTTAAATTGTAAAATTTTTGGCCCCAGGCCCTGGGGATCTGGTGTTAAGTTGGGGCCTTATTGATGCTTGTGTGCCGGTATGTTTTTCTTTGAAAATCTTCTTTGCTCCTGGGTATTAAGCAGAAATCTAAGTATAAGTGGCTCCAAAGTCAGGGGTTCTGGTGTCAGGGTGAGGTTTTACTGGGTATTTAGCACATGAATTTAGTGCTTGATGAGCAAGAAACTTCTTTTAAAATTGTTAAATGTGGTGCTCCAAGGTCAATGGTTCTGGTGTTTTGGGGGCCTATTAAAGTATATATATATGCAATATATCTTTGGAAATTTTCATTTCTGCACCTGGATATTGAGCTAACCAAAAATAAAAGCATAGTTATGATGAGCAAAGGTGCCTCTTTCAAAATGGTGAATTTCATGGCCCAATCTAGGTCAGAGTGTTTAGGTGTTCTTTAGATAAGATAGTGAAATGCATAAATTTTCTAAATATCTTCTTCTTTACCTAGTGGTATTAAGCAGACAAATGAATGGTATGGTTATGATGAGCAAGGATACCTCTTTTAAAGTTATGAAAATGATAGCCCCCTGAGTCAGGTCTTTTGGTGTTTATGTGGGGCTGTGTGGAATCTGAACATCGTTATTTCTTTGAAAATCTTCATCTATGCTCCTGGGCAACTAGGAGACAAAAAGAGTACAAAGTTGTGTTGAGCAAGGGCATTTTTAACAAATGTTTTAAATTTTGGAACACTTGGTCAAGTGTCCGGGTTTGGGGCAGGGCTTGAACTGGGCTTCATTAATTTATATTCTACTGAGAGAAATTATTCCCCTCTGCTATTCACCTATGATAATATATCATTGTAAATGATGTAATTGAAATTGAATGAGATACTTATACAAGAAATGTCATAGAATATAATACAAAAAGTCATATCTTAGTTTTTAGCTCAACTCAACGAAATTGGGGAACCTTATGTGATACCCTCAGCATTGGTGTTGGTGTCCCAAGTTAAAGTTTTTGGAGCAGAGTTCTTTTTAACTATGAAAATGAAGAACTGGAGAGGATCTTGATTGATTTTTCTTGGTAAGTTTGGAAGTTTATTCCTTCTGATACATTTATGCAGTAGATGTCCTGTCCTGTTCTATTTAAGAACATCCAAGAAAATTATAGAAGTTCAGGACTTTTCCTTACATATACTTCTTAGCTCACCTGACCTGAAAGCTCAAGTGAGCTTTTCCGATCACATTTTATCTGTAGTCTGTCTGTCTTCTGTCCTTAAACTTTTCACGCCCATGGGTCTCAAAGGAAAGCAGACATAAATATATATATATATATATATATATATATATATATATATATATATATATATATATATATATATATATATATATAAATACAAGTTTGTTAATTTTTAATTGTTAATT
Organism: Saccostrea echinata; assembly: GCF_033153115.1. NCBI lineage: Eukaryota > Metazoa > Mollusca > Bivalvia > Ostreida > Ostreidae > Saccostrea > Saccostrea echinata. The sequence goes on from NW_026889782.1 coordinate 27,018,952, forward strand.
TGTTAAACCCCAAAGCTGTTTTTATCGCTTTTTATGAATGTATGTAAACATGGAGACATGGAGTCCAACAGAAATGATTTTTGGTACTAAATTTATTTATTAAATTAACACAAATGACGCAATTAATACATCAAAATTACAGATAGTTTACAGTTCTTGTTTAGGATCTATTTCATCAATGCAAAAGGAGGACAATCTGTTATGCAGATTTGTGATGATTAGACTATCGAAAGAGAAGGAATGGATGTTGTTTGGATCGCTAGTCTAATATTTTTTCATATGTTGGTTGTTTCCCCCGTATACACTAAACTTACTATGGAAACTGACTTTAAACATTTTTTTTAAATCTTTACTTATTTTGAAGTGGGTAGGGGCATTTCTATGCATGTCCGATTTCGCTGCCGTATATTAACTAAATTATGTAAAAATGATTTGAAGATAATAGACTTTATTAAACAATGTTCACTGAAAAACAATCATGGAAGCCATAAAAAAATTAAGGACCACAATAGGTGAGAACAGCTGTGTATCAGGTGATTGGTCACTAATTACTGTATATACACAGCCATAGGCTATATTGGGTGTTTACATGTGTAGATGATGACACGCTAATTACCCATATGCATATTTAAGTTATTTTTTGATAAGATTTGAAAAAATATGTACATTGAAATAAGAAAAAATACATATCCGAGTAACCGAGTACCATTTTTAGTATTCAATATTCGGACGTTCGATCGAGTACCCAGTTAACGGGGTACTCGTTGACATCCCTAATATATATATATATATAGAGAGAGAGAGAGAGAGAGAGAGAATATTATTATATTGAAATTTTTCCTTTTTTTCAGAATGAGACACAAGTGCCTTCCATTTGTGATACTAAAGGAAGCTGTTACAAATTTAGTTTGCCACAGTACTGGCCTGACATATGAGGACAGGAATAAAAGATGTTTTAAAATAGAAATGTCTATAATTTAACTTATAAGTATGATTAACTAAGATCACAAACAACAAATCAGTTGCATTGCAAATGTACATATAGCATGTTTGCACTTACGAGGGAATATTCACTCCCTTTCAGTGAAAGTGTTGGCATGCAGGTCAATTATTGTCACCAAATCATCTGTCATATTCTCTGCATGCAGCTGTAGAATTTGATCAGAAAGATTAGCTACACTATTCTATGTATAAGTCTTATGTATAAATCTAAGACATTTTGGTTTCTAGTCACCAGTCTATATTTATAATCATTGTAGTGTAAAAAAATTCTGGTCCATAAGTTGATTGAGACTTTATGTTTTAGTGAAATGTTTTGTTTATTTATTGCCAACTCGCTGTAAATCAAATGTAGTTAAAAATTTCAGCACATTCATTGTGTTTATGCAATTTATTGTTCTTCAATGTCAGTGACATGTATATCATTTTATGATGCACAATCAGTATTATTGTACTAGATTTATACTTGTCTCTTATTGATCTGCATTTTTTGGGGCTAATTAATGTTTAAATCCTACTGTGAACGTCTTCTTTTCACTTGGTGCCAGTGCTTGAAAGAAACCAGCCTGTCAATAATTTTTAAGAAGATGCTGAGATTAGCTTTACATCGTAAAACAAACTGAACACTGTATATAGTATAGCATATCATTGTTAAAGATGTATGTGTGCATGTGTGTTGTATTGTAGATATAATTCTTGTATTACATCATGTATATTTCATAGAAGATTTTGTTAGAAGCTCTGTTTTCATAATTTAATTATCTTCATGTACATAAAGACTTTGATCGTTTGTTTGTTTGTTTGTTGTTTAACGTCCCTCTTGAGAATTTTTCACTGATATGGAGACGCCACCACTTGCTGGTGGAGAGCTGCAAATTTTTACCTATACTCGGCACTCGGGGCCATTGAGCAGTGAGGGATCTTTTTTGTGTCAGCACCTACTGTATCACAGGACCTTGGTTTATACAGTCTCATCCGAAGGACTGGTATCCACGTCCCACAGTGGGATTCGAACCCATGACGTAAGGATCAACTCCTTACTTTGTGACTCTAGAGCGGACGCTCTTACTACTGTGCCACATGGGCAACTTTGTTCAAGGAAATTGGCTGAAGCATTTAACACGAAATTCTACTGATTTTAGGCCTATATAATCCATTCTAATGAAAGATCTAGAAGTGTACACAGAGAACATTGTGCTGTAGATTTTATTATTATACCTCTACTGTTATTACTCTATAAAATTAATACCATAAAACTGTCTATTTCCCTGAGAAGATACTATTTCCCTCATCTGAGGACTACTCCCTGAAAAATCGGAGCTACTCCCTGGGACTACTCCCTCATGAATATTAATAATTTTAACCAATTAAAATGAACAGTGGGCGGAGCATTCAAGGAATCTCGAGTCTGTGACGTAATGTTATTAGCAATGTAAGCATGACGTCAAAACATTTCGACATGCGATGTCAAAATCATACTGAAATATTCTAGCAAAATGAAGGCAACAATAATCCTTCGAAGTGTCGGTGAAATTATTTTATATTTTTTTTAATAATTCTATTTTTCTCAGTATTGATGCATTAGTTATCTTACAATATTTTTGATCACATGCAATTGTGATTATTTAAATACCTCTGTATTGTTTTTAAAAATGTCTGAGTCTCTAGTTTAATAAATCTCCCATGATTGTTTCGGTATAATAAAACAGTTATGGAATGGGTACTTGGGAAATATCAAATTTATGGTTCCCCTCGGTAGGAAACTGTTTCCCTCGGCGGCTTCGCTGCCTCGGGAAATAGTTTCCTCCCTTGGGGAACCATAAATTTGCTATTTTCCTCATACCCATTCCATAACTGTTTAATATTATGTTGTTTATTATTTGAAGAATTTGATGTAACCTCAGTCACATTACTACATGTTTGTTAGATTATATTTTGCTTCATTAAGAACCTGACTGGGGGATTAAGGGAACTCTAAGTACAGTTGAACTTCAGTATTTTGAACACTGATATCTCAAATACCATGGATAATTCAAAGTGATTTGGAAGTTTCAGTCACTTTTTTGTATTTATATTTCATCATTGGTCTCTCAATTCCTCCAAGTTTCTTCTCGGTTCTGTTGAGTCCGAGGTATCAAAGTTTGACTGTAATTTCATTGTTTTAGGCCTTTATAATTCACTTGATGAATGATGTAGTAATGTACACAGAGAATACAAAACGGATTGAAAGCAATAAAGTTATGAACTTCTGTAGATTTTCTTGTGTTCATTTTCAGTTCAAATTAAAGAAAAAGGTGGTGATTTAAAAAAAAAAAACTTCCTTTTTATACACACGAATTGTGATTATAAAGTGAAATATAAAATACAAATATACTGAGTGGATTGGACAACAGAGTAAGTCTATAATTGCACTGTCCTTAAATGGTGAAAATTGAACTTTGAGAAATCAACACCTCAAGAATGATATGGGAGAATTTAAGAATAAAGATGTAGAAAGCACAGAAAACATGTTCAATGTATTTAGCTTCACAGAGTTTACCTGAACAGACATCTCTTTCATGTCATTATGATGGACTTGGGCACTACAGAAATGACATCTGTGTGCCTCTGCCATTTCAAGAAAAATAATTACCAAAGATATTTGATGTCAGTTGCACTGGTCAATGCATTACAAAGTAAAATAAACATGAATGCACCCTCAATAAAACAAAATGTAAACAAAAAATACATGCACTACACCCAACAGTGACCAGGTTAAATTAGTCAGGTGTGGGTTCCAGTGCTGACATAGGAAACAAGAAAAATAATATGGCTTAATTAAGCCTATTTAAGAGTTGTGTTCAGCTTTAACAAGACCAATTGTTGCATATAAAGAACCAGTTGTTTATTCAATGATATACTAGTATTTTGATATTTATACTCCAGACACTACTTATCTGATTGGGTTAGGTTTCCGCCTGACTGGGTTAGGTTCTAAATTGACTGTTTTAATTCTGCCTGAGTGGTTAGGTTCTAAACTGACTGTTTTATGACCCTTCCTGAGTGGGTAAGGTTTCTGCCTGAGTGGTTAGGTTCTAAACTGACTGTTTTATGACTCTGCCTGAGTGGGTAAGGTTTCTGCCTGAGTGGTTAGGTTCTAAACTGACTGTTTTATGACTCTGCCTGAGTGGTTAGGTTCTTAACTGACTGTTTTATGACTCTGCCTGAGTGGGTTTGGTTTCTACCTGAGTGGTTAGGTTCTAAACTGACTGTTTTATGATTCTGCCTGAGTGTTTAGGTTCTAAACTGACTGTTTTATGACTCTGCCTGAGTGGGTAAGGTTTCTACCTGAGTGGTTAGGTTCTAAACTGACTGTTTTATGACTCTGCCTGAGTGGGTTTGGTTTCTGCCTGAGTGGTTAGGTTCTAAACTGACTGTTTTATGATTCTGCCTGAGTGGTTAGGTTCTAAACTGACTGTTTTATGACTCTGCCTGAGTGGATAAGGTTTCTGCCTGAGTGGTTAGGTTCTAAACTGACTGTATTATGACTCTGCCTGAGTGGATAAGGTTTCTGCCTGAGTGGTTAGGTTCTAAACTGACTGTTTTATGACTCTGCCTGAGTGGTTAGGATCTAAACTGACTGTTTTATGACTCTGCCTGAGTGGGTTTGGTTTCTACCTGAGTGGTTAGGTTCTAAACTGACTGTTTTATGATTCTGCCTGAGTGGTTAGGTTCTAAACTGACTGTTTTATGACTCTGCCTAAGTGGGTAAGGTTTCTACCTGAGTGGTTAGGTTCTAAACTGACTGTTGTATGACTCTGCCTGAGTGGGTTCGGTTTCTGCCTGACTGGGTTAGGTTTTAAACTGACTGTTTTATAAGTCTGCCTGAGTGGGTTAGGTTTCTGCCTGACTGGGTTAGGTTCTAAACTGACAGTTCTATGTTCCTGCCTAGGTTCTTAACTGACTGTTTATGATTCTGCCTTACTGGGTTAGGTTCTTCACTGACTTGTTCATGTTTCTGCCTAAAAGTTACTTGATAATGTTTCTACCTGAGCGGATTATGTTCTTAGCAAATGGTTTTTATTCCTTCCAGATTGGATAAGGATTTAACCAACCTGGGATAGCTATGAAAGTGACCGTTTATGTTCTGCTTAACCGTTACTTTCAGTTATATTTTATGTTTATTTCATGTGTAAATCAGATGTACTAGTATTTTTGTTCCGTTTCCTTAATAAATACATGTACAGGGTCATAGTATATCATGGGGCGGGGAGGGGACACATCCTTTTACTGTTTAAAATGTTCGTTGAAAAGCTGCCTAGCCCACCACTTTTTTTTTTGGCAGTATAGGCAAACTAGGCAAATGTGTATGAATAAGTATAAACATTATTTTGCTGTGAAAGAAGTCTTAACCTTAACCCCCCCCCCACCCCCCACCCCACCCCACACACACACATACACACAACAAAAGATTTTCGAGTTTGCCCCCCCCCCCTTCTTTTTTTCTTTTGTTGGTTTATCAAGATTGATCAAAGTTATTTTAAGCAAGTTGCCTTTGTTTTCTTCCCCTCCTCCCCTCGTTTTTTTTACAAAGATGATACAACGTGCCAGAAAGAAACAAATGGACTCCCTTATATACCTGCTTGAAATTGATAACCAAGTTCTAAACTGCCTTTGTTTAGTTTTCGGGGGTGAGATTGGGGTTATTGTTATTTTTTAATTTTTAGATTCCTTTGTTGATTGGTGGATGCGGACAGGGTTTTTTTTTTAGCTATTTTAATCCATTCTTTAATATTCTTAATTCCATTCCATTAATTTATATTTGTGCTTTTTTAAAATTATATAAGCAGTTTCCTTACCTAAGTTCAAATAATTGCCTTACTTAATGATACCTAGACTAAAAAGGATTTTACAACATCTATATGAAAAACACGTAAACTATTAGGTCATTCAATTCAATCGGGTTAGGCCTTCCCTCTCCAATTACATAATCTAGAGTCATACCGGAATTTGTTTTTCCGAACTGCCTGACTGGTTAAGTAATAGACTCTTCCCTAGAATTCACCATGGAATTTTATCACCACAATATAAAAATTGACATCATTAAAAAGTTTAAAGCTTCGGCTTTAAGACAGAAACAAGTCAAAACATGGAAACATTCACGTTTTGATGCAAGTTAGTTGCATTAAGTTTTTCGAGGCAAGGTATGTGCCCTATGCATGGTGATCTCACCCCATTTCTTACTTTGTGTTTTTTGTTTATGGTTTCTTTCTTTGAACGTGTTTTTTGTTTATTTCAGTTTGTAATGCATTGACTTGTGCAAGTAATATCGAATATCTTTGGTAACTCTTTTTCATGACGTGACAGAGGCATACAGAAGTCATTTTTGTCGATCTCCAGTTTATCCCAATGACAGTGCAGGAGTCGGCTTATATAGGGGCCGGAGAAGTACAAGCTTAAAGAGGGAAATATAGCGGACAAAGGTAACCCTCTTCCTGTTACGAATCGTGTTCAGCTTTAACCATGATCTATATATTTAAAATTTATCGCACACACTTTGAAGCGTAGTTAATACCTCAAAAGCCCGAAAATAACATGTGCCAAGGAACCTTTTGGATAGTTAAATCTCATTTCTTTAAAATGATTGTTTAACAATTATATCGATATCGTCAGCTCTTAGACTATAATCTGTCTTACCCTGTTTGATGACTTGAATAGAAATCAGGCAGCAGATCAGGGTCAAGGTGCTGAGATAAAGCATTCTGTCTATTTCTGTAAGTAAATTTAACTCCCATGGACAATAAAGTAATTTTAAGCATCAATGTTTATCTACACTGTACTTGTTCTACACATATATGTAAGCCAGCTTAGTGGAACTTGATAAGTTGAGGAAATGGTAGTCCCTTAACAGTAAAATTTATGTAACTTTATATGCTTAGAAATTTTGCATCAATACTGTGAAAGGTAATCTACTTCATAAATTTTTATTTTAAAATTTAATAAATTAAGTTAAATGATGATAATTACTTCATTACAGCATTTCATTTAATTTATATAAATTTTAAGTTTGTACGAATCCGATGTTCCAGAGGAAAATGCAAGTTGATGTGACCTACCTAGAAAAAAATCAAGAAGGCGGCGATGTTTACCTTGTGAATAATTAGGTGGGGGGTATATATTTTTTTAATTGTAAGAAAATAAGTAGCGTCAGGTGCCTGTGATTTGAGTATACTCTAATGTGAATATACACAAGTTAAGTTGCGACTGAAATTTGGTACGGACAGACGCACGGATAAACAGGAAGTAGATATCGGATTCGTACAAAAATGACTCCCACCATATGGCATGCTAAAACAAAGAGTGTGCTAAAATTTCAAGCATATGTCTTGAATACTTCCTGAGGAAACTGCGATGGAGATTTAGTAAAGAGAGACGCACGGACAAACAGAAAGTTGACATCGGATTCGTACCAAAATGAATCCCACCATATTGCATGCCTAACAAAGAGCGTGCTAAAATTTCAAGCATCTGCGATGAGTAGTTGCTGAGAAAACCGCTGCGGAAATTTGGTACGGACAGACGAACGGATAAACAGAAAGTTGACATCGGATTCGTTCAAAAATACATCCAACCATGTGGCATGCCAAAACAAAGAGTGTGCTAAAATTTCAAGCATCTGCGGAGAGTTGTAACTGTTGCTTAGAAAACTGCGACGAAAATTTTGTTATGGGTAGACACATACAAGGGTAAAACAAAAATGCCCCCCTCTTCTTCGGAGCGGGGGTATAATTAATCAACTTATTCATGAATTCGATGGAATAGAGGAATTCAAAATATATATTTTATATTTATAAACTTATTCTTGAGTCTGTTAGGTTGGAGGATATGTCAGGTTTAAGGATAACAACAATGTACGACCGTTTCTCGAAATAAACAATAAAACAAATAACACATTTTTAAAACCCAGTATAGTCTACTTATTATTTTTCATTGAAATTGAACGAAAACTGGGGGAGGAGTCGATTTTGAGAGAAAGATTGAATAAGCAAGCAGGCAAACACTTTATCATCATGTAAGCTCTGTTGTTTCAGAACAGCAATACTTCATATATTCATGCAAATAAAAGAGAAAAGACACATTATTTTTAAAATCATAATACGGAACAGAGTAGCCTATGTGGAGCACTGGTTACAGTGAAGGTTTAACTTCGTTCTAGAGTCGCGGAGTAAGGCTCATTCCTAAGGAGACCTCTTCTTCTGGCAACATATAAAAATAATTTCTCATGTTACCAAACGATGGCACGAAGAAGATCTCTCACGTTCACATATGTCGGGTAAAGGCTTAAATTTGCAGCCTTCCACATGCATCAAAAATGGAGAACGGAAAGGGGTTATACTATAAAGGGCTAGGCCGACCATAGCTTTGAGGGAGCATGTATATAATACAAACTATGCCTTCAAATCTCCGAAAAAAAATTATCTTCATGCGATAAGATTTTATCCGGAATCTGTTGTACTTTACAATGCATTGAAACAAAACCGTGCAACACATATACATGATTTAGATAATAACAATACAGACAAACTTAATAAAGCTCATTAATTACAATTTTATATTCAAACCGAAAGAAAAATGGATATCATTGTGATTTTATTGTGATTGTGTTTATCAAATTAATTACACATGCACTTAATCCGTCAAATCACTTTGTATATATCATATGAGATCTGATCCAAGCTATCCATGAAAAGCATATTATTCCTATGTTAAATTATATTATTCATATAAGGAATATACACTATACCTTATAAGTGTCCTGATGCTTTATAATATCATCAAAGAGTATTGAAAGAAGGTCTAATAAGAACTTGAATGAGATTTAAATACCGGTATAGAAACGGGAACGAAACGACTGAGCGGTTAAGAACAATTAAATCTCGAATACGGGAAGTACTTTATAGAAATAAATCTGTTCTTTGAGGTTATGGTTGATATTTTAAATTTACATTAATACTTGTATAAATGCAAAAGAAAAACAAAGCTAAAAGCTTGTTTATAGTTCTGCCCTCTCAAAAATAATGTATGCCCATTTTATCATATATATATATATAGAGAGAGAGAGAGAGAAAGCAGAAAGAAATCACATAAGGATACACACTTCCGTCCCAACCCGGGGTTGAACTCTCGACCAACGGAATCTGTCTCCTAGCAGTACAGGAACAGCGCGCTAGACCGCCCGGCCATCTAGGCAACTATTACGGGATGTATTTGTCCGTCAAATTCTAATTCTGGGCCAACCCTGAGTTTTCCTCTTATTGTTGAACCCAGATTCTTAAAACCTCCAACAAGTCAACACGAGTTACAATTTTTGTACTTTTATAGAGAATCAGCATGGACTATACTTTTACATGAGTTTGGGATGTATCAGCACCGAAGGTCTGATTCCAACTGACTATAATTTTTTACAAAAAAAAACATAAATACTGAACAAAAAAGGGGTAAAATAAAGGATTAACAAAAAGTATTAAGAATTCAAGTATTAAAAAATTGTTGAGCGAATGATGACATTTCAGTGACATGTATATAAAAGAGTTAAAGTAGATGAAAGGTTAAGTGTCAATAAATATAAACAGAAGTCAATTAAGGGATTAGGTGTCCATCTCTGATTGTGCCTCGGGTGGTATTACGGCTGTGCAGAATTTATAGAATTTAACACATTTGCGGAAATATACGGAAAGTTTTAATAACAATTTACACGAAGTCCGAAAATTTAGTCCACATAGTAATTTATGATAATTCCAAAAAGGTCATATTTTACACCGTAACACATGCTCCGCCTTCGCTTAAAACACGTCCTCGTGTTTTGAATTTTCTTTCAATAAAACCGGCCTCTTCTTGGTCTTCCTTGACATCTCCGGGATTGCCAACGGCGTTGATTTTCTAAAAAGACTAATTCTAGATGATCTCTTTCATCCTGCAATGCTTCAATGGTCTGCAGCATGGCGTTCTTTTGATCCCTTAGCTGTTAAGTAGTTTTTTTCAGCTTCCCTTTGAATTTTCATTACATATTGATTGTGTTCACTACCGATTTCGTTAAGTTTCTTCTGCATTAAGTCCATAATGACTCTGTCACCGTCAGCGTCTTCTTCTAATTTTTGAATTTTCTTAAGACAGGTCTTATTGGCACAGTTGTTTGATTGTTGTTTTAACTCCTTTTCCATTTCCAAATTTTCATTTTGTAATTTTCCGATTTCAGACTCAGCTACTTTTAATTTAGCCACCATGTTCCTCTTCTGTTCATTAGACATGCGAAGTCGAATTTTCAGCTTGTTCAGCTCAGTTCGCAAAGTACAAGATGTATCACAATACAATTGAAACTGACTATCACTTAGTGAATTAAATGGTAATTCTCGCAAAATCCGTTTGTTTTCAAGATATTTGTGCAGTCGTTTAGTGTCTCGCGCTTTTTTTCTGCCTGGGACTGGTCCATTTTTTACGGGTTTCGGCTCAGCCTTATTCATCTGTGTAAAACACATCCTTGAGTAATGTCCGATTCTGTGGCAGCGGTAGCACTTATGACTCCACGCAAAACATAAAACGTTAGGGTGCACATTTCCACACCTTCTGCACACTGGATGTTGACATGAAGGGAAGTTGAATTTCTTCCGTCTCCACTGCGGTCGGAAAGAATATTCCATTGCTGGTCCTAATAAGTGTTTATCTGCTTCGTCTATAAACAGCACTGTTAAAATCTGGGGTAACTCGCTTTTTAGCTCAAGTAGAGGTCCAGGATCTGACTACTACAAAGTATATGTAGCAGTCCCGGGTGTCGTTACCCTTAGGTTTCTCACACCAAGTATTACGGGATGTATTTGTCCGTCAAATTCTAATTCTGGGCCAACCCTGAGTTTTCCTCTTATTGTTGAACCCAGATTCTTAAAACCTCCAACAAGTCAACACGAGTTACAATTTTTGTACTTTTATAGAGAATCAGCATGGACTATACTTTTACATGAGTTTGGGATGTATCAGCACCGAAGGTCTGATTCCAACTGACTATAATTTTTTACAAAAAAAACATAAATACTGAACAAAAAAGGGGTAAAATAAAGGATTAACAAAAAGTATTAAGAATTCAAGTATTAAAAAATTGTTGAGCGAATGATGACATTTCAGTGACATGTATATAAAAGAGTTAAAGTAGATGAAAGGTTAAGTGTCAATAAATATAAACAGAAGTCAATTAAGGGATTAGGTGTCCATCTCTGATTGTGCCTCGGGTGGTATTACGGCTGTGCAGAATTTATAGAATTTAACACATTTGCGGAAATATACGAAAAGTTTTAATAACAATTTACACGAAGTCCGAAAATTTAGTCCACATAGTAATTTATGATAATTCCAAAAAGGTCATATTTTACACCGTAACACATGCTCCGCCTTCGCTTAAAACACGTCCTCGTGTTTTGAATTTTCTTTCAATAAAACCGGCCTCTTCTTGGTCTTCCTTGACATCTCCGGGATTGCCAACGGCGTTGATTTTCTAAAAAGACATTCTAGATGATCTCTTTCATCCTGCAATGCTTCAATGGTCTGCAGCATGGCGTTCTTTTGATCCCTTAGCTGTTAAGTAGTTTTTTTCAGCTTCCCTTTGAATTTTCATTACATATTGATTGTGTTCACTATGGCATGTCAAACGTTGCAATATTCTATCTTTTCCATTTGTATTGTATAACTTTCCATTTGTATTGTATAATTTTTCATTTGTATTGGATAATTTTCAATTTGTATTGTATAATTTTTATTTGTATTCTATAATTTTCAATTTGGATTTTATAATTTTCCATTTGGATTGTATAATGTTTATTTGTATTCTATATTTTCCATTTGTGTTGTAAAAAAAATCATTTGTATTGTATAATTTTTCATTTGTATTCTATATTTTCCATTTGCATTGTATAATTTCTTATTTGTATTGTATAATTTCTTATTTGTATGCGATAATTTTTCATTTGTATTGTATCCGAGGATTGTTTATTTATTTCGTTACGAAGGATGTCATTGGTCATAAAATTTAGTCTGTATAAAGGTCTCAGGTGCCCATCACAAACTTAGTCTGGTACCCTTCCCACAATTCCGATCGCGCACTCTCTACAAACACAAACTCGGCTCCTCTATTTGCGGTGCATGCTAAGGGACGACCATTTGATTCTCGGGGGGTGTCGAATCCGATTATTTATTTTCATTCTCTCGCAGGAGAGAATATTTATTTCCAATATGACCAGAGACAAGGAGAAAAACAAAAAGAAGAAAATCCGCCCAAACCCGAAAACTCAGTTTTTTGGGGTTTGGGGGTAGTTACCACCACTCAAGGTCAATTTATTTATTTTCTCAGTCAGCATTCCTAAGGACAGATTATTTATTTGCCATCTACCAGCGCTCCCTTTTTAGAATCCAATGACCGTCTAACATGCACGCAAATACATATGCCGCCGAAATATGGCTGAAATATTGCCGACTCGGCGTTAAACAATAATCAATCAATCAATCAAGCAAATACATATGAGCCCAGTTTGCTTTGAGCATCCGGAACATCTTCAACCCGATACAGGCTGAAAATTGACCAATGAAATCCTTCGTAACGAAACAAATAAACAGTCCGCGGATACAATACAAATGAAAAATTATCGCATACAAATAAGAAATTTTACAATACAAATAAGAAATTATACAATGCAAATGGAAAATTATACAATACAAATAAAAATTATACAATACAAATAAAAATTATACAATACAAATAGAAAATTATAGAATACAAATAAAAATTATACAATACAAATGAAAAATTATACAATACAAATAGAAAATTATACAATACAAATAAAAATTATACAATGCAAATGGAAAATTATACAATGCAAATGCAAAAGATCGAATATTGCAACGTTTGACATGCCATAGTTCACTACCGATTTCGTTAAGTTTCTTCTGCATTAAGTCCATAATGACTCTGTCACCGTCAGCGTCTTCTTCTAATTTTTGAATTTTCTTAAGACAGGTCTTATTGGCACAGTTGTTTGATTGTTGTTTTAACTCCTTTTCCATTTCCAAATTTTCATTTTGTAATTTTCCGATTTCAGACTCAGCTACTTTTAATTTAGCCACCATGTTCCTCTTCTGTTCATTAGACATGCGAAGTCGAATTTTCAGCTTGTTCAGCTCAGTTCGCAAAGTACAAGATGTATCACAATACAATTGAAACTGACTATCACTTAGTGAATTAAATGGTAATTCTCGCAAAATCCGTTTGTTTTCAAGATATTTGTGCAGTCGTTTAGTGTCTCGCGCTTTTTTTCTGCCTGGGACTGGTCCATTTTTTACGGGTTTCGGCTAAGCCTTATTCATCTGTGTAAAACACATCCTTGAGTAATGTCCAATTCTGTGGCAGCGGTAGCACTTATGACTCCACGCAAAACATAAAACGTTAGGGTGCACATTTCCACACCTTCTGCACACTGGATGTTGACATGAAGGGAAGTTGAATTTCTTCCGTCTCCACTGCGGTCGGAAAGAATATTCCATTGCTGGTCCTAATAAGTGTTTATCTACTTCGTCTATAAACAGCACTGTTAAAATCTGGGGAAACTCGCTTTTTAGCTCAAGTAGAGGTCCAGGATCTGACTACTACAAAGTATATGTAGCAGACCCGGGTGTCGTTACCCTTAGGTTTCTCACACCAAGTATTACGGGAGTCAACAAGTCAACACGAGTTACAATTTTTGTACTTTTATAGAGAATCAGCATGGACTATACTTTTACATGAGTTTGGGATGTATCAGCACCGAAGGTCTGATTCCAACTGACTATAATTTTTTTACAAAAAAAACATAAATACTGAACAAAAACGGGGTAAAATAAAGGATTAACAAAAAGTATTAAGAATTCAAGTATTAAACAATTATTGACGAATGATGACATTTCAGTGACATGTATATAAAAGAGTTAAAGTAGATGAAAGGTTAAGTGTCAATAAATATAAACAGAAGTCAATTAAGGAATTAGGTGTCCATCTCTGATTGTGCCTCGGGTGGGATTACGGCTGTGCGGAATTTATAGAATTTAACACATTTGCGGAAATATACGAAAAGTTTTAATAACAATTTACACGAAGTCCGAAAATTTAGTCCACATAGTAATTTATGATAATTCCAAAAAGGTCATATTTTACACCGTAACACATGCTCCGCCTTCGCTTAAAACACGTCCTCGTGTTTTGAATTTTCTTTCAATAAAACCGGCCTCTTCTTGGTCTTCCTTGACATCTCCGGGATTGCCAACGGCGTTGATTTTCTAAAAAGACATTCTAGATGATCTCTTTCATCCTGCAATGCTTCAATGGTCTGCAGCATGGCGTTCTTTTGATCCCTTAGCTGTTAAGTAGTTTTTTTCAGCTTCCCTTTGAATTTTCATTACATATTGATTGTGTTCACTACCGATTTCGTTAAGTTTCTTCTGCATTAAGTCCATAATGACTCTGTCACCGTCAGCGTCTTCTTCTAATTTTTGAATTTTCTTAAGACAGGTCTTATTGGCACAGTTGTTTGATTGTTGTTTTAACTCCTTTTCCATTTCCAAATTTTCATTTTGTAATTTTCCGATTTCAGACTCAGCTACTTTTAATTTAGCCACCATGTTCCTCTTCTGTTCATTAGACATGCGAAGTCGAATTTTCAGCTTGTTCAGCTCAGTTCGCAAAGTACAAGATGTATCACAATACAATTGAAACTGACTATCACTTAGTGAATTAAATGGTAATTCTCGCAAAATCCGTTTGTTTTCAAGATATTTGTGCAGTCGTTTAGTGTCTCGCGCTTTTTTTCTGCCTGGGACTGGTCCATTTTTTACGGGTTTCGGCTCAGCCTTATTCATCTGTGTAAAACACATCCTTGAGTAATGTCCAATTCTGTGGCAGCGGTAGCACTTATGACTCCACGCAAAACATAAAACGTTAGGGTGCACATTTCCACACCTTCTGCACACTGGATGTTGACATGAAGGGAAGTTGAATTTCTTCCGTCTCCACTGCGGTCGGAAAGAATATTCCATTGCTGGTCCTAATAAGTGTTTATCTACTTCGCCTATAAACAGCACTGTTAAAATCTGGGGAAACTCGCTTTTTAGCTCAAGTAGAGGTCCAGGATCTGACTACTACAAAGTATATGTAGCAGTCCCGGGTGTCGTTACCCTTAGGTTTCTCACACCAAGTATTACGGGAGTCAACAAGTCAACACGAGTTACAATTTTTGTACTTTTATAGAGAATCAGCATGGACTATACTTTTACATGAGTTTGGGATGTATCAGCACCGAAGGTCTGATTCCAACTGACTATAATTTTTTACAAAAAAAACATAAATATTGAACAAAAACGGGGTAAAATAAAGGATTAACAAAAAGTATTAAGAATTCAAGTATTAAACAATTATTGACGAATGATGACATTTCAGTGACATGTATATAAAAGAGTTAAAGTAGATGAAAGGTTAAGTGTCAATAAATATAAACAGAAGTCAATTAAGGGATTAGGTGTCCATCTCTGATTGTGCCTCGGGTGGGATTACGGCTGTGCGGAATTTATAGAATTTAACACATTTGCGGAAATATACGAAAAGTTTTAATAACAATTTACACGAAGTCCGAAAATTTAGTCCACATAGTAATTTATGATAATTCCAAAAAGGTCATATTTTACACCGTAACACAAGTCAAAAAAAACGCTATCGATGCCGATGGAATTCTCGCGGCGGCGCCCTACACTACAGGGTCATTGAGAATTGAATAGAAATACAGATATTTGAACATTAATTTTTATTATAGGATCGTTACCGGTAGATTTTGTAATGAAATTAATTTTATTTATAAAGCACAATTTAGAACAACTCTTAAACTAACATAACTGCCTTAAGTGAAGAAATATTAATATAGAAAGCACAGAGAAATTCGCTTTTACAAGGATACCTGATATGTAGTCGTACTGTTCCAAAACTTGAATTCTGAATTTAGAACATTGACCACAAAAGTGCATGTATGTAATTGTAATAATATTAAGCTCAGATAATACAAGCAATACGTACATGTATACTTTTCCAGCCTAGTGACCCAAAGAAGAACAAGTACAGACGGAATAAAAGCAATGTAATACACTGAATTGATTTAATTCTAAGGAATTTATGTTTATACAATGGAAACCCTATGTATAATCGTTACAGACGAGAATCCCTGTATCGAGAAACAGATTGAATAATTCGTGTCCTCGCAGAAAGTGTGCTATACTGAGGTATATTTTCGCTTGATTGTGTTTTAGGTTCCTTGAAATTTACTATTCGCTTTCTCTCAAGTGTCTTTTATATCAAATATGATCATAAAAAATAATTGAAGGAAAATACATAAGCCGCTATAAAAAAAACTTTGAAAAGGCGAAAATTTAAAACTATAGAAGTGTTACACTGGGTTGATTCGAACAATAACTCTAAAAAGTACTCATTGTAATAGTGGTCAGCTGTAATATAAGTTGAGCTATTCTGGCTATGTAAATTGATGATCTAAATATGAACCGGGTTGTTAAAGACAGGTTACCTTATTTATTTATTTATTATTTTTGTTTTTTTGGTAGTTTTTTTTTCTGAATTTCCAACCTAGAGCTGGGGTGCCCCAACAACATTAGCAAGAGTGTTAGAATTGCTTTAACTGAATATTGCTTAAATTTCTTCATACATTGAATGTAAGAGTTATGCTTCGTGGCATTGTTAAATCGTGTAAATTTTATTAAATATATCGGTTTTCTGGAAAATTCACCAAATTTGCTTAAAATTCCACTGATAATGTATTTAATTGGCTTCCTTTTATTAAAGAATTAATATCAACATAAAATTCGTTTTCTATATTATCAAAGGGAATTTTATTTGATCTTAAATGACGTTGTACCATTCTACTGCAGCCGTTTGATTCCACTTTTCCTTATTTTGTTCATAGGTATAATATAACACACAGGTCAGTATCAGAAGAATTTTTTTTTTGGTCAATCAGTATACATGTACTAGTAATTTCTGGGTTGAAATTTCTATGAAAAAAATAGTTCAAATGATGAAATTTTAAGGTGAATCTTGTACAAAATGTTAATATTTAGCAGGTGGCCACGCAGGAATAGATACATGTAGGTACGCCATGCAAATGTCACTGGGCAAAGTTTAAAACACATAACAAAAGTAATTCAAACTTGTTTGAGCCCCAGATCGATAATTACATTATTATAAACAATATACAAATATGATTAAAAAGGGTTTATTATGAAATAGTTATCTCTCCATCTTTAATGAATTTTCGCAAAAAGTAAACGGTACAGGTTCACGCATATTTGAAAATTGGTAAAGAAAAAGTACAATTTTAATCCTATGAATGCTGTATTATAATATTAACAAGATGTGTTCAAGTCCTGGGTTGATTTGAATAAAATTTGTACTGATTCTGATGCTACTGTAGACTCTCCACTGTTTTATAACCCTATGATCCATATTGGAGGTAAAACCTTTTATAGTAAAAAACTTTTTGACAATAATATTAGATATATTAATGACATTATTGGAGTAGATGGCTTTTTTATAGCTATGAATGCTTTTGCAATACTTATCCAGATATAAAGATTAATTTTTTAGAATATTCTAGCTTGATCCATGCAGTTAAAGCTTGGATAAAGAGGAGCAATTTCGATAAAAATTTACAAAAATCAGAAAATCCTCTTATTATGTCTAACTTTTATCTTGTATCAAAATGCAAAAAATCAAAAAACTTCTATGAAATTCTCAATAAAAATTCTTCTATAACAGCTGGTTACAAAAAATGGATTGAATTATTTGATTTGGATAGCAAGGAATGCAAAATAATTCATAAATTACCATTTCAAGTTACAAAAAACTGTAAACTCCAGTGGTTTCAGTACAGAATTTTAAATAAAATATTGGCAACAAATTCTTTTTTATTCAAAATTAAGAAGGTTGTTTCAAAGCAATGTACTTTTTGTCAAAAAGAAGAGGAGACAATTGAACATATCTTATGGGAATGTGATCTTGTACAATCACTCCTTGAAAACTTTGAATATTATCTCCAGCAGAAAAACCTCCATTTATCCATAACAAAAAAATCATTTATTTTAGGTATTGGAGGAAAAAATAATGAAATAGCTAATATCTTAATCTTATGGTTGAAATATTATATTTATACTTCTAGATGCACTGAAAAACCTCTAAATGTGCACTCTGCGATATCACACTTGAGTTATTTTTACCAAACACAAAAATATATATCATATAAAAATGGTGAAAAAGAGAAATTTGACTATCAGTGGAACAGGTGGAACCAACTATTTTTGTAACTCTCTCTCTTTCTCCCCTCTCTCTCTTTCTCTCTCTCTCTCTATATATATACACAGTTCTGTTAAAGAAAAGATATTGGACATTTTGTATATAATGAATTGTGTTGAAAAAATAAAATAATTAAAAAAAATATATATTAACAAGAGGCCCAAGGGCCTTAACGGTCACCTGAGTAAAACATGTACAATACAACAATTTAGAGGATCCATAAACTAATAAATGAAGCTTTGTTGCCCAAAAGCAAGAAAAATTGTATAATTAGCATCAACAAAATAATTGGTGTAGTATCTATCTGTCCTCCATTTATCACTATTACCATGCAGACTCTTTAACAAAATGTCTGTTTTCAACCCCATATTACTACTTCTCACATTGGCCTGTCTTGGCTTTTGAAGAACATTTAAAAAGGTAAGTTATTTTTGTCTCATTTTTTTTCATCTATTTTTTCCAAGTCTACATGATCATTAAAACTATGAAAGTACTTTTTGTATTATACAATAAATATTCTTGCATAATTCTCGTATTCTCTTAATCTTTCAAATACATTGTTTACAGTGATTAATTATCAAAGGTGGACAAAGGGGAATAAATTTGCTCAACAGAATACAAGTTAATATAGCCCTGGCCAGGACCAGAACTCTTGACTAAAAGGTCCAGGTGTTCAAAATTCTGGTAAAAATACCTTTGCATATTAAAACTTCTACTCTGTTTGTCTCGAATAGGCCCAGAAGCATAGGAGATTTTCAAAGAAATGCATTTTCACTATATTATTAAATAAATAAAGTCCCACCCTTACACCAGAACATCTGACCCAGGGGCCATGATCTAACAATTCTGGAAAGAGCCCTCGCTCATCATAACTATATACTTGTTTCTTTGCTTTATAACCAGTAGTAGAAAAAAAAATATTTTGAAAGCAATTATGCATTTTCACTATATAATCAAAAGAGTCCCCCCCCCCTCTTCACCAGAACCCTTGACCCAGGGGCCAAGTACTTCACAATTTTGGAAGAGACATTCTTCTTTATCATAACCATGCACTTCCTTTGTTTGAATAATACCCAGGAGCAGAGAAGATTTTGAAAGAATTTATGCATTTTTCCTTTATAATCAATAGAGCCCCGCCCTAACACCAGAATTCTTGACACAGGGGCCATGAAAATCACAAGTTTGGAAGAGGCAATCATGCTCATCATAACTCATCGTCGCTATGTACTTAGTTTATTAAATATCCAGGAGCATAGAAGAAGATTTTGAACGAATTAATGCAATTTTACTATATAATCAATAGAGCCCTGCCCTAACACATGAAACTCTGACCCAGGGGCCATAAAATTCACAATTTCTGAAAAGGCAGCCATGCTCATCATAACTATGTTCTTAGTAGTTTATCTAATATCCAGGAGCAGAGAAGAAAATTTT
Source organism: Saccostrea echinata (assembly GCF_033153115.1). Taxonomy (NCBI): domain Eukaryota; kingdom Metazoa; phylum Mollusca; class Bivalvia; order Ostreida; family Ostreidae; genus Saccostrea; species Saccostrea echinata. The sequence goes on from NW_026889782.1 coordinate 27,038,783, forward strand.
CAAAGAATTAATGCATTTTCACTATATAATCAATAGAGCCCCGCCCTAACACATGAACCCCTGACCTAGGGGCCATGAAATCCACAATTTTGGAAGAGGCACCCTTGCTCATCATAACTATGTACTTAGTTACTTTATTTAATATCCAGGAGCAGAGAAGATTTTCAAAGAATTAATGCATTTTCACTATATAATCAATAGAGCCCCGCCCTAACACCAGAACCCCTGACCCTGGGACCATGAAATTCACAATTTTGGAAGAGGCACTCTTGCTTATCATAACTATGTACTTAGTTACTTTATTTAATACCCAGGAGCAGAGAAGAAGATTTTCAAAGAATTCATGTATTTTCACTATATGATCTATATAGCCCTACCTAGCACCAGAACCCCTGACCCTGGGGCCATGGATTTCAAAATTTGGTAGAGGGCTCAATGCTTATTACAATCATGCCAACACTTTGCTTGATGTCCAGGAGTAAAGAAGATTTTTAAAAATTGCATTAATTTTGGTGGTTTTAGCCCCACCCCTCAGGCCCCAGGGGGGCAGGGATCATGAAATTCTCAAATTTTGTTTCCCTTTGCCCATAGATGCTATATGTTAAATTTGGTTGAAATTGGTTGAGCGGTTCCAGAGAAAAAGCTAAAAATGTTCAAATGTTAACGCACGACGCACACCGACGAAAACGGATAGCAATAGGTCACCTGAGTGACTCAGGTGACCTAAGAAATATTAAATTAAGCGAAATTATATGGTACCTAATAATAACCCTCTCTACAATGAACACAGAAGAGTTCTAATCCTGTTGTATTTTACTGCAGTTAGAGTGATCTTCCCTTGGATCTCAATCTAAATAATTTTAAATATACAGTGCAATGCACAATTGGCAATTAATTCAAGCACTCTTAACATTCTATATGGCCAAATTGAATTATATGAACACTTTGTTTATATGTAGTTTCCACTGACGTAAGCAACGGTGATTTTTCTTCATTGATACTATGTTGTCTGAACATTTTTCCTAGAGGTAAATGCCATGTATCGTATATTGAAAATTAAAAAGATCAGCTCAGTATTTTCATCTTTATACAATATAATTTCATTGGTGTCCAAAAAAAATTGCACTAGTGGATAGAAAGGGGATCCTTAAGTTGCTTCATACAAGACCTGTATATTGTTTGTTTGGTGCTGTCAATACCGATGTACGGAACAAAACATTTTTTTTAACATAGAACGTAAAATCTACATTTTATCTTTTATTCTACAATAGTTGTAGTTTCCTTACAGTTTCAACTTTCTGATATAATACTGGTATTTGAAGTACTGACAGAAATTTACACGAGGATGATGATGTAATTTATCTCGGATATGCTCAAGCTAAAAGCAATTGACGTCAAGTGACTTTACGGGCCAGCCCATTTTATCAATTTTTGCATAGCTTTCTAGCAAAGCTCGGATAGAAACTTGAAAGGTGCTTAAAATCGACTGGAAATTACAACAGCGGATTGCCGGACACTTGTCTTAGAAACGAAAAAGAGAGATATTTGAGAAGATAAGATATCCTTCCGCAATGATACGTGGTGAGAGAAAAACCAAGATCGTCAACAAAACATGGTCATGTGTCCAGAATTGATTGAGAGCAAGTTAAGAAATATGTAGTTTCAGAAATATCATCAGTTGAAGGGGGTTTTAAAGCAATCTAGAATTAGAATTGCTTAGTTAGTCTTTATGTTCCTAGCTGAAATCTAGACGAGATAAACAATGAATTGTTTAAGTAAAATATATATCAAACAGAGGGGAATTCTTTAAGAAATAGGAGCAGGCATGAGTGAATAGATCACACAAAATATCGGTATCTTAAAAAATCAAGCCTGTAATGTGTGAAATCGTTAGACCAATCATTTTTTTATTGCAGTTGAAATCAACAATTTAGAAAAGATGTCACAACAACTGCTGTTGGGTATTGAAAGGTAGTATCAGAGGTGATTTACTGTCAGTATTCGAACAAGAGGTCCATGGGCCACATCGCTCACCTGAGCATTTGGCTAGGAGTTCAATATTTTATAAGTGTTTTTAATCTAACTTAAAACTACACTAACTAAAGATGCTTCCAAATAAATATGTTAAATCAAGGCAATGCTGTTCTTGAGAAGATTTTTAAAGATTCGCAGCACAGTTTAGGCTGCAATAAGGAGGCGGGGCCTAATTTTTACGGGAAATGCTTACTATCACATCACACATAAATACATGTTCTTCAAATTACCACAAAATGAAATGATACGCTATTTTAAACTGTTGGATAGCTTTAAAGTACCTCAATACTTACTATTGCATGTATTTTTGTCGTTGGTTAAATCCCACACAGCAATATATAAACAATTCATTAATCGCAATGCACTTGTCAATGTGACGTCATATCGTAAAATTTGACGCAGTTTATATGCAGTGAGAGGCGGATCAAGTTATATTTTATACAATGAAAAATGTGTTTTGTAATTAAATAAAATATTATTTGCGGATATATAAGAGGCCATTAACTTGGATGCGATGTCTATTTTATGATTTTATTCATATACTTCCCGTAAATTCCCCAGACAAGTGAAACCGCCGTACATTTGTATGCAGATTCATTGAAGGGTAATAGAAGGGTCGTAATAAATCGATATATTGCAAGGGCATACCCTCAGTGAATTACGACAAGCTTCTACACAAACTCAAGAGGTATGACGATATTTGAAAAGTGCTGCGAACCTGATGAAATCTTGCAAATGAATTAATTATATCTGCATTTAATGTATTTGACCAGCAAAATATTCAACATACGGTCTAACAAATGAAATTTTAGCAATTATATAGTAAAATCTATATAGGTTCGCATCACTCTTCACAAACTACAAAGAGTGATGAAAATAATTATAAATTAAACTTAGATTTTTAACTTGGTTATGCCCTTGGAATATTGGAATTTATAGATGTCCTCAATACTGCAGGTATATTTGCTAAAATCACGTGACTGCCACATTACGTGACAATCTAGACGTCCTCAACATGTAGTTTTCAGCCACATTACATTTGTCCGATAATAGTAAAGGCCTAAAAAGAATCGCCCATCCTTGTAAAGAATGTATTTCCTGTCTAAAAAATTCGCCGATATTTCCATTTGCTACTTTAACTGTACTGCGATTTTTCCTATGTATTCCTATGCAAAACTTGATCATTCATTATGGCCCCACCCCAACCCCGGGGGTCATGATTTGAACAAACTTGAATCTATACTTTCTGAGTATGTTTTCGTATGGTTTCATCTTTCCCAGCCCAGTGGTTCTGAAAAGGAAGATGTTTAAAGATATTTCCTATGTAAAACTTTGATCATTCATTGTGACCCCGCCCCACCCCAGGGGGTCATGGTTTTATTAAACTTGAATCTACACTACTTGAGGATGTTTCCATATAATTTTCATATTTCCTGGTCCAGTTGTTCTGGAGAAGAAGATTTTTACAATTTTCTTATGTGTTCCTATATAAAACTTTGATCATCCATTGTTGTCCCGCCCTACCCCCAGGGGTCATGATTTGAACAAACATGAATCTACACTACCTGAGTATGTTTCCATTTACGTTTCTTCTATTCTGGCCCAGTGGTTCTGGAGAAGGAGATTTTTAAAACGCCCACCAAACGTTCACTATTTCTTAATTATCTCCCCTTGAAAGAGGGCGTGGCCCTTCATTTAAACAAACTTGAATCCCCTTCACCCAAGAATGCTTTGTGGCAAGTCTGGTCAAAATTGGCCCAGTGGTTCTGGAGGAGAGGATGAAATTGTGAAAAGTTAACGACAACAACGCTAACGACGATGGACAACGGACAAATTTTGATCAGAAAAGCTCACTCGAGCCTTCGGCTCGGTGAGCTAAAAAGCAAAATCAGGCACGGTCTAATTGGGAGAGGATCGTGCAAAGACGATATCAGTAAAGTTTCTTTCAAAATGTGTGTGACATCTTATTTCTGTTTGTCACGAAATATTTCAAAGATTAACAAGTGTAGGGTATTTTAAACGATCTTCATTGATTATCGATTACTTAATTGATTAGTGTTTAACATTTCCAAAGTTTTGAAAACGTTTACTGAAATAAAGAGAGGATGGGGTTATTGTTTATACATATGATTGATAGTAGTGACCACGGGAAATATAGTGGTAAGCTGGAATCATTTGCAATTTTACTTTGACGCAGACTTTACGCGAGGAGCTAATAATCGCAGTATTTTCGCCATCGCAAATGAAATTCTATTCATGGAAAGTATAAATGGATACATGCATACACAACTTTTTTTGATTCACAAATTTGTTACACATGAACAAATGATATGGTCGTATATGTGGATGAAAATGATTTAAAGATTATTGAAAACAATTAGAATGTTTCTAATTTTAACTTTATATTCTATACATACGTTGAAGAGCAAAGGAAATCTCGTTTGACATGCAATTGAAAAATACTTGAAGGGGTGCCCTTATTCCATCAACATTATATCAACATATCACAAAATGTTTACAATACCATGTTTGACTTACAGTGCCGACCCAATTTTTAGAAAGTGGCTCTTAAGATATATATTTATTCGTGTTAAAAATTCAACAAGGAATTACATGGATGAAGTAATTTAAAAGTGTGAAAACAAATGGTTTGTCTTTGTTCCTTCATGTTCAAAGTCCTGCGAGAACTGAGTAGAGATTGATATTACATGGTGAAGCCAAACAATGTGTCACAATTAAGAGTTAATTACACTTTCTGAATTGAAAGATTTTAGATTTCTTTAATTAATGTTTCAGTTAGGCCATCTTTAAAAAAAAATGTTTATCAGGCACAAATTTTTTTTGTAACCTCCACGAAACGATTATTTTTTTCTTTTCATTCACTTTCTCGTCGTGTCAAGTTTTTAAATATATTTTGAAAATTCAGCATTGATGTTGAAATTTTCGATAAAAGAAATTCCCCATCTACCTACCCGATTTGTTAAACCTGAGATGAAAAAATGGCCTTAGAGAGAATTTATGTTCAAGCAAGCATGTTCAAGAAGTTTTCCTAGTTGATCTAAGGATGTTCTTAGCTCTCTTTAGGACATATCTTAGGAAAGTTTCATGAACACACCCGCAGATTTCCCGATCATCGTAGGTCTTACTGTGGCGCATGCGTGAAATTTAAATCATTAATGTGGCGAGGGCACTTTTATAGTGTGGGGGCCGCCACGGTAAAAGGGCTCATGGAGAACCCTATCATGTCCATGAATCCATAATTCGTGTTGACAAGAAATTAAGGAGAGAGAAAGATAACGATTTTATGTATAAAGTACCAAAGACAATAGACTACATGTATAATACTAGTAGTCTATTATTTCATAATTATATTGAATGTTGGATATTTGGGTCCAAATCAAAAGTTAATGAACACATATTTTAGGTTAAGGACACATACTATTATTTTTTAAAAAAGGAAAATAAATTAAACCCCTAAATATACGTTAATAAATAACTTTAGGCACGTAAAAATTTATTAGTTATTCAAAGTATCTAGAAAATGCCCTACATGTATTAAGTTTTATGGTAAAAAATTATAATTCTAAACGTCACAGAAAGTTTAAATTTCATTTTATAGAAATCTGATATTTGCATCATATTTTGAGTGAGAGAGACTTTTCCTTCATTTAATTTAGATCTGTGTTTGCCGGTGGCTAGTGAGAAGTCACAGATTTAATCTAAGGCCCAAAGTGTGGGTAGGCAAAGAGTTCGCCCCCCTCTCGATAGGGATTGGGGGAAGAGGAGGGGTCGGTGGGAGCTTTTATACGAAGACATCTACGGTCATGTACGATTATCACCTACAATTTGACGAGTGAAAATAATATTGTAAACATTTTTTTCAGTTTATATCATGATATGAAGACTACTTACACAAAATTAAGAATTTTTAATATATTTACTCTGCTTAGAAAATATGGAAACTTCTTTACTGAATAATCTAAATACGATCAATACATTTAATTTCCTACTAACCAAAAATATATTTCCAGTAATATTATTTTCATTTTCTGCACTAATCATGGCCCCTTGTTGCTGTCAATGATTTTGATATTGTCTGATACAGACTTCATAAAACACTCGAGTTTCGGATTTAAAAAAAGTCTAGCTATAGAAGTTTTGTCATTAAATATATAGTAAAACTGTCAACGTTGGATAGGTATAAAAGTACGGATTGCTAGGAATACCTTTTTGGCATTTGCAACAAAATAAAATTAATAGATCAGAATTATTATCATCTTTTCTTCCCTATTTTCCAACCATTTTTTTTTTATCCCCGAGAAAATGATGTGTAGGCTACAGCCTTTTGCCTATATGGAATATACGCCACTGTTTGCTAGTGACCATCTTTGTCAATAAAAAAGGTGAAGGTAACGAACACTGATCAATGCCCCCCCTTCCCCCCCCCCCCCCCAAATACAAAGAATACAAATCTGTGAAAAGGGCATGCCAAAAAAAAAAGAACAAAAAAACCCGGAAATCCCAGAGGTGGGATCATGTGCCTTGGAGGAGTAAGCATTCCCTGTTTGTTGTATGACCCTATATGATCCTGGAAGGGAAATAGCTTTTGTAAATGTGAACGTCGTCTATTATAAAAACTTTCTATTCTGAAAACTGTAGGAACTGTGACTGGGGCCATAAAACTTAGACGAGCTTACTTTTGATCTCGGTCTCACTTTTATATAAGGAATTAATAGTGTAAAAGTGAGACTGTGATCAGAAGTGACATCCCTACAAAATTTATGTACCCTAATAATTATATAATAGTGTTGTACTTTGCATGCACTATGCCTAAATAGTAGTCAGGGTTTGACACATGGTGCACGAGCCGGAGGCGAAGCGTCGAGTTTGATCTGATGATCCGCGCCTGTCAACGAGACGTGATACAGCTCATCGGATCAAGTTACTGTTATAATGATAAATTTATTATATACCTCTTTACAACTAGCAAAATATAATAAAAGGAAACTTTTTGGATCGATTACCTAACTTTAAACACCATTAAACAAACCATTTTGTCAAGGAACTTTTTGATGCGCGAGAATAAAAACGTCATTCATCTGTGTACTACGTCATCAGTTTCAGAGAGGGGTGATATGGATTCAGAAAACCACAGTGTGGCGATCCGGAACTTCGGATTACACCGTCAAGTGATTGCAAAACTGAGTGACAAAGTTGGGTATATAATAAATAATATTAATAGTAGCTTCATTAGAATGTGAAATCAAGTTCAATTACTATTGAAATAAGAAAAAAGCGAATCAAAAGAAGTATTTTGTAGGAGGAAAAAGAAAATCCTCACAAACAAAACAAGAATTTTTTTCCCCCTCTATTTCAATACGATGGGTATTTTCAAATTAGTAATTTCATTTCAAGAAACATTGTACATATCAGCTAGTAACTGACATTATTTTATTTTATCCTTATAAGAAAGGATATTCGTTGATATGTGGTTCTAGATCCGTAGTCATAAAGAGGAAACATAAAAGCGTGCGTGAAATTTTGACGAGAAATTCAGGTATCCGCGAATTCACATATAAATTCCAAGTCAATTAAAAAAACTGTACGCATGTATTCTTACTGTCATTTTTTTTATATGATTAATACTGTAGATCACTAAATTTTCGCGACACCTTTTTTTCGCTAGATAGATATTGACTCTTTATTAGCGAGACAGAATATTCACAAATTGTGGTTATTGCTTTCTATAATCTTTAGGAATACTAATATACGCGAGAATAAAATTTTTGCGAGCACTCTGCCTCGTGTAATTACGAGGAAATAAAGCGAATAAAAAGTGATTAACAGTAATCAAGGGTATCAACTACTTTCTATTATATGCAAGAAGCATATATATTATAATTGGTTACTACAAAATTACAATACAGTATTTGTGAAAGAAAATTGCTGTAATAATTCATTTTTTAAGTATGTGCATGAAAAGTATATTGCTTGACGTAATTGCTCTAAACTGTGTAAGTAGAAGGAAATGAAGAAAAAAAATAACACATGATAAAAAGATAAAACGATTCACCAATCAAAAAGTAACAAAAAAGGAAGAAATATAAAAATAACCAATCAGAATGGAACACGGAAGAAAAATTGCTTATAAAAATTTGTAGTTTCTTTGACTTGAAAAACTTGTTACAGGATTCTATAGTGTAACACAAGCATCTCCAAAGTGGGCGCCGTGCAGGTATGGTCCCATGTTCTTTTGAAATTTATTTTAAAACATATTTTTGATATAATTTACAATCGGTATATGCCTCAAACTATTTTAATTTGAAGCAATCCGAAAAGCACGATTTATTTAATTGAATGTAGAAAAATAGAATTTTGCTACGCAGTCCAAACGTCTACATTTTTTGTGTCTTATCAATTTCAGCTCTGAATGTTCTCTAAGTGTTAAGTGATTTTACTTTTAAGTTAAGTTACTTTCGTAGGAGAAATTTAAACTGTTTAGAATCATTTATAAAAATCTTATTTAAAAATTAGATTAGAATTAAGTTACGGCCACTAGGTTACTCCTCTATAGAAAATTTAACATGTTCAAACAAAGATGAAAAATTGAAAATATATTTGACATCTTTATACTTGAACATATAATTTACATGACTGCTTCTAAGCAATAACCTGGACATTTTTTTTCAAATATATCTTTGTGCATCTAAAATATTTTATTTCGAATGAAAAAACATACCAATATATAAATGAATCCATTGTTTAAAAAAAAAAGATAGCATTTGTACAGTGTCAAAAGTTAATCACAACAGACGAATAATTAAACGGGTAATAATTGATTAAAAAACAAGATGGAACGCAAATTCTAAATGCTAATTTATTATGTACATTGTGGTACTTTTAATAATTCATTAAGTCCGTATTTAAGTACCGTATATTAAAATCTTTATACTTTTAGATTCTTTATACAAGTATAATACAAGAAATGAACCGTTTTCGTGCCCCTCTCTATTTTCGTTCTACCCTAGCCTCTCTCTCCGTTCATCGTTCGGCCTTTCACTATTCAGCGTTCGCGTTCCTTTCCAACTCTGTTCATTATTTATGTATATTTATTTCTCACAAAATATGTACCGTTTAATTTTCAAGGTTATATTTTAAATAAATGCAATTATTTGCAGAAGTATCCCAAGATGACTGTATCCAAAATGGCTTTCCTGTTTACTCTCTTACTGTCTGTCAGTCTTGTCATGAAAGGTGAGAACATGATTGGAGAATAATTTATTGTGATTTCAGTACTTACTGGTTCATTTGGTGGTTTTAAAATATAAAGGAAAAAAATTGTATAATTCTCATTTCTAACTCCTTTAAATCAAAATGAAAGAAACTACGTAATTACACTTTTATCAGTTCAGAATAATGAACTTAGTGAGTTAAATTCATATCAAGGTGCAAGATCTTATTTTCTGACGATATTTTTTGGATAAATCCGACCCTCGGGCATCCAACTGAAATTCTGTGTCGTAGGACCGCATTGGTTAATATGAAAATCATCAAATAAATATTTATGAAAATTACAATATATATATATATATATATATATATATATATATATATATATATATATATATATATTATATATATATATATATATATATATATATATATATATATATATATATATATATATATATAAAGAGAGAGAGAGGAGGGAGATTTACATTGATGTTTATGACGTAAAGTATGTCATTTGTTTTATAGGGACTGATGCATGTTTAGAGTGTGCCAGTGAACTGGCAAAAGTAGGTTCCTCGGGAGATTTGTCAAAAGCCTGCAGGTTGAGTACATCGTTAATGTTCTATTCCTTATTTGAGATAGTCATTTTTTTTCAAGGTTGAAGTTACAAAATGAAACAATGTGGAGAAAAAATCTGCATTATTCCCAATGTGTAAATTTACATCCAGAATACTTAAGTGATCCAAAGCTGTTTCGAAAGTGTCAAATTGTATAATTAACACAAAGGGATTGGTTACAAGTTCTTACAACTTAGGAAAACCTAGTAGTTTAAGTCTAGAGAAGACAGCGAAGGAGTTAACCAGTAATCTGTTGAGACTTTTTTTTAGTTTAACAATTACAAATTGTAAAATTTTAATCCTAATGTTTTCTTAACTTGTACTTAATTTGAATAAAATTAAATGAAAACTATGAAAGAGAAGCATTTTATAAGATTTTAATTTTTTTTTCTTCAAATTATCGTTATTTATGTACCTAGGTGTAATCTACTCATGTCCCAGTTGTAGGGTAATCTAACCAAAACAATAACGGAAAAAGAATTATAAAATATTTTCATAGAAAAACCACTCGTTATCAGTTGTCTTAAAAAGACTTGTGTATCCTAGTGTAATGTTTTTGATCTATTTAAATCCGATCGAAAATGTTTGTGAAAGAAAATTAAAAGAAGACGGAGGACCACCTTCCATTCGATAAGCTATTCTTCTTATCTAAGAACCGAAGCTAAAAAGCGTTTACTGATAAGCAATATATTTAACAAAACTTAATATTTAACTAAACCATATGCTGTGTATCACTGAAATTTACAATGAAAAGCACATAACGTTCTGAAAAAGAAAAAGTAGAGAATACTATTATTTTTGCTTCAACACTATTTGATTATGGAATAAATCTTATATATATATATATATATATATATATATATATATATATATATATATATATATATATATATATATATATATATATAGTGCCTACAAGAGTTGCCTGGATAAAGGTGGAAGTAAATGTGACGCAGCCAAACAAGGCTTGTCAGGGCTTGGATGTTGTAAGTTGAACATTTCATTTCTAAAATAAAAGATGCTTATCAAAGAAAACTGACAAACCTAATAGTCTCTGACTGTATAAAGAAAACGTTTGATTCCAAATTTCTTCTATATAGATTTTAAATGCAAGACGATATACTATTATTTTTTTTAGACTTAAATTGTAAATTTAGTATTTGAAAACTTTATCTCTAAATGGATTTTTTTTCAGCTGGTTCTGGAACTCCTGTCCTCAGTATGATGACCATGGTTCTGGGAGTCGTATTTCTTGGACTTCTGTAATCAATTTATAACAAACTGAAGGAAACTGCCTGAAAAAGATATTTTGTGCACTACAATAATCTATATATCGCAAAACAAATGACAAACGTGCAACATTTTTTTTTATGTTTTATTGGTTTCAGATTCTCTTCAAAACATTGAGCGATAGTTAAGAAGTCCAGATAAGATAATAAAACTTTTCGCTTATTTTACTCAATCCCTTATTTTCTAAATTTTCCATATACTAGTAGAGAGAGAGAGCATTCTTATTCACTTTTCTTTTTTGTTTTCCTTATACCACAAAAATACTATTAAAGACAATTTTAAATAATTCTTTTAATTTGTTGGTAATTCGTATCAAGACAGAAATTAATATAGCGAAAACAACTGAGTTGAAGTTGTCTGAAATGTAAGATTTGCAGCAATTCATTGAGACATGACCAGAAAAAAAAATAAAGGGATCATTGTTAGATTTAACTTTGCATAGTATTAAAGATTAATAATATCAGGTGAATGCTTTCATAACAGACAAGGATACAACTGGAGAAAAAAAATGAGGAAGTATATATTTTAATTATATTTTCCAAACTTGACACATTTTCAATTTATCAGATCTTATGATCTTGGGAAGAAAAAGATCAAAAACAGGACGGAAGTTGATCTTTACAACTATCTATATATGTTTACATTTCAAATAGCTGACCTCTTGATCTAGAGGAGATCTGGAAATGAAGTTTAAGGAGGGAATTCGTAATGTTAATCTTTTTAAAAAATCAGGGAAGAAAACTAGAGATAAAAATGAGTTAATCTTAATGTGAGTAAAATAATAACTTGATTGAATATGAGATACGTTTGTAACACAATTTTTGACATATTAGTACGGACCATAGTTCATCTCGAAACTTTGTTTCTCATAAGGTCACTATTGAAGAGAAAAATTTCAAAAAGCAAGAAATTTCCTAAGACTGACAATAAAAAGGATTCTTAAGGGTGACCAATGTGACTACAGCGATCACAAGAAAAAAAAGAAGGTTAACAAAATTCCTAACTCCAGTCTTGGATAACAATATCGGTATAAAATAAGAAACTTTACCTGAATATTATCGAAGAAAGTTTTGTTAAATGTTCCAGACTAGGCGTAACAGTTTTCCTTATGTTCTGTTAATTGATTGATTATATGTTGTTTAACATCCCATTCAAAAATTTTCACTTATATTATATGCCGTGAAGGGCTTCAAAATTTAAACCTTTAATCGGCACTCAGGGCCATTGAGCAGTGAGGGTTCTTTATCGTGTCAGTGCTTACCGTGACACAGGACCTCGGTTTTTAAGGTCTCATCCAAAAGACCCGTTACTTTCTCCTTTAGTGCCGGACGCTTAGCGCAGGAGCAGTTACTACCTATGTTTACGTCTTAGTCTGACGAGAATCGAACCCGGGCCTCCCAATCACGAAACGAGCGCCCTACCGCTAGGCAACTGTAACCATTAAAAAAGCGGATAAGTAACCTCGGTGCAACTATATAATTATGTTTATTTACATTTAAAATGGCTTGAATTGACGAACTTTGAAGCAGTCCTCGAAATGAATTTAAGGAGTAGAAAATTTCTGTAGCCTATATCTCCAGACATCTTCATTTCAAGGAAGAAAAAGATTTGATAGAAAGATAAACACGCTACAGGATTGAACGGAAGTTTGTTTAGTTATGAATCCGCTCATTACACCATATACTACACAGAGATTTAATTTTTTCATGATCCACTCTGTAAGATTTTCTGTTTATAATAGCGTCATAAACACACTATAACGACGTCCATCTTCATATTACTTGAAAAATCCTTTAAAAATTAATTCTTAAAAGGCGTAATTATTTTATTTTCACTTGTAGTTTTTAAATCTTATTTATTTTGATAAATTTTGTTGAAATAATTGCTTTACAAGTGTAAAAGCTTTATTCCTTATTCTGCGCAAAATATTGAGCAAAGAATGCCTTGGTCGGCCCCTTAAGAAGACGTACTAAATCAAACCTAAGCTGTAGGAGAGAGAAAATGCTTTCCCGGATAATTAAAACTTATTCCTAAAGATAATTTATAAGTCTGGATTTCAATTAATTTGCAGCTATGTATACTTTTGCCAGAATAGACGTGACTTTAGCAAGAGTTATTATCCCTTAGCTGCCATATTGGAGGTCAACATACTCAATCTCAGTTATATTTAACCAATTGTAACTTGTCACGCTGGTCATTGTGGTGTAGGAAACTTTTTTTTCTGAAGAATTTACGTTTATGAAAGCCTTCTTTAATTCAGAATTTTCATCCAATAAAGATTTTTGACAAAAAATTCTACTAAATATGTTAAAACTTAAACAAAGAATTTAAGACAAAAAAAGAACAGTCAATGGATGTCGGCGAAGGGAAGGAACTCAGAAAGAAAATGCGTCATAAACGCTCTTTAACCAGTAACTTAATTGCAGTGCTTGCCTTTTCTGTTTCTGCAAGCATGAGCAAATACAATCGTGATACTTTGCTGTATAGTGCAGAAAAAAAGGTTCCTTCTTAGCCAAAGAAAAATGTAAAACTAAATATTTTGTACTATTTTAAACAGAAAACACCTTTGAAAAAGTTCTCTATCACACACGTTATGCACCTCTAATTGTTTTTTGAATTTTGAGAAAGAATAATCAGAGGAAGATAGCAAACAAACGAAACACGACAAACAATTCCAATGATTGGTCATCGATATAAATAATTATTTGTTGTTTCACAGCAAATATACTGTCTTCTCTATATATTTTTTCTGTCAAATGATTTGTCTAAAAAAAATCTTTCAAATAGCTACGAAGACTGGAAACATATAAATGTACTAATGTGATAATACGGATGAAGTATATCTTTAAAAATATTCAAAAATAGAAGACGCAAAATACTCTTCTACAGGACCTAATTCAATTTTTTTATCTTTATATTACCCAAGTCCTTCTTCTTATTGATGTTGTATTTTTTTTATTTCTAAGTTTCTTATTTTATTTCCATAATTTTTAATTATACTCAAAGAAAAAAAAAAAGATAAAAGATGGCAATGGATTATTTAAGGTAGAAGTACTTTTAAGACTTATTTTACAGACAAACGGGCACTATGGCTCAAATTTTTCCTTCCATTTTTTTTAAACTAATACGTCCACATAAGAAAGCAAATTCTTATTTGAATATAATAATATAAGCAACATATGTTAAATATATGATCAACATATGTTTATAAACATATGTTAAACATATGGTGCTCGTTTTTATGGCGAACATATGTTTCAGAACATATGTTTAACATATGTCAATCATATGTTGCAATTTTACCTGTGTAGGTGGAGTAGAAATCTCAAAAAAATGTTAATAGACAGACAGACGGACGACGCATATCTTATTAAAGCATAAACTCTTCTGGTCTCTGAATCTACAGTTGAAAAGTGAGACTGAGATCAGAAAAGAGCTCATCATAATTTTAAGGCCCCAGTGACTGGTCACTGATCAGTAGAGATAAAAGGAACAAATTCATAGGTTTAATCTGGATATAATAGGTTGCCTGAATGACTCAGACGACCTACAAACTTATATTTTCTTGAAATAACATTGCAGTCTTTTAATCTGCTTTCCATTCGAGTAATAAAGACAATAAAATAAAGGAATCATTGATAGATTTAACTTTGCTTTGTATAAATGAACAATAATACCAGATGAAGACTTCGATAACAGACAAGGTACACTCCAGACAACTGGAGAAAAAAAGAGGAATTAAATATTTTAGTTAAATATTCCACACTTGACACATTACCAATTTATCAGATCTTATAATCTAAAGAAGAAAAAGAACCAGAAGAGGATGAAAGTTAATCTTTATATTTTACATTTGAAATAGATAACATCTTGATCTGAAGGAAATCTGGATGTGATGTGACGTTTAAGGAAAAAAATGTAATGATAATCTATTTAACCAGAAGTCTCTGATGAGACTGTAGCTCTACTGGTCTGTACATATAACAAAGGAAAAGTAGCACTTGGATTTGAAACTTTGCAACATGCAACAATAAATAGAATTCTGTATCTTAAAATAATCATCTTGTGTGCCAAGTTATATTGAAATCAAACAAAAACTGTTGGAGGAGTAGCGTTTTGAAGGAATTTCACAAAAATTTCTATTTTTAGTAACCATGGCAACACCGTTCATCCAAATCAAAAACCAATGCACTAAATTTTGTACTGTAAACCAACTATTATTCGCGTCATCTTTTATTTGCGATTCATCAGTTTAAAAGCAATCCACTACGATTAACTTTCGAAACTCAGGAAACATTCTCTGCATATAAAAAACAAAATAAATGATTTGCGGCGATTAATATTCCGCGAGTAAATGAAGGTCGCGAAACTTGGGAATATTTCTCGCACGCGAATAAAAGTTGGTTTACAGTATTTAGTGTAGTCTACGTGTGTGCCAAGTTATATTGAAATCAGACCAAAACTGTTGGAGGAGTTGCATTTTAATGGAATTTCATAGAAATTTCTATTTTTAGTAACCATGGCAACACCATTCATCGAAATCAAAAACCGATGCACTGAATTATGTATCTTAGTGAAGTCTTCTTGTGTCAAGTTATATTGAAATCAGACCAAAACTGTAGGAGGAGTAACGTTTTAAAGGAATTTCAGATTTCAAAGTATTACATATAAATTTCTATTTTTAGTAACCATGGCAACACCGTTAATCGAAATTACAAACCAATACACAGAATTACGTATATTAGTGTAGTCTACTTATATCCCATGTTTTATTGAAATCATTTCAAATCTGTAGGAGGAGTAATGTTTTGAAATGTTTTCAAGGAAATTTCTATTTTAAGTAACCATGGCAACACTTTTCATCGAAATCAAAAACCGATACACAGAATTATGTATCTTTGTGTATTTGACTTGTGTGCCAAGTTTTATTGAAATCAGAGCAAAACTGTAGTAGGAGTAGCGTTTTGAAAGTATTACAGAGAAATTTCTATTTTTAGTAACCATGGCAACACCGTTCATGGAAATTAAAAACCGATATACAGAATTATGTATATTAATGTAGTTTACTTATATGCCAAGTTTTATTGAAATAAGATCAAAACTGTAGGAGGAGTAGCATTTTGAAAGTTTTTTTGAAAATTTCTATTTTTAGTAATCATGGCAACATCGTTCATCGAAATCAAAAACTGATCCATAGAATTATGTATCTTTGTGTAGTCTACTTGTATGCCAAGTTTTATTGAAATCAGACCAAAACTGTAGGAGGAGTAGGGTTTTGAAAGTATTTTCCAGAAATCTCTATTTCCAGTAACCATGGCAACACCGTTCATCAAAATTATAAACCGATATACAGAATTATGTACCTTAGAGTAGTCTTCTTGTGTGCCAAGTTATATTGAAATCAGACCAAAACTGTAGGAGGAGTAGCGTTTTGAAAAATTGTTTACAGACAGACAGACAGACGGACGACGGACACATTACTATCGCATAAGCTCTTCTGGTCTCTGACCAGTAGAGCTAAAAATCAGGGAAGAAGAACAGAGTTAAGAGTGAGATAATCTTAAAGTAAACAAAATAATCACTTGATTGAATATGAGATACGTTCGTAACACAGTTTTTGACATATAAATATGGACCCCACTTCATTTCGAAACAAAAGGCCAACTGCTTTGTTTCTTATAAGGTCAATATTGAAGGGGAAAATTTAAAAAGCATGATCGATAATAAAAAGGACTCTGAAGAGTTATCTGTTAATTAATTGATTGTATGATGTTTAAACGTCCCATTCAAGAATTTTCACTCATATAGAGGTCACCGTATGCCTGTAAAGGGCTTCAGATTTAGATCTATACTCGGCACTCAAGGCCATTTAGCAGTGAGGGTTCTTTATCGTGCCAACGCTTAGCGTGACCTCGGTTTTTAAGGTCTCATCCGAATAATCCTTGATTTTCTCTTCTGGTGCCGGGCGCAGGAGCAGTTACTACCTAAGTTTACGTCTTAGCTCGACGCATCGCGGTGAACGAGCATCGAATCCGGGCCTCCCGATCACGAAACGAGGGCCCTACCGCTAGGCTTCTGTAACCATTAAAAAGTGGATAGGCAGGCTGGGTTACAAATATCAGTGTTCTTATATATTTAAAAAGGCTTGAATTGACGAACTTTGAAGGAGTCCTCGAAATGAAATTTGAGTAGGAATTTTACGTAGCCTATATCTCAAGACATCTGCATATCAAGGAAGAAAAAAAAAATGATAGAAATATAAACTACAAGAAAGCACGTTACAGGATTGAACAGAATTTTGCTTAGCTATTAACCATCTCTTCACACCATCTGTTACACAAGTATATAATTTTTTATTATCCACCATTTCAGACTTCAGTTTATCGTAGCGTCATAAACACACCATAACGACGTCCATCTTCATATTACTTGAAAAATCCTTTAAAATCGTAATTCTTTAGAGATGTAATTATTTTTTTAACCTCTGATTTTTTAGTCATGTGAAATTTGATAAATTTTGTTGAAATTTTTGCTTTACAAGTGTAAAAAGCTTTATTTCCTTATTCTGCACAACGTATTTAGCAAAGAATACACTGGTGGGCCCCTTTAGACATTCTAAATCAAACTAAGCTCGAGCAGAAAGAAACGCTTTCCTGGATAATTAAAACTTGCTCCCAAAGATTATTACTTAGTCGGGATTTCAATATATATGCAGCTTTGTATACTTTTGCCAGGATAGAAGTGCGTTTAGCAAGAGTTATTACTCCTTAGCTGCCATATTGGAGGTCAACAAACTCAATCTACGTTTTATTTAACCAGTTGTAACTTGTCATACTGGCTATTGTGGTATAGGGAACTTTTTTCTGAAGAATATAAGTTTGTGAAAGCCTCCTTTAATTCAGAATTTCCGTCCTCTAGAGGTCCCCCCGATAGTTCTAGATCTGGTACACGTTTAACTTTGGTAAGACAAAAAAAGAAGACAAAGAACAATCAATTGATTGGCCTGCAAGATGTCGGCGAAGGGAAATAACTCAGAGGGAAAATACGTCATGTGAAATATTTCTTAAACACTCTGCAACCAGTCCCTTTAAGTGCAGTGCTTCCCTTTTCTGTAAGCATGAGCAATGCAGTCGCGATACTGTGTTGTATAATACAGATAAAGAGGTTTCCTTATTAGCCAAAGAAAAATGTAAACAGAATATTAAGATTTATGTTTCTGAAAATTTCGTTGAAAGAACTCTCAAAGTTAATGCATCTCTCTCTCTCTCTCTCTCTTTTTTTTTTTTTGAATATTAAGGAAGAAGAATCAGAGGACGATATGAAACAAAAGAAATACGATAAACAATTCCAATTATTGGTCATCGATATAAATAATTATTTTTGTTTCACTGTCTTCTCTTTTGCAGAGAACCTACATTTTTTAAGTCAAATTGTCTTAAAATTCTTTCATATAGCTAAGAAGACAGGAAACATTTTATCCATAGTGCCCGTTTGTCTGTAAAAAATAAAAGTCTTAAAGTACTACTACCTTTAACGATCCACTGCCATCGTTTATCTTTTAAGTAAAATTAAAAATATGGAAATAAAATAAGAAACTGAAAAAAAAAAATATTACAACGTCAATAAGAACAAGGACTTGGGTAATATAAAGAAAAATTTGAAATTTGCTGCTGTAGAAGAATATTTTGCGTCTACTATTTTTGAATATATTTCAAGATTTACTTTAGCTATATTATTACATCAGCACATTTATATGAAAGCAGTGCAAATAACATTTCCTTCCATTTTTTTTTTAATCAATACATCCACATAATGAATATAATAATAATCCATGAAATAATTGAATTTTTCAAACTATTTCAATATGTCTTCTGTTTTGGTCAGATCCAGTCATTAATCTTTCGCCTCCTTTTATTTGTAATTCTAACCATAATATTTTCTTCAAGGACAGGGCGAAAATCAATGCTTGATAATATGTCCAAAACTACATTTTGTTAACAGGATAGGGAGGTAAAGTAAAATAAATTAATGATAGTGTTTTCACTCCAGCAGAAATTTTCGTTAAAGTAAACAGTGATACAAGGTAAATAGAGTTGTGATTTTATCACTTCCGTAGCGCAGTTAAATCATACTTAACCCTTGCATGTAGTGGATTAGGATACAGAAACATTTAAAATCACTTATTTTAAGAGTACATCATTCGATTTAAGTTGCTGTGAATTATAAATAAATATTGCTTAGTGATAATTTGAGGAGGAATATTTACATGTATAACGATTTTCCTAAACAAAAAAATATAATAAGGAGAATGTTATTCTAGCAGTAGCGTATGTTACTTCAAACTGACCATAACGCTGCAGTATTTCTTGAAAACAGAGTAAACATGTACATTTTTAATTTTTTTTTTAATTTGAATTGGGTCCATAGTATGGAATTGAAAGTCATTTGTACACATCAAAGACATGTGTTGGCAGGGTGTCGGAGAGAACAATTAAAAAAAAAAAGAGTGAAAAAATTAAAACAAAATACTTAGATGCTTGGGCAGATTCAGTTTTATTCTTAGCAGAGGATTTATTTACAGTTACATACATGTAGCAGTACTCCATGCAATTCTCAAGATAGCAATAGTAATTTATTATGAAACGATATGATTACCTGTATATTCAATATGATGACTTGCTGATTCTTTTGAAAGTCGCTTTCAAAAATTATGTTTACAGGCAACACAGATTTTACTTCTAATTAAACACTTCTGCAATTCGGCATCTCACTGAAGAAATCGGTTAAAAAAATCTCAACTGAGATTATAACACAGGGTTTTTCAAGAAAAAAAAAACCCAGTCAATTTGATGTTTCAAAGCTCGCCAGTTCTTTAACGTTCAATGAATTTACATCTGGTTTTACTCAATGAATTTAAGGACAATGTAGCAAAAGCATTCACACAGCAATGTAATTCACAAGAACATAAAGGAACACTTAATTAGCAATCTAAAAAAACAACGATCATACAACGGCATCTCTTCTATCTTAAATAGCAATCTCAATACACAACGATCATACAACAACATCTCTTTTATCTTAAATAGCAATCTCAATACACAACGATCATACAACGACATCTCTTCTAAAATAGCAATCTCAATACACAACGATCATACAACGGCATCTATTCTATCTTAAATAGTAATCTCAATACACAACGATCATACAACGGCATCTCTTCTACCTTAAATAACAATCTCAATACACAATAATCATACAACGGCATCTCTTCTACCTCTCTAAATTAAATGAATTAAACATGTTCTCTTACTAGTTAATTCATATTTTTTTTCTATAGCAATAGGGACAAAGCATTTAACCTATTCGGGAAAAAAGTTGTAGGAATTAAAAATGTTAAAAGCATAACTAATTCAGATCATTGGGAGGAGTGGCATTTTAAAAGATTGAAATACGCCCTTTTGTAATAGCCTTAGCTACACGGATCTTAGTACCATTTCTTTCCTTAAGTAGTAGTTATCCCATATAATATTATTGGCTGCTCCGATATGAGTATACTGGCAACGTTCATTTTTTGCTATGGGAAATCCCAAATATCTGTCCGATAAAAACATGAAGTAGAAATTGCACAAAAAGTGTTTAATAAAGATTCTATGAAAGTACAATTAAATTTTAATCAGTGATATAGGAAGAGTTTCGGATAAGAAATCGGTATCCTTGATTTTAAAGACAGACATGTTAAGCTATGGGAAACTTAAACATATGTCCGTTCAAAAAGTAAAATAAGAGATGCACAATGGCACTTTTGTAACAAAGATTCTGTGGAAGTCTCATTAAATTTTGTTTAGTGGTATAAGAGGAGTTGCAAATAACAGATGGTTACCCCAAGGCGTAACGGACGGACGGGCGGACACCCAATCACTATACATCCCCCCGCTTTTCAAGCTTGGGGGGTCTGCTTTTTTCTGTAGATTTTTGAATTTATCAATCTCAACTATCTCTCATCGTATCATCCTTGAAAAGAATCCATCAGCATCAATAAAACGTTAATATCATTGTTTCAAATCACCAAGTTCACACATGGTAGGGAAATACTGGCTCCATGGTGAAAAAATTCATTCATTAAAAGTAATATTGGACCAAATGATCGCTAAGTCGAATTGTGAGTTCTACATCTTTATTGCATGATAGTGAGGTTAATGTCTTTACACATGCGAAAAATAATATAGTTCGAGGGCAACGCAGGAGTCCCCGCACAAAACATTAAAATATTGATTTCCTCACTACCAAATTATGCTTTAATGTGTCAATACAAAGGGACATACAAGAGAGCTAACAAAATACCAATTTATACTTATTATTCAATAATAAATAATTCTTTTAATTTAATTCTTCTTCAAAATCTTTACTTAATTCTATATGGTTTCCAGTTTGCTCTTTTAAATTTGAATTAAATGATTACGGATCGTTTTGATGAATTTTTTAAATGCTTACTTGATAAAACAATATTCTCAAAACTAGGAATGTGTTGTATTTTAAACATCTGTTGTTTGATTTCAAAGGACAAGGTTCGATAATCCATGAAAAGGCCAAGAGTGTAGAAGTGAGATACTCCGAATCGGCCTTGCACACTAAATATATGAGATTTCCAATACTTTCATTTCTTGGCTTTATAGAGAGCAATGATGGAATTAAAATTACACCCACTATCTGCAGAATTAAATTGTTGAAAATCCTTGCTGGGACATTAAACCACTAACAATAATTACACATGTATCGATAGCAAAGTTTAATTTTAGAAGGAAAAAGATGACTTTGACTTTCCCCAGTTGTCTTGAACGAGTTTATATTCTGGATATGAACAATGCCACTTCCGAGTATAGCCAGGGAGATAGGTAAATAGACAACATTGATACGGAGAAAAATTCAAAATACGTCAAATTGAATTTCTAAATTTTAAGTCTTCTTTATTTGAAAGTCTTCTATCTACTATTACTCGCGCTGCATTATATTAAATGTAACAATACATTATATTACATGTAGCAATATATTATATTACATGTAAAAATACATTATAATTTATGTAACAATAATGCGCAGAAAACGTATGTAGTGAAATAAACAGTATGGAGACTGTTAAAAGGCAGGTCTGTTGTTTCAAGGATATTTAGATTGATGAAATTGTTTTGAATTTTTCCTTGATGTTCCCTGTTTACAAATACATAAACAATTTAGTACAATTTTATATTTTATTTAAATATAAAAAGTGAAATAGGAAGACAATATCTTACCCTTGTTCAATATCAATGGAAAAAAAGGTAATATGAATATTATATATAAAGAAGATGGGCGAACAAGGCAAAATGCCTATAGTACTACAAACATGGTGAAAAATTAAGTCTCAATTATCACAAAATTTAAATATTTTATCTAACATTGTAGTACACTTTATGTACAAATCTCACAAAAATTTATTTTATTTTGCCTTTGAAATAACACACGCAAATTAAATAGGGCTAAAAGGACCATTTTCTCATACTTTAATACAATTTTTCGATATGAGTGGGTCTTTACTCCATTTTTATGAAAGTTTATCCTCAAAGTTTGCTAAAAATTTATATTTTTTGGTTAACATACATATGTACATGTATTAAAGACCCACTACACATTAAAAATACACTTTTATGACACAATATTCGCATCTTTCCGATAAATACTTAAGTCCATTTAATCAAAGGTCATATCAACAAACATGATTTAAATGCCACTATTCATCAAGTGCTGTGTAGCCTAATGGTTACCGCGTTAGTCTCAAATGAAACTGATACTCAGGATTTTTATTGCTAGAGTTCGGACCACACGGACACCACTTTCTTTTTTTTTTTTTAAACAGAATAATTTTTGCCGAGAAGTTTTTTCTCGGAATTTTTTTTATCTGATTTCATAAACTTCAATAATGAGAACTTTAATCTAAATACTAAATTCACAAAATGAATATGATTTTTTAACAAATATTTTTGAAGCTATAGGAATTCTGCACGCCTTGTTCACCCATATCTTTATTAATATATTACTATGTATATCTTTCAAAAAATGAGCAAAAATCACAAGAATATTCAGAGCTCTTTCTGTCCGAAAACGGTTTTTGTTTATTATTATAGTAAAAAAATTAGAATGAACACAGATAGAATAGTTTTGTTTCCGATTATATTGAGCCGTCTAGGACACGCTATTTCTGTCCAGGTCTTGTGGCATCATTAGTCTGAGTGAAGGAATTAGAGTTCCTAAAAGCATGGTCAGAGTACTTTGGACAGTAGTTCCAGAGCCATTTGCAGCAGTTTTAGAAGCATCTGAAGTTCCTGGGACATATGCTGAAGAAAATGTTTTACATGGTTTATGTATTAGGATAGTATATGTATTAACTACGTTTGATTTAAAAAAATGAACTTGCTATACATATCTTAGCCTTTATAACCTGCTTTCTCAAATACACGTTTTCGCGTGAAATTTCTATATATCCATATTAGTAATACGAATTTCTCCGACTATTGTGTCCTGAAAAAAAAAAAAAAAACAGAATTCTCTGACAAGACTGTAGCCCTACTGGTGGATACAAGCAATAAAGAAAGATGTATCTTTGAATAGTCAAATTGTGTTTAAAATCTTATTGAATTTGGACCAAAACCAATTTTGAAAAAGAATATTTTGAAAGAATTTCAAAGAAATTTATATTATCAATAACCATTGCAACACCGTTTGTCGAAATAAAAAACGGAAAAGTAGTATTACATATCTTAGTGTATTCTATTTGTGTAGTTTTTATTGGACCAGTGTATTCTATTTGTGTAGTTTTTATTGGACCAGACTGGTGTATTCTATTTGTGTAGTTTTTATTGGACCAGTGTATTCTATTTGTGTAGTTTTTTTGGACCAAACTATACGAGGAGTAGCATTGAAATGAATTTCATAGAAATTCCTGTTTTTATTAACCATGGCTACAAAGTTTGTCGAAATCAACACCAATATACAGTTATGTATCTTATTTGTACTTGTGTATCAAGTCTTCTTGAAATCGAACTAAAACTTAATTAGGAGTAGAACTTGAAATGAATTTCACAGACGTTTAGTAGCTTTGGCAACACCCTCTGTCGAAATCAAAAACTAATATTCGAAGTTACAAGAGTAGTATTTTGAAAGAATTTCACAGAAATTTCTATTTTTAGTTAACATGGCAATGCCGTTTGTAGAATCATGTATCTGTTGCAGACTACTTGTGTATCAAGTCTTATTGAAATCCCACCACATCTGTAGGAAAAGCAGCATTTTGAGGGAATTTCACAGAAATATCTATTTTTAATAACCCTAGCAATAACATTTGACAAAATTGAAAACCAATATACAGAATTATGTATCTTAGTATAGTTTACTTGTTTATTTAGTCTTAAAAAAAGCATCAAAACTGTACGAAGAGTAACATTTTGAAAAATTGTTAACAGACGACGGATGGACGATTGAAGCCTTACTACAGCATCAAGTATTTTGATCTTTGACCAGTACAGGTTATAAAAGATGTATAAAAGCGTGCAATTAAATCTAAAAATCTGAGCATGGTTATTCTGAGTTGGGATTTAAATGAAAGTATTTACAATATTTCTTTTTGATCATGTCATACATGTACCAAACAATTAATGAGAATGTGTAAAAGCCCTACTTTTAGGTAGACATTTAGCACCGTCAAATCCACAATTAGGTGTATCTGGTGGCACTGATGTTCTGTTTCCGGCCCAATGAATCTTCTTAGATGGGATCGGCATATATTTTTTAACGTTGCCAAAGAAATTAGCCACCACCTGTTTAAAAACGTGCTTAACTGAGAAAACCACATGGCAGGCAAATTTGTGAAACTCAGAAAGTAACAATTATTATCCGAAGTCGAATACTTACTTCAAGTAACGAAAACATCTTGATGCTTTTCCCAGAATATTTTGATTGATCATAAAAGGGTCAATTCCTTCCCCAAAAGAATAATGATTCACTGTCATATAATCTTACTTTCTAATACAATGTTAGAAATACGCAAATTTTACACTAAAGGGGGTTTAAAGCAGGTGTACAGGTATGGAAAATGAGATTTCTTTCAACTGTTACATGAATTGCAATATGATTTACTTTATGTCGGGCTCAAGGTACTGACCTCAAAATTTCCTGACATCGGGTTCATGTCTAGAAGAGAAAAGTCGGAAGTTCTGTCTCCATTAATGTCAATGCTGACGGTACCTGTAATACCTAAACATAACAAAAAAGTAACACATTTCAGAGCTTCAACGGTATACATATGACAAGACGTTATGCATTTAAGACTTCCACTGGCTACATCTACACGACAAGAATTTCAGATTTCCACCGGTATCATCTATTGTATCTGACCATAAGTCTGTTATAAACATCATAAAAATGGCGGCCGAAATATCAACATTCAGAAAGCCGATTTTCATTATTCAACTAAACAACTTGTTGACTCTGGGTTGTTTAATAGTCTATATGGTAATTTTATGACCTCATTTAATGACGTACCAAACCGTAAAGTATCTTGCACTACAAGATCGATACCAAAGGTTTTAAAAAATGTCTACTTATATGAAAAATGCCAAAGTATATAAGTCTAAGCAGTTCATGCACAACAGAACATTGTAAGTACGCTTTGTGTTAGTCAGTCAGAGAAGTTTCTGAAACGATACAGAAGCACGGAACATGTGAAAACCAACATCGAAGAGGCCATCCAAGAAAACCGAAATCCGATTGAAGGATACATCAAATTGTAAACCCAGCAAAAGGAAAAACTCTTTAGGGATATATCCATAGAAATCAAGACAAAATTACCCGATGTCATTTCTCTACGGAGGGTGAGAAGGCCCTTGAGATTTTTTTCACTTCAAACGAAGAAAGACAAAAAACTAATAATTTGGGCTGTAAATCGCACTCGCCGTGTAATTTGATGTTGAGATAAAGCACACTGGAGAGTGAATAATCTTTGGATAAAGGTGATATTCAGTGATGAAACTTAGGTTGTCATTTACCAGAATGTGCGAGTTTATGTATGGAGAAGACCAGACGAAGTATAGCAACCAGCATGTGAATATTGTTCTGGAGCAAGCTTCCGCTCAGTAAATTCTTTACTCAAAAGTAAACAAATTTTGTCCTCTATCTTGGTCGCCCGCGAGACGCAGTAGTTAAAGTGTCTGCTCGCGGAGTAAGGAGTAGATCCTTACGTCGCGGGTTCGAATCCCACTGTGGGACGTGGAGATCGGTTCTTCGGAGGAGACCGTGTAAACCGAGGTCCCGTGTCGCAGTAGGTGCTGGCACGAAAAAGATCCCTCACTGCTCAATGGCGCAGAGTGCCCAGTATAGGTCAAAATATGTAGCCCTCCACCGGAAAGTGGTGGAGTCTCCATATGAGTGAAAAATTCTCGAGCGGGACGTTAATTAATAAACAATAAATCAAACAATCCTTTATCTGGAAAATAACGAAACTTTTAAATAGTTTGTGACGTGAAAGAAACAAGCACTGACGATAATCTGTTTTCAAAATATAGTAATTTTTGTTATTTAAGAATCTTCATATAATATATTACAATTATGTACATTTCTAGAGATTTTCAAAATTTGCCTTTTTTTTTGGGGGGGGGGGGGATATGCTTTTACTGCATATAGTTCTTTATATCCTGTCATTGCTCGTCATTTTCCAAAGGAGTACGACAATGGTCTGGGGGTCCTTACATAAAGGGTACTTAAGTCTAAGACCATGCTTCAGTAAGATTTAAGTACAGTTTTAAACGTAAGACCGTACTAGAAACATGCTAAGATTTGACAATCTTAGCAAAACTTAGGCGGCCTGTAGAGGTGACTTAAGTCTGTCTTAACTTTCTTAAACATATATTTAGTACTATTTAAGTTTGACTTACTATGCTTAAACATTCCTCTAGTTATATTATGCATTAAAAGATATTTTTCTCTATTTAATATACTGGTATAAGAATTTTAGTTTTTCGTCGGGGGGGGGGGGGTGTTATTCATCACTTTTCCCGATATCACTCTCTAAATGACATACATGTAAATGCAAAATATTATTTTTGGGATACATTTGAAATATTAGTGGGGCCTAGGTTATAAACACTAATCATTATAAGTAAATTGTATACAGTAATCATGTTTGTTTACTGTGAAAAAATTAGATGGAATGGTTTTAAAAGTTGTAGATGAATTAAAGGATGATGACTAGAAAATTAATAAAGATTTTCTGTAAATTAGATTGAATGTAGAACGCAACAAGCAAGGATTCAGACATTGTTCACTACCGTTAACGTACGAGAGAGAGAGAGAGAGAGAGAGATGTTGTTACATGTAAGTTGGAGATGTACGAAAAATTGTTTTCTGAAAACAATTCTTTTCAATCCTTCATTAAATTGTAAATAAGTATATCATAAAACGTCTGCAGTCTCTGCTTACTGATATGGGAGGAACAAAATTCAAATATCCCTATTGTTTTTTACTTTTTTATTAAGAGTTTCAATTTCAAGTACATACGCTCGGTTATCGTGCCATGTCTGCGAGAAAGACAATTTGAAAGCAAGTGAACATTTGTCAAACGAAAGAATAACAACAAACGGTAAACTGAAAACATCGCAGTCTCGAGAGATTAACAATATTCACGCATTTACAATGAACCACTAGTGCCACTTTGTAAGCGTGCAATATTTGTTTTCAGATATTCAGAATTATTTAAACAGAATTAATTTTAATCAATTACGAAATCTAATCTAACCTACCTAAAACCGATAGGTAAGGACGTCAACTTTAATTTACATGTGATAAAAAACGTAACTAAATCATATTTACAAATACATATATAAATAAATTGAAAAACTACGATGATTCATAAAAATATTTTGAGCATAAGTTTGACTTAGCTAAGACCTAGCTAAGTCCGTTTTATGTTACGGTTTAAGACATACTTAAGTACTACTTAGGCAGGTCCTAAGATTGCACCTAAAACATACTTATGGCCCTACTTAAGTCAAAAACTTAGCAAGCTTTATGTTACGACCCTCTGGTCTGTTCATCCAATGCCACTAAACCGACTATGATATTAAAAGTCTTACTTGGCCTTCACAATCTCCGGGCATAACCATCACTGAAAACTGTGGAGAACCATAAAAATACTTCAAAGACATGTGAAGAATATCCATGACCACGAAGGCCATAGCAAGAAAGAGAACGAAATTTGGCGGTTATTGTCTAAACATTACATTCAGAGCTTGTACGCTTCTATTCCGCGCCAAACTCCTTAAGTTATTAAATCTAAGGGGCAACAACAAAATACAAGAGATAAAGAATTTAATATCTTAAGGTATTCCATCCCTAATGGCCTCAGATTCAAGGAATTTGAATAAGTAACAGATGTGTGCGGATGGAATACTCAGTATATTCAGACATAATACCCATTTATTACTATTAGCATGTAAGAATGGAACGTGTCCTAATTTATGACCTTGACCTTTGTTGAAGAGTTATCTCCCTCATTTTTTAAGTAATAAAAATCAATTTTAAAAAATCTATACGGTAAAAAAAATTGTTTTCAATTGTCATTCTATTTCTAATGATTAAATGCATCTTTCCACCACAGTATTTATTGATATTATTATTAATTGAATTTTTATTTTAAAAAAATCGCCTGTCTCCATAGACTTTTGCAATTTCTGTTAATTAATTACTGCTTAGTTAATTACATTTTTGAAACTTTCTCTTGGTAAATCCTTTTCTACTATAAAATTCTTTGAATTAATATCAGAGTATTATATACGTGATAGATATTTAAGGATACAGAATTAGGTCCTATAAGGGATTGAAAACTTTATGGGTTTTGCACTGTTAGATTTTATGTTTTCACGCTGCGTTACGTTAGCAATTTTCATAATAGACTTATAGCCAGGTACTCTAGATATGACAACTAGAAGTTAAACAATTCAGAGTTCAACCGGTAATCCTACACATGACGACTGGAAGTTACCCAATTTAGAGTTCCACTGATCATGATATTACCTAACATGACAACAAAAAGTTAGGCATTTCACAGGTAAAACATGTACATAACAACGCGAAATTAAAGCTGAACACGACTCGTAAATAGGCTTACGCCATTTTCGATATTACAATCTAAGATATCAACACCAGGCTATACTCTTCGCATTCGTTACACTTGACTGCTTTATTGTCACGGGTATCGGCGTGGAATGGCGACCCGTGTTCGTGCTGGTTATCTTGCATTACTTTTGTTTACCTTTTATTGCAGTTACGTATATTTGTGTTTATTTGTATACACTGCACTGACTTGTGCAACTGTTGTAAATCTCTTTGGTATCTTAAATTACTCTCCTGCACTAGAAGAAGCACACAGTTATTTTTTTCGCTACCAAGTGCTGTATAGCATACGTCCGTCTACACCGGTGACAATTGATTACACTGATTAGTGATCAAGTGAGCGGCTCTATATATGGGGGCCCTCAGATATAGCGATAGTCCATTCGAATATGGCGGACAGATTCTTTTTACGAAGCGTGTTCAGCTTTAAGCATTTCAGAGTTCTGTTGGTAATACCATCACATAACATCAAAAAGTTATTCATTTCCAGTGGCGGATCAAGGAATCTTGAAAGGGGAGCGACCAGTTTGGGTTCAGGGAAGGGGCCCACAGCCACACCAAAAAATTGATTTATCAAATCTTATGTATAATTTGGACACAAAAGTATGTGTGTTGGGGGGGGGGGGGGCTCTCTAAATCCGCCAGTGATTTCTGATACCAGGTATCAGTGATACCTACACATGACCACAGGCTTTATGCATTTCTGAGTTCTACCTAAATAAAGCTGATTACTAACAACAAACAATTTTTCTCTTTTCAAAACCTGTATTTTATGCCGCTGCGAATAATTCTTTTTCCTCCTCCATGGAGCAAGTAATTTACAAATCTATACTGCAATGCTGAATTAATGCATATTTTAAAATTCTCAGATTCATAGTTTGATGGAAATAATCCCTTGATTTACATGTATTTGATCAACTATTATCAAACGATTAAATGCGATATTCAGAAAGAACATGGGTTGTGCTTACCCTGAAATGTTCTGTTGGACATCCTTTGAATAATTTCTGTCCCATTCGATATAGAGCCGTTGCTGGCAAGAGTCTCATTTAGGGCGAGAGCATACAGTATCACAGAGTCGTGAAAGGCACCTACAAAACTGTTCACCTACAACAAAACCAAAGCAAGATAACATGTTATCCATAAAACGCCATTTCCAAACTTCAAATATCACCAACAATTGAAAATATAACTTTACAAGGTACGAAACATGAAAGTGTAGAAGGGTTTTATAGTCGACATTTTAAAAGATGTAATAGATACTGCTGCAGAGCTTTGACCATTATGTTGAGTGACAGTTTGCCTTGTAGGGAGTAAGAAGGCAAAAATACAAATTTGACCATTCAGCAAGTCAAGCCGAGGGATTTATATTTAAGTGTCAAGATTGTTGTCAAATGTTTCTAACAAATCAATGAAATTTGAAGATAATGAACAGTATTCAATCTGAAAAGTCCAATGAAACGATGCCAATTTGGAGCAGAGCAAACAAGGACCTCAAAATTTAGGGGTGGGGTCAGGTGCCATGGAGGAATGAGCAACCCCTGCCGACCGGTCACACCCGCAGTGTGCTCCTTGTCATAATCGAAAAAAAAAACGGAAAAATCCGTAGACAGTTCAGCGTATAAATAATGACCTAACAATTAGTAGTGAAAACGTCAGTCATGACTCAATGATAGGTTGAATGTGCTGACAAGGTCATCGTATCGACCGTAAAACTTTCAAAATGATGACTTCAAACGAGACTGTTGATATCGTATCGACCGTTAAAATGGAAAAGATAATATTGTAGGCCTAAATAAGAAAAATGGACATGAAAGTATAATCCTTATACAATCAAGTCTAAAATTTAGGACATTGAGAAAATTGTATATACAGCATGGAAAAAATGTTCAATACCAAGGAAGTGTTGATGAACAATATACAGAAGCGTATTAATTAGGGCCGCAGCAGTATATTTTATTAATTTGTTATAACAAATTGATAATTTGTTAAACAAATCAATAAAAGATACTGCTGCGGCCCTAATACGCTTCCGTAACAATAAGCAAAATACGTGCAAGTACATTTTTTTTAATTTATTTTGTCCAAATAAAATATCAAGAATGATAAAATTGATTTAATACTGTAAATGTTTTATATTTAGCGTGTACGATATTTGGTGGAAATTCACTTTTGAACAAGTTAGCGTAGATTTGATTTAGTGCATTTCTCTTAATGTTCTTTTTTGCATGTGCATATATGCAAGACATTTAGCGTTGTACTTGAATTAGCGGAAGTTGCTTTCCCTCAAGGGCGCTAAAAAGAATACTCAGCCAAATGTAATACGTTTACAGTAATTTACCCTGATTCCAACATTCAATTTGATCGAATGGCAGATCATTCTTACTACAGATATGTAATTATTTATCTCTAATATGAAGAGTTCAAAACAACGGCAATTAAGACAACCAATCAGAAGTATTTGTGATATTCCGATTCATTGTTCCCTTAGTTAACCGGTAAAATCAACTTGGGCTCGCGAATCTTGCTGATTGCTGAAATAAGCTCGTAAGAAAGAATGATTATTTTGAATGAAATACACAATATATTTGAGAAGTGGTGTAAATCAGATGTGGATACTTTAAAACTCTAGGAAAATTTTAGAAAATTTGAAATGAAAATTTTTTACCAAAATCAATAACCTCAAAACCTACGGCTTCAACACTGTTTAAAATCATTCCCCAGGATGAATTTAAATCCAGATTTTTTGACATCAAAAACAGCTGCTTTTTTCAATAAATTAATGGAACTTGTAACTTTACATACCTTGTTATTGGTCAATTGAAAAATTATTTTGTTAAAAACATGATTTACACACAAGTACACTGAACTTGAATTTAAACTAATGCTTGAATCTCTGATTGACAATAGTAATCTAGTTTTTGGAGATAGGTCTTCCAACAATATGTCGGAATTCCCATGGGTACCGATTGCGCCCCGTAATTAGCTGCCTAATTTTTGTATTCATATAAAGTAGAATTTATTCATAAACTTGTACATGAGAATAAGAAATCACGTGGTGTGGCCTTTAACTCGACATTTAGATTTACCGACGACCTATTATCAATATAAATAGTTACTTCAGTTCATATTTCGACTAGATATATCCCAACTTCTAAGGAGTCTGACACACCTGTTTCATATTTAGCTATTTTAATTTTTTTTTTTTTTTAAAAATACGTGAATGGTTACTTAACAACACAACTTTTCAATCGTCAACTTCCTTCATTTACGTAGTAATATATCCTTTTCGCCTGCATATGGGGTTTATGTCTCCCAGGTTGAATCGATAGGAAAAAGCATGCTCTACGTATGAAAAATTACTAAAGCGATCCAAGCTATTGACAAACAGGTTGATGAAACAAGAATATCAACAGTCTGGTTTGAAATTATCACTTTGCAAGTTCTGTACAATGATCGATACAATGATCTTGTCAGCAAATACAATCTATTATTAAGTGGAATGCTGACCGACGTTTTTGACACTGCTTGTTAGGTCATCATTTAAACACTGAATTGTCTACGGAATTTTTCTGTTTGCCCGATCATGACAATGAGTACACGACGGGTCTGACCGGTTGACAGGGGATGTTTACTCCTCCATGGCAACTGATCCCAACTCTGATTTTTTATTACAGGTTCCTTTTTACATATGGAGTGGCGAATTATCCAACTCTTTGATCGATGGCTGAGCAAGTTTGGAACAACTAGAGAGGAAATTTACTCCGAATAAAGGAAATGGATGAACGAACAGAAGGACAGACAGAATGATAAAAAAAAGTTCATCGTATATGAAGTGTTACAGATGCTTAATTATATATGTGTGTGTTTGTCTCTAGTGGTCTCTACTTTTCTATTATATATAGAGACGGAAAATTTTGCAATGGTTTCTGCCTTTCTTATATCTAAAAAGATGGATTCTTGTTTCTCCAGCTAACCTCAATATTCTTTGTATTGTTTTCTTATGTCTAGAAAGTAGGATGATATTTGTCAGAGCTCTAAGTACTCTGTGGGTCTGAATCGCTTGTTCCCATCCTTGTTTACGGCTACCCTCATGTTCTGTGCAACAATTGATGGCTGCAATATATGCTTTCCCCCGTATGGAATACTTCCTGAAGGTAGTCTTGAACATCTTCCGATTACCCGATATTCTGTCCTTCTTTAATACCCATAACATTCTTCTTTCCAGAGAAGTCAGAAAAGACATTCTTCCATTAAACTTGGATATTTTCAAATGCTGAGATTTCCTAGCAGGGTGTGGTTTTGCATGGCGTTGTATGTGGAAAAAACTTCTGTACATCCTCCTTTATAGCATGAATACTACAAACTTTACTCTATAGTGATATATAGCTGAGTACTCGAATGCTACAAACTTTACTCTATAGTGATATATAGCTGAGTACTCGAATACTACAAACTTTACTCTATAGTGATATATAGCTGAGTACTCGAAAGCTACAGACTTTATAATGATATATAGCTGAGTACTCGAATGCTACAAACTTTACCCTGTAGTGATATATAGCTGAGTACTCGAATACAACAAACTTTACTCTGTACTGATATATAGCTGAGTACTCGAATACTACAAACTTTACTCTATAGTGATATATAGCTGAGTACTCAAATACTACAAACTTTACTCTATAGTGATATATAGCTGAGTACTCGAATACTACAAAATTGACTCTATAGTGATATATAGCTGAGTACTCGAATACCACAAACTTGACTCTATAGTGATATATAGCTAAGTAATCGAATACTACAAACTTTACTCTATAGTGAAATATAGCTGAGTACTCAAATACTACAAACTTTACTCTATAGTGATATATAGCTGAGTACTCGAATACCACAAACTTGACTCTATAGTGATATATAGCTGAGTACTCAAATACTACAAACTTTACTCTATAGTGATATATCGCTGAGTACTCGAATGCTACAAACTTTACTCTATAGTGATATTTAGCTGAGTACTTGAATACTACAAACTTGACTCTATAGTGATATACAGCTGAGTACTCGAATACCACAAACTTGACTCTATAGTGATATATAGCTGAGTACTCGAATACAACAAACTTGACTCTATAGTGATATATAGCTGAGTACTCGAATCCTACAAACTTTACTCTATAGTGATATATAGCTGAGTACTCGAATGCTACAAACTTTACTCTATAGTGATATAATCATGACATCACTAACCTCCTCGTCGCCGAAGCTGCGGTATCCAGCTCGACTTTTTACAAGATCAGAGAAGCGTCTGTAAGCAAAGCTTGTAGGTTTCCGTACAGTAATCGTCATCAGGGCCTCATAAGCTCTCTTAGCCTTTCGGTTCCGCTCCGTCGTGTCCTTCCCCCTGTACCAGGGTTTTTCACTCTCCCCTTTACTACTTTAATATTACAAAACGATATAAATGTATATTTTTACTATAGTACATTTAATTTGCCAATTACTTCATATTTCATATTTTTACTTTACTTATTACGTCAAGTTCTGAGCTATCATTCACTTTATTCTATCACTGATTGCCGTTCATTGTCTTCCTGTTAGATGACGTTTAAAAATTACTACGTTACAAGATGCTACTGAACATTTGACAAACCGCGTTCCGAGTATTGGCCAAAATTTGCAGACCGGCAAATTGTGGCGTCTCCATATGAGTAAAAAATTCTCGAGAGGGACGTTAAACAACAAAACATACAAACACAGTTGCATAAACACAGCACATTTCCAGGATTCGACTGTATAAAACTATAGAAGTTTTTTTTTATATATAATTATAAATTACTGTTTAATTAACCTGCATTAAAAATTAATGATGATCTGAATGAATTTCAAACTCTAATGGACAGAGACCAACTTATGCAATAGTAAGGTGTTCGTCGTCCGTCCGTCTGTCTGTCCATTTGTCTGTGAACAATCATTTCAAGACGCTATTCCTCCTACATGTTTAGTCCAATTTCAGTACGCCTTGGTACCTGAGTACAAAATTCTAAGATATACCAAATACGCCTTGGTACCTGAGTACAATATTCTAAGATATACCAAATACTAAGCATTAGAACTTCAGTCTCATCAAAGACTTCTGGACTAAGGTATGAATTTATGTTTTGCATTGATAGGAACAATCCTCCTGTCATAATGACCTAAATTTTTTAAGATATTTAGCCCTGACAGAGACAGATGATACTGTTTCCTTTATGAATCACTCCTCATAGTTCTGGTGCATAAGTTTGAATGCTAGAATGCACTCTTGCCTTGTATGAAGAGCTAAAAACTGGGCTCGGCACACAAAGCCACAATGATATGAGCTTTGTCTCCCTGGCATTTTCCTTTCTTGGACCTGTCCATTTGAAACAAGCAAGCACTGTCTGCATCATACTGGCCTTCCATTGGTGGAGATCTTACTAATGTCTCCCAGAAGGACTCTACAAAATCTTTCCCTCAAGCCTTCCTGACACATGTGCATGAAACACTAAGGAAGGTATTATATAGCCAAAAACCTTACGCGTTTTATAAATATTGTTGAACTTCGGTTCTCGAACATCGATATCTCGAATACCATCAATGTGTCAAAGCATTTGGAAGTACCAACTCCTTTTCCTTAATGTTCTTTACCCTCAATATCTCTAACACTCGGATAGTTTTAACTAGTTCGAGATAACGAAGATTGACTGTATTTCAGAATAAATGCAATAGGTCAATGTTCAAGCTACTCAAACACCTTATCCATTTGATAAACAAGCTTAATTTATTTTCTCTTAGTATCTTGATTGATTGATTGTATGTTGTTTTACGTCCCATTCGAGAATTTTTCACTCATATAGAGACGTTACCATATACCGGTGAAGGGCTTCAAATTTTGACCTTTACTCGGCACTCAGGGCCATTGAGCAGTGAGGGATCTTTATCGTGCCAACGCCTACCGTGACACGGGGCCTCAGTTTTTAAGGTCTCATCCGAAGTACCCGCAACTCTCACTTCAAAGTGCCGAGCGCATGGCGAAGGAACAGTTGCTACCTACTTTTTATCGACTTAAGTCTGTCGCGGCCGAGATTCGAACTCACCACCTCCCGATCACGCTTAGTATCTTGAGTATATATTGTTAATAAACTCAAATTTATATTTTATGAAATTGACATGCGTTTAGACGCTTGGTTTCTGTTAAGACATTGTACTTAGGCTTAAAGCAATTCCGTATACTGATGGTATTTAAAGTTGTAAACAATTAAACATGTCAAATTATTAACTTTATAATACCATATACGATAATTTTTGTGTAAAATATTCATGCGTTATCTGTATTTAGGAAATAAACAGGGTAAATGATTTTATTTAAGCTGAACACGACTCGTAAATAGGCATACGCCATTTTCGGTATTACTATCTAGATATCAGCACTGGGGTATACTCTTCGCATTCGTTACACCTGGCTGCTTTATTGTCACGGGTATCGGCGACCCGTGTTCGTGCTGGTTATCTTGCATTACCTTTGTTTACATTTTATTGCAGTTACGTGTATTTGTGTTTGTTTGTAGACTGCACTGACCTGTGCAACTATTGTAAGTCCCTTTGGTATCTTACTCTCCTATATTAGAAGTAAACGTATATTTTTTGTCGCTACCGAGTGGTATATAGCATACATCCGTCTATACAGGTGACGATTGATTACACTGAACAGTGTTTAAGTGAGCGGCTCTATATATAAGGGCCCAGGTATAGCGAGAGTCCAATCGAATATGGCGGACAAATTTCTTTTACGAATCATGTACAGCTTTAAACGTTCCAAGCACTATTTTCATACTGAAACCTAACATCATACTGAAACCTAACTTAATGGACTACCGCACGCAAGCGTTTGTGTCGTCAGACCCAATATGTTAGGTTGCCGGACACAAAGGGTTAGAACTGGTTATCTTCCCAGATCCGTTTATCTGTTCGGAAATTAGATCGCTGCCTTCAGTACCCAGAAATGTTATTTTTTTGATATGTACGTTTATGTCGTCTATTCCTTAACATTTAGTGGTTTAATTAATACTTAGGTCTACGCCGTATCTACCATCGAATACACAACATATATATTGGTCTGTACTCTTGGGAGAATAAGTTTAAGCAATATACCTCCACACTCAGTATAAAGTAAGTCTATACATCTATACTACATTCACTATTAAATATATTCACCCTGTTGTATGTACTGTGCCTACCATTGAATGCAGTCAATCTTTACAAATTGGGACGTCAATTCTGCGAGTCTATACCGTATCAACTATTATGAAAAGTCGTTCTGTCATCCCGTGCTTTAGCCAACCGATCATGTATACTATAGTTATTTTCAATTTGTGTATATACTAATCTACAATTCTTTGGGGCAGCACCCTACTTACCTGCTAAATAAGTCAATGTTGAGGAAGACATATTCACCATTATCAAAATTGAGTTCCTCGGCTTTAATCATGATGTCCCTTACAGTATCTGCCGAGGCACACAGCAACACAACTAAAAGAAAGAACCTATGCTCTTATATATATATGGGTAAAAGTGTCCTATCCACGCAGTTATCAACTTTTAAATCAAGTCATTGAAATCAAAAGACAATCTGATGGTAATATTTTTATCTGGATTACAGTCAGTTCAAGCAGTTTAAGACAACGGAGCAAAGGTCTTATTTTATTAGCAAATAAAGATATTACGCAATGGTTCTTAAATCATTTAACCAATCAAAGTATAGAAAATATAAAAAAAAATACTTTATTTAATGGCATCACTGTGTTAGTAAAGGTTAAGACAGATAGGAGATAAATATGAAAAAATGAATATGTACAAAGGGGGTCTTAGGAGAAAGAACTAGTCAATGAAGTTAGCAATAAAAGAACATTTAAAACTGCAAAGGAGAGAAAAGGATGGACAGTGCAGCAAAAAAAGTATTAATGAACTTAAAAACGAGAAAAAGATTATCACCTTTACACAAGATAAATCTGCGCCACCCACTCTGAAAGCATGAAAAGGTGACTGAATGGCAGAGTTTTGTCCTGTTTTCAAAGCTAAATAAATCTTTGTGAGAGTAACTAAGGTTGTCTAAATGGGTTTAAGATGCTTGACAAGGAAAGCTCATTATAACGATTGCATTTCCGATTTTTGCTTTCATTCCACATCCACAAGTCAAACTTATACCCAAGATTTCCCTTTCAAAGGATAAAATTCATTAAACTCACTTTCAAAATACCAGTCATGTGAATTTCAGATACCGAATATACTGGATTCCAAAACTTTATAAAACTCATCAAAAAACAAACTGCATCAGAGGGCTAGGAAATGTTCTATCAGGCCCGTATATTTTCTTAAAAAATATCTGCCCTGATGGATTACCTTTAGACTAACAGTGCACCAACATATTTATCAAGCGATATGAATCACGTATGTATTCTAATAAAAATGAAATTTTTAAAACATTTTTATATTTTTTCTAACTTTAAACCATCAAAATTTTTGATTTTCAAACTTTTTACAAACATTTCTCATTTCAGGATAAACAATATCCTTTTCAAATTGTAAATTACTACGAACCAACGAATAATGGAACTTGCAAATTTTCCTATCATGCAGGTGGCCAATTATAATAATACTAAGTAAATTACATTCTACAAAAAGCATTTCTCAAATGTCGAAAGAAAGGTTTCATTTTAAGGTAAAGGGAGTTAAAAATCATCATATATGGGTAAAGATCTTGTCACAGGCTTCTGACTTGAAAAATATGCCATGTTTTTAATTAAAAAATACAAACTAGGAGTAGAGTAAACACGGACCTCAAAATACATCATATGTGGGATCAGATGCCATAGAGGAGTGGGCATCCCCTGTCGACGGTCAGACCCGTCGTGTGCTCCTTCAAGTTTCAAATGTGTGTGTGTGGGGGGGGGGGGGGGCTTCCCCCCAAAAATGTGACAAGCAAAAAAAAAAAAAATAAATAAATAGACTATAAAGGGGGGGGGGGGCATCTAAAAATTATCTGACAAACACAAAAGGCTAATTTACTGTGCAAATCCTAGAATTTGCCGGTACTCGACCTTTCAACATCAAAAAAAAAGGGGGGGGCACCCAGCTTCGAAAGGAAAATTTTCTATAGCAAAGTACTATACTCGGAAACAAGAGGCCCATGGGCCACATCGCTCAACTTACTGTAGTAACTTTGGCCATGCTGTTCTTTACCAGATTTCCCTCCTTGTAATACCTATTGTGGCCCCGCCCTACCCCCGGGGGTCATGATTTGAACAGTTTAGAATGTACATTACTTGAGAATGCTTCCACCTAAGTTTCAGTTTTTTTTTGGCCCACTGGTTCTTGAGAAGAAGATTTTTTAAGATTTTTCCTTTATATTTCAATGTAAAACTTGGATTTCCTATTGTGGTCCCGCCCTACCCCGGGGGTCATGATTTTAACAATTTTGAATCTACACTATCCCAGGATGCTTCCACATAAGTTTCAGCTTTTTTGGCCCAGTGGTTCTTGAGAAGAAGATTTTTCAATGACCCCACCCTATTTTTGTCTTTTCTTGATTATCTCCCCTTTTAAGGGGACATGGCCCTTTATTTTAACAATTTAAGCTCCCCTTTACCCAAGGATACTTTGTACCAAGTTGGTTAAAATTGGCTCAGTAGTTCTTGAGAAGTTGAAAATGTGAAAAGTTTACGAACGGACAGACGGACGACGGACAACGGGTGATCAGAAAAGCTCACTTAAGCTTTCAGATCAGGTGAGCTGAAAAGTGGAATGCGAACTCACGGCCTTCCAATCACGGAGCAAGCGCTCTACCGACTGAGCTACCGAGACTGCACATAACTTGTAGAAGGTAGCGGCATTTATATCTTCTTTATATTTTTTGTGATATGACCTTTGTAAAATTGAACTTGAAATATTTTTGGGAGAGCTACGAATCTTGTGTCATTAAAGTGTATTTCAAAGATAGATTGGGTCATTGCTCAATGCTTCTATCTAAAATATATTTTTGAAACATACGAGGGTTGTCCGGTAAAATCCTGGACAAAGCCTTTTTCTCGAAAAATAATGGGCGCA
Source organism: Saccostrea echinata (assembly GCF_033153115.1). Taxonomy (NCBI): domain Eukaryota; kingdom Metazoa; phylum Mollusca; class Bivalvia; order Ostreida; family Ostreidae; genus Saccostrea; species Saccostrea echinata. Next base: position 27,079,279 of record NW_026889782.1, read on the forward strand.
CTAAACTGAAATTTTCAGCAATTGTTTATTTATTATATTTAAGTGCATCGTAATTTTTTTGGATAAAATATAGACAAAAATAGAGTTTATTATGCTTGGATGTACACAGGGTACGGTCCTAGGGCGCACGATCAAATAACCAGGATTTCATTTGCGAGTACATGAGTATTATTTTGAAATAAAAGTACTAAATAGAAAAGGTTGGGGTAAAACCTATCATATTTTTAATCCAGTATTTCTTATATCGTCTTTTGTAAAAATTCAAGGCATTTGCTTAAATTTTGGCAGTTTCCCGAGCATTTGAAACGGGAAAGAGGTAAACGCAACAAGCGACGTTTGGTGACGTAACGGCGCACCGAAGAGCAGTTTCGTTTAATCTAGATGTAGTAATGACGCCCTAAGAAACTTGAAATGACTACTGATGAAAAAAATATATATAAATATTACTAGATCTTCAATATACAAGTTAAATGGGAGTTTTCCAAGCAAAGGCATTTTGACTGGGTCCCCAAGTGGAACAAAACATACGGACAAACAGCTACTGGCAATAGCAAAAGACGCTGTCACTGTAGACCGTCGATATACGATTGTCTATTTAGTTGAATGATAGTGAGAGTACTGTCCATAACCAACAAATAAATCTTCAGAAGGTCTAATGTGTGTGCGAGATGGTTTCCTCGACTGTTTATGGAGGAATAAAGGGAAACTCGAGTATGTGCATCAATTAAATTCCCGAATATAAGTGGGGCTTATACAACTTTTTTTTAGCAAAGAGGAAACATGACGCTGCTTTAGACACTTTGACGTTATCATCCGTGCGCCGTAAGGCGATACCACACATAACATAGTCTAACATAGTCTAATATTTTGTTTATTTGAGCACATATCTATTTAGAATTTGCTATGTATATTGATGAAAAGTGTAGTAGAAAATAGTGAAATTTTAGAACGTAATGATGATTATTTTTTCACTCTAGACAACTTGTCCACGATTTTACCGGACTACCCTCGTACATATACTTTGAAGGGTTACTTTCAAACAAGTCTCTGATGAGACTGTTGGTCTACTGGTGTGTATTTATGATAAAGACGAATCTATTTGTACCGAGTCTAATTAAAATCTGACTGAGACTGTAGAAGGGACAAAACTCTCCAAAATCCCCGGCCTGGTATGTGATAGAGTAGATACATCTAAACCATCCTGAGTTAAACTAAAAATGCCGAAGTTTCTCCCAATATGTTGTTGAAAGCAATGTGTTACAATGTTTCAAATCTCACAATCCCTAACCTATGACATCGCTCAAATATGACTTCAAAGCTTATTACACTATGCTATGAAAAGAAGAGGCAAAGGAAATTGAAAGGAAATCGGCTGTGAGATAGGAAATTTATATTGTGTATCAAAATCTTCGGTCTACCGACATTCATTTCTTGGGACTTCAGACCATGTTTATTTCTTCAACATATCTGCGCACGCGTAAAATAAGGAGGAGGAAGAAGTGACACAATATTTTCGTCTTGGGTCGAATAAAAGTTTTTTTTCTTTTTAAAAGATTTCATGGTTCTGTAATCTGTAATTTCCTGGAACTTAATACTTTCCAAACCTGAACAAAATTTGAATGCGCCTTGCAAAAATTTTATTTTAGTCAATTTTCCCGATTTCGTGTCGCAATGTCGCTTTAACTGAAATAATACAGAAACCTGTGTTATAAATGAGATTTGATTTTTCAGCCTCTTATAGGCATTTTCTAGGCTTGATCACCCATCTTCTTTCGAGAGCCAAAAACTTTAATCAGTTAGACAATGCAGCGGAAACAAATAAGAAAATCTTAGTCACACCAAGCTTCAAAATGTGAAATACCATTTACAATAACATCTAAAAGTACAGCGCAAGGGTCTACTTTATTGGTAATTGTTGTCTCAATACTTTAAATAATGACTGTTAGTAGACAAGTTGGTTTAGTGCCGAATCAAAATACAAGAGACTTTTATGTACATCTTTCTTGTTTGCATATAATTGTTCTTTAGAATCATCAACAATATTTGATTACACATTAATTGAAATATATAACTTATTTTAAGCGCATGTTTGCTATTATTTTAATACATAACATTTCCAGCTGTGTAGAATTGCTTACGTAGTAATGCGTTGAAATTAAGCCGAAGAGAAATGAATAAAACCACCAATATACAAGTAAAAATATGCAATATAATATGAATACAAATACATAAGAAAAATAATTTGGATAACACGTTTATTTACATAGATCTCGTTGTGTGATTGTATTTCCTAGACTCAAAGATACAATGCACAAATCCTCTCTTTTATATTCCTACATATGGAGCACTTTAACATTTTAAAAGTAATTTGTTCGTTTGTTATGTGCCATTATATGGATAAATCATCAGTAATGAATATAACCATTTATCAGATAGTATTTAGCAGGAGTTATTCAATTATCTGCCGTACTTTGTCACAAAAGCTAAAGAGACTGGAGTGACGTATATCCAGATAATTATAGATTTGACCTTTATAGTCTCATAGGACCTTAGTAATATAAACTGTCATGGTTTGTGTCCTCTAGATAACTAATTCCTCAATAATATTATTATTTAACATTGTAAAGTAGTGCATCATCGTACAGAACAAAGGATCGACCATCATTTTAGAAGATAATGTTTTTGTTCTGTGACCATTTACATTTTTGTTGACTAAGATTCATTCATGATAACCGCGATTTAGTATCTTTTTCATTTTTCAGTAATAAGCCATGTCGATAATAAAAGAGTCATGTGCAACTCCCATATATGTAGACGTACGACGCATGTAAAAGGCTTAACAAATAATTCTTTGAATTGAGTAAGTTTAATTTGTAAAATAAAATGTCTTCGACTTTGATTGTGAATCAAGTTAACATAATAGAAACCAATTCTCTGGTTTTGGGAAATAGCTAGGAAAGTACAACTTTCTTTAGATACATATATCTGAAATAGTCATCTCCGGATACTTATAACTAGAAAGGTAAGAATACACAGTTATCTAAGGATACTTTTATGTATGACTGGAAATGTCAATTATCTCAGGATACTCACAACAATTTAATTTTTGGATACATTTAACTGAAAAAGTCAGTTATTTCTGGATATTTTTGGATAGACTTTACTGGAATAGTCAGTTATCTCTTTATATTTACAGCTGTAATATTTATTTCTGGGTAATTAATTTTAACTGGAGTAGTCAGTTATTTCCTGATTTTATTACTGGAACTGTAAAAATATACTTAAATGATGTCTCTGGGGTTTTGAATGCAATGAGTTTTTATTTTTTACCTCGCGTCATACAACTGAGTGAACATAATTAGAGTTCTTACCTCCATAAGCATTTTCGATCTCATTCACAAGTAAATCATCAAGATCGACTTCCGTATCTAATTTGAAGTAATCACTAGTTATATTTGAGTTGTCCGAGTTCAGATAATCGTCGACGGCTTTACTCAAAAAGTGACAATAATTTTCATACAAATCCTGTCCTTTTCCTTCAGAAATAATTTTCAATTTTCTCCAAGAAAAATAGTTAATTAAATGTGTTACATACTCGGCAACATTGTTAAAATTCACAGGGCCAGCACGTATTAAAGAGGAGTAATCCTGTCTCCTATATTCAAGGAAATCAGACGCCATTGCTCCTACAGAAACGAGTGGGATATTCCAGTTTTGGGCCTGAAAATTAAATTAAAATTAAAAAACAGTAAATTGCACCAAGAGTCATATATTCAAATGTGCATGATATTATATGAAATATAGAAACCTAGGAATTAATTACATAGGAAAAATGGCAGCCTGTAAGATCTTTTGATTTATTTTTTTCTGTTGTCATTGCTTGTTTTCTTTTTGTTATTCAATTTAAATATATAAAATAGCTACATCATTTACGACATCCATCTCTGCTTATTATGTATACGATTTTTACAGATGTTTGGGAATTATTTTTCTTCCTCGAAACCTATGTATGAAATGATGGAAAAAGATTCTTTGAAAACCATGTCAGATCTACAAGATGTGTGAAATTCTTATAGCTAAAATCATTGAACCGTGTATGTATTTGAATATACTGTATGATATTTATACATAAATAAATGAATAAAAAAGGCATTATTGAAGCTTGATTAATGATTCCTAACTTTGTTTCATGTCCCTTATTCTTCTAAATCTATTTCAAAAACCACATTAAATAATTAAAAATTATTATTAAGTAAGACAACAAGTTCTTATATGTTATATTCTTTAAAAATAAAGTACTTTAAGCATGTAAAAAAACACAATTTTACTGCTAAACATCAACATGATAGTACATACTTTGACTTTCTTTAAATTTCTGTTTCTTACTTGGGATTTTTATTCTGATTCTTTTAAAAATAATTTACCCCTTAAAAAAAGAACGGATTCAAATACTTAATTATACAGAGAAAAAAATGTTTACAATTTGACAAAATTGTGTGGTTTTTTTGTACTGAAGTTTCCTTAAAAACTTCCCACCCGGGGAAGTAAAAGAAAAATAAATTTACTTTGGTCTTGTCCTTTCTATGTCGATGACACCAATTTTGACACAGTGCTATAGATCAGGGCCCGGTTGTTCAAAAGGTGGTTAAATTTAACACAGTGTTATCTCTGTGCTAACAAGTGTGTTAAATTTAACCACATGATTAAGTGTTGTTCAAAGGTGTGTTTGTGTTAACAAGGTGTTAAATCTGTGTTAAATTTAATCCACCTACGGTAGGTAGATTAAGAAGTTAACACCGTGATTAAATATGGCCGCTAATTTTCTTATTCATCCGCCTGGACCCAGAAAACAGCGTGTTTTTAGACTACACACAAATATAGACGGTTGGTCTGATGAAGAATTAAGAAGAAGGTACCGATTTGGTCAACATGGCATAAATTTTATTGGGGATGTCATCAGAAATGATTTAGAAAGAGCCACTAAAAGGAACAGCGCACTTAGCGTCCAAAATCAAGTAATGATAACCTTGCGCTACCTTGCAAGTGGTAGTTTTTTGCAGGTTGTCGGGGACACCCTAGGTACAATTAATAGAATACAGTACATACACTATGTAAATGTTAAAAATGAAGTTTAATTAAAGTTAAAAATAATAATGACACAGTGCATGGAAAATTTCATGGGTATATATCGCATGTATTAAACGTAAAACGCGGATTAAATAGTCTATCCATAATGAAAAAAATATATACAGATTACTCAAATTTGAACAGGGTTTGACAAAAGTACAGTCTCTCGCACCGTTAAAAGAGTCACAGAAGCACTGGTTGCTAGAGCTGACACATTTATAAAATGGCCCGACGCAACAGCAAAGTCTACTATCAAAACGGGCTTCTACCGGATGGCAGGTTTCCCCAATGTAATCGGGTGCATCGATGGGACTCATGTACGGATCCAGGCCCCTTCACACGACGAAAATTCCTTCGTGAATAGGAAAGGATTTCACAGCATCAATGTCCAAGCTGTATGTGACCACGAAGGTATCTATCACTGACCTTTCAAAGGCCCCTTGTGTCATTTTCGTTCGATGTTTTTTTTTTTTTAATGTCATAAAATTTATAATTTCTAGATACAATGAATTCAGAGGTTTTTCAATCCTCCTTCTACAATCCCTCTTTCATTATTATCGTATTAGTTGTACATTCAATGTTTTAAATGATTTTTTAAAGTGATATATGCATGTAATTTAGATTAACCTCCCCTTCGAAAAATAATGTGGCGGATCCAACCTTTGATTATTTATTTCACTACAATCAAGAAGACATCATTGTATTGGGACTGGACCCTACATGTACAAGAAAATAAATTCAATTTCATTTTTTTAAATAAAAATTAAAAAAGAGATTCATATCAGAATTTAAATATTAAAAATAACAGGGATCTATATACTAACGTTAGTATATAGGTCCCTGAAAATAATTTAAAAAATAATTAAAGTCCTATATGCCTTTCTTTATATACAATCTAGTCTTGATATATTTGTTCATTGAATTTTTTTTAATTATTTGGTTTCTGAATTTACAACATAGAATTTGGGACATGCAAGTACTTTCACATGGAATTTTTAGGTAATTAAAATGGGGTCCTATTACCTGTATAATAGGTATCTGATTATTTATTACCACTGCAATATATCTTGGTAAAATATATAAAATTGACCTTTGATTTATAGGAAAATTGAGAAACTGAATTATTTTGCACATTAATCAGCTCCAATCCCTATACTAGTGCAAGCTTTGAAAAAAAAAATCCTGAAACATGCATGATCAATAATAATTATTATGTTTCTCTTGACTAGTAGAATGTTCCATTATTAATAATAATATATTGTATTTAAATGAAAAACAGAAATTTTAAAGAATAAAGCCTGTCCTCCATATTTATATTGCTATTAAATCATGCACCACCTGTCCCCCCCCCCCTTCCTCACACAAAGTGTGTTTTAAATCAATTCAGTTACATTAAACTGAATATTATAACATTTATTGCAGGAAAGCTTACAAACATCAATGCATCTTGGCCTGGGTCTGTACATGATTCCCACATCTTCAGAACATCACAGGTATTGAAGTAATATCAGGGACCTATAGGTCCCTGGTTATATATTTATGATATTTTAAGAATGTTCTTCACCATGCAACACATGTCCTCACTCTCTCTCTCTCTCTCTCTAACTTCCATAATCTCTCATATTAGAGGCACATTATATCTCTTTCATGATTTTTATCTCTCTTTCGTTCTCTCATCATATGCATTAATATTTAGAGTCTAATGACTATTAGATTTTGGAGGTTGATTTGGAATATTGCAATCTAGCATAAGAAAAGCCTGATAATATTTATTTAATTATCAGATCAGAACATATTTGGAGGAGGAGGAGAATGGTCTATTTGAAAATGGAGTTTTGTTGGGAGACAGTGGATATGCTTGCAGACCATTTCTTCTAACTCCTTATGCCAATCCCCAGAATGAACCTGAGGAGAAGTACAATCAAGCCCATGCAAGAACGAGAAGTGAAATTGAGCGCACCTTTGGGCGACTTAAGCGGAGGTTTCATGTTCTCCACTCAGAGGTATCTTAATATTAAACATTCTAGTATATTTTTCACCAACATTTAATAGTGCAATTTATAGTGAAAGAAATTATATTTCATGCCCATTTTTTTTTTTTTTTGTATACATGTAAATTTACACTTCAAATGCATTTTGATTTGTATAGATCCGAATGAAACCTGACAGGGCATGCAGAATCATCATAGCATGTGCTGTCCTCCACAACATCGCCATCAACCTTGGAGAGCCTGAGGATGAGGATGAAGTTGAAGAGGACCAGCCCCAGATGCCTGCCTTTCAAGGCCCTCAAGATGGAAGAGGAGTGCGGGACTATGTGAAGCAGCATTACTTCAGCTAATAACTGTTTTTTTTAACATTTAAAGAATTGTACCCATAATAGGATTTAAATTTCATATTATTATAATTATCCCTTAGGCCATGAAATATGCTAAAAAATATTATGAAGCATCAATAGTAGAAAAGGAATAAATTACCAAAACAATTCCATGGAAAGAGATTGATTCATTTAGTTATTAAGAGTGTCTGATTTCATTGACCAGTGTTTTTGTATACTTCACTTTCTATATTATGATTAAAATCAAGAGGAGATAACTCTTCAATAACAGGTCAATTTTAAGGTCACCAATTAATGCACACATACTCAAACACTATATACCAATAGTTTAAATGTAAATATTCATATATATATATAAATATATATATATAGAGAGAGAGGGAGAGAGAGAGAGAGAGAGAGAGAGTATTGAAACAAGTAGTATATGTCTGATATGCATAGAGTTAATTAAATTTATTTTTTATAGATTAATACATGTACCTTAAATAAGAATGATAGAAAACTTTATATGTAACATTTTATTTAACCAGTGATAATTGTACCAGTTTAACAATTGTATACACAGGTCAACAAAGGTATAAAGATAAAATGGATACCTTAATTAATATAATATTATGCTGAATGCAACAAACAGGTAACAGGTAAACTTTCCACTCCAAATATCACAATATAGCTAGCATGTTCTGAAACAATTAAAATTTGCACTGAATTCATACAGTGAAACAAAGTTTTAAGCACATTCCATAACAATAAACAGTTACTGGTAACTGTAAGGAACAATACAAACAAGCAAATTTAGAGAATCATGGTCTCCCACTCTTGATTTACAAAAAAGATTTTTAAAATTTTGAATTAAGGTACTTATATGTAGTACAAAACACCCATGAAATCCTTTTTACCTCATTTTTTATCAATTACACAAGAAAAAAAAAGAATGATATCACTATATTGTCAATAATCTATGATCTTTGAGAGCATACATGTATTTTGTTTAAAAATGTTAGAGACATTCTATATATTGGTCACTTGGGACCCTACATTTTAAATATGTGTTTATGCAATATAAATGCAGGCCCATAGAAAGTGTTGGGCTGGCCCCCTCACTTTTATCAGAGTATAGTATTTTGCTATAGTAAATTATAGTGAATTTTAGTATACTAAAATTTTCTTGAGATGCTGGTCCCCCCCACCCCCCATCATTTGCTGCTCTATGGTCGAGTACTGGCAAATTCCAGGATTTTGACAGTTCAATGGAAGATCACGTCTGATATTTGGACATATATATAAGGAGTCTTCCTTCTTTATGTACAATAAAGGTTAAGGTTATGTTAACAGATCAAAGGTCAAATATTGTGGCATCAACTACTGAATCTTTAAAATTTTTGGTATTGATTTTTTTGTTTAAACTGCCAAAATATCTGAAAAGAATGGTTCAATTTCCACATTTTGACAGTCATTATAATCTGATATCCATTTCCATCATTTTGTTGACTTTTTATAAAAATGAATACATGTAATACATTTTCTCTAAAGAGAACTTAAAGTGTAGGATATTTACATGTGAATTTTCAATTCTGGGAGAATGTATGTTTCTATTTTTATATCACATTTTACTAAAATTTATCAAATATCAATAACACAAATAATGCACATATGAAAAAAAGTGAAAGGACATCTCTTCTGGAGCAAAAGTTGTGGCCAAAGTTAAAATTTTTGTAACAGACTGACGGACGGACAGATGAATAAGATTCAATTTCCCCTAACCTTTGAAAGTGGGAGGCATGCAATAATGAATATGAATGGAGATGTTTATATACATTCACTTTAGGGTGAAAAATTAATTAAATTAAGATTGGGTGAGTCCTACTCCTATAGTTATATGCAGATATCAGAGACTAGGGGACTAAGTACATGTAATAAATGGAAAGCTTGGCAGTTATAATATTAAAGCATTATTTGGTTTACATGAAGGAGGCAAAGAGCTCTGTCTGGTCATAATCCTGTTTTTTAAGAATTGAATGAAGAAGTTGAATTTGCAGATCCAGCTTTTCCTTTTCCTTCTTGATCTTCTCTTTCTCCTCCTCAAGCACTTCACACTGCAACCTGTAAACATCTTCCACTGACTTTTTCCCACACTTGCGCTTCTCCCTGAAATAATTTTGATTTTTCAATAAAATAAATCACTTCTTTTCTTTGAAAAAAAATCTAAATAGACAATGTGTGATTTTTATAAGGAAATGTATTCTGACATTGTATGTTATAGTGAGATAGTCATGAGTACGGTAGATTTAGTCTATTAATTTTTATGACTATTTTATGTACTTTATACAGATACTGCATGTAAATGTATATATGGAATAAAAAAATGTAGATATAAAATTGTCAACATTTTTTTTTCTTTATTTTTTGTGATACTCTTGTACAATTTATATACTGGTCCAGTACAGGTATGAGAAAGGAAAATTTAGAGAGAGAGAGAGAGAGTAACCTTACTTCTCCTTTCCTTGATATGGATACTGCCTTGTGTCTCTACTACAGCTAGGCAATGCTGTTTAAAATAAACATGAAATCAGTCAATGTTTAGCTTCAAGAGGGGATTGGTGCATTTAAATTGCTACAGTTTCATATAAGAAAAATATGAGTATCCAATCTAATTTATATAATTGTTGTAATTAAACATGCCTCTCACAAGGAAATGGACCTGAGTATCATCCTTGGTCTTTATACCGGTAAATTAATTATAAGTCTTTCTGACTCTTAAATTGTTGTCCCCTTCTTTTACTTAATTTTTAATTTTTTTTCTTGCTTAAGCAATTGAGAGCCTGACAAATATTTAATTATATAGCTGCAATTTACATGAACTTGGTTGTTTTGGTGGACTAGGTGGGGAAAGGGGTTCCTCTAAGGGCGTCTCCATGACAATGAAAGCTTGACTTGCTGAGATAGGGGATTGGGAGGGCACAGGAAGGTCCTCACAAGCATCTTGCCATATGTCCATATCATGTTGATCCTTAGTTACAGTCTGAGTGGGAGATGCTGCCATGGAGGATAATACTATAGAAAACAAATATTCATTATTAGTCATTTTTATACACATGGGTAGTGTGTGGCTTCAGCAGTACTTGCAGCATAAATTCATCAGATTATTTATTTATATATTTGTTTAAAATTATAATTACTTTTTATAATTAGTACACATATATATTGTATGAGTGAAAATATGATTAATATATAATTTTCTATAATCTACACATGTATATTTATTATTCATTTATTTATTTTTCATCATTTTGTTTGTTTTTGATTTCTTTGGGTTTTTTTTTCCTGATATTTGTTTTTTTTCTTTCCTTCTTTCCTTCTCTCTTTTTTAATCGATACAAACCCACATGTATAAATATGCATTTTTGAGATCAGAAAAATTTCAAAACCTTTTTTGCTTAGAGTGACAGAGTTGTCCTAAGGAAAAGACAAAGCAAGAATTCAACATTGGGGACTCCCCCCCCCCCCCCCCCAACCACCCCAAGGGAATTTTGTTTATTAGTTGGGTATTACTTCTCTTAAAATTCATTTATACCCCCTCCATAATAACACCATGTTTACTAAAACATTGGGTGAATGTAGTTTTTGAGGCTCTTCGGATTTAAAAAAAAAAAAAAAAAAACTTGGATCCACTCCGATTCACGAACGTCAACAATCCACGTGTCTTGATTTCGCATTTGATCTCCGTACCTCCAATCTTCACATTTACATAGTTAAATTACTACGAGCACATATTTAATCTTATCTAAAATAATTAAATGTAATCATTCAAGATATAAGAAACATATTTTGTGCGAAGCTAATCAAACTTTTAACATGGAAAAAATTAGAAAGATGAAAGCACATGGTGATGGTGAGTTCGCCTCTTATTTTTCATTTTGACCTTAACAACACAAATGAAAGCTTAAAAAAGAGAATGTTAAGATCATTATTCATTCTTTAAAACTAAAAAACTACATTTTCGTTCACAATCCTACATGCATAGTAAATGTTATGATTATTTTCGATTTGCATATCCCCATGAAAAGGTCAAGGTCGTGTAAATGTGTAAACAAAATCGAAAGAAGGTTAGGAAACTTGTCAATATACCTATTCAAACACATAATTATAAAAATTTATTAGGCCTATTAAAAGAAGAAAAACAACAACAAAAATAAAATACCCAATCATTTTTAGGTCTAAAATATAGATTTTAACAATAAGATGTCATTTCTTCGAGCAGACGAAAATGTTCCTTGTTATTTTGACACATATCACTGTTTTGTTCAAATTAAATTACAAAATTTTAGGTCAAAGTAGTATTTTATATTGAATTAATAAAGTATTATTATATAATGAGTTAAATAGAGTAAAATCTTTGAAATGTGTGTACAGTGTCACAATGTGTGTATAACTGTATTGTTGGTGTAATATGAACACTGTTATAATCTTTTTACTTTATTTTATTATTTAATAAACATAAAATATAGAGATAACGAGCACATTAGATAAAAATTTGTTATTTAACACATAAAAGCCATATTTTACCAGAACATCCAGGCATTGAAGTTTCAATGCCCCCTTCAATCCCGTGGAAGGAACTGGCATCCCTGTACATGTCCACCACATCCTGCATTGTTTGGGAAAGAGGGGTAGGTGGAGGCCCTCCTCCTGTTTTTGTCATTTGTCTCCTGTTTTCCGTAAATTTCAATTTTGCTTCCCGACACATATTACGCCATTTATCTTTGACTTCTGTCAAACTCCTTTTTGCCACCCCCACAGCATTGACTTTTCTAACAATTTCAAGCCAAATGGCTTGCTTCTTAGCATTAGTAACAGTATTACTATGTTTTGCCTCCAGAATAGGATGGAGTTTCACCTGATTTTTAATATTTCTATCTCTGTTAATGAGAAATTGGTGCTTCTTGCTTTCCTGTTCTTTTTTGAGCAGACGATGTCAGGATTGTCAGCCATGATTGTTTACAAAGGAAGAGAGGTGCATTTTGGGTAATCAAGTGGTTATTGAGTGATTAAGCAGTGAACACAATGTTAACACAGTGTTAGCTAACCATTGCGTTAAATTGCTTTTGAACAACAGAATTTAACCACTGCGTTAGCTAATCAAATGATTAAGGTTTAACACATAGTTATCCTTAACCACTGTGTTAAATTTAACCACCTTTTGAACAACCGGACCCAGACATTTAAATAATCGTCAATTAAGCAGTAAAGGACAGTCAATTATTAATTCTTTCAGTGAATCATGTTCAATATATTCAATTTACCGAGACATTTTTCGGTAAATAAAAAATGGCGTTCCTGCACTGAAACTTCACTTGATTTTGTCTTTATGCTCAAAATATGTATGCATTTATATTTATATATCTACTTAATTAACTCATTTTGTATTTCTCTTATATATTTAAGGAACATTATATAAACATTTGATCTGTAGATGTTTATTAGTAAAGCATTGTTGTCATCTCTCTCGAGAGATGACACATTAAGTTTGTTACCCGGACATGAAGCCCCAGTGTAAGCTGCCATTGATAAGCTGGTGGTCTGGCAAATGACACGATTTCTAAATATAGAGATGTAAACAAAACTGCTAAATGACAAAGAATGGGGGCGATCTGTCAAACAGGCCATTTTAAAAAAGAAAAACTATACACATTAATCATAGAGAGTCACAGAGACAGAATCGCTTGGATAGTGGTGGGTCTTCAGAATACATGCAGTTATCTGATCATGGTCAGCATGGTCAGCGTGTGTGTATCAATGAATTTATTCTCATAAACTGACATTAAGTACAGTGTAGAGACACATTACAAATATAGTTAAGCATATGTGCATGCGTGAAACAGAAAAAGTACAAAGTCAAAAAACTAACAATGACCTAACCAGGAGAGCCAACTCTCTCACAGATAATTTTTATAAATTTACACAGTTTTATCAATTTAACTGGTTTTTTTTTGTATCAGAATGCACTAAAGAACGGCCAAGGCGTGGATCAAAGTATTTACAGAAAAACAAAGTGGCGGGTCTTCAAATAGGCTGTTACGTAAATGATGGCTAGCGCGTGTGTATCAAAGTACAACATGGCATCGATTAGATCAGCCAAGGCGTGGATCCAAGAATTTACAGAAAAACAAAATCAAAGTAAATACTCGCATTAAAAGTTTAAATACGACTGTTGATGTCGAAAATTTTATCTTTACGTGTATCTTAGTCATTCAATAACTTGATGCCATTTTTAAAAATATTTTTTTTTTAAACAAATAGTAAATGTTAAAACTACTGGCATTGGAAGAAAGATTAATATAATCATCGTGAGTTTTTACGCATGTCTGCACTATTCTTTGTTTTTTGCTCTATAAAAAATAAATGTCAGAAATACAATATTGTTACCTCTGTATAAAAGACGCAATTTCTTTACCCGACTCGTATTTTGAGAATTTATAATTATAAAGCACCTGCAATCATTTTCTCTGTGTAATTTTAATTGCATTATTGGTAAATGGCAAAAAGCAATCAAATCGCGTCTCTTATTCTTGAAATATTATTATATAAAATGATTGTTTCCTTGAACAGCCTAAATATCAGGGTTGGTAAATTGGTACTCTTTCAGATAATTTGTAAATGCATAATTTTAGCTTATAACGTTTAAATTTTATTACTGACCTATATTTAAATGCATGTGAGGGTTATTTCTTTGGATAAGCCATATATTTAAAAGTGGAAAATCTTTCGAAATCAACTGAGGGCCGGTGTCGTATAGTGAGACTTCTCCCATAGTGAGACTTCCCCCGGAAGGCTGGCTATATAGTGAGATATCCCCCGGGAAGACTGGCTATATAGTGAAACTTCCCTCCGGAAGATCGACTGGCAATAGAGTGAGACTTCTCCCGGGGAGGTCTCACTATATATTAGCCTGTCTCTCCCCCCTTTCATAGTGAGACTTCCCCTCAAATGTAGTTTCCGGAATATTTTATTTCATTGTAAAACAATATTTTTCAGTATATGAATAAAAGTCTCCATTAATTAATAATTAAAACATCTTAATAGCCTTTTAACAGTTTGTTCTCCAAAAATAATTTTTGGATGACATGTACATGTATATTGATGTGAGATAACTGAATGAAAAATGTACGTTTTTGTTACAAGTATACATCTTTCTTTACTACATTGTGTTTATTGCATTCTCCATGAAGGTTAACATAAGCAAATTCCAAGAGTCCACGAGTAATGATCTCTTAAATGTTAAATGTATTTCTTTTGATAAGAATCATTTTGGAACGATTGATTTACTGCGCGCGATAAATTTTTATGCGCACTTCTACATTTATTCATACATGTATCTATTTTATAAGATCATAATCAAAATGCAAATATATATACATCGTCGATGTAAATAAAATACAACTGAACATGGAAGGGGGAAGCCTAACTATGGTCGTTTAAGGGGGAAGGCTCACTATATAGTAATTCTCCACCCCCCACCGGGGAGTCTTACTATATATAGCCAGGTTTCCGGGGGGGGGGGGGGGGGAGTCTCACCATATTACACCGGACTAATTCAGGTTAGCTAGGAACGCTAAGGTTTTACCCATCTTCTTGTATAACAATTGTTTACAAATTTTACGAATACTGCTCAGTGGTAACACTTAAACACATATACAAAAAAATATTTGAAATTACTGCAAATGTCCACTGAAAGGCAGCTTGCCTCTCCCTTCCCCCCCCCCATTTTTTGTTGCAACATATTCATACCCCTCCCCCCCCCCATTGTGTTTTTCGAGAAACTCAAAAAGTTTAAATCTTCCCTCCCCATCCACGAAATAAGAATTTCGAGTTTGAACACCCCCTTTTTTTCCTAGTGTTAGATTATTCAGATAAGTTGTAATTTTTTTTTCTGACTCCCCCCCCCCCCCTTTTTTTTTGGAAAAAAGTTCTTCTGCTTGTAATCGCTGAGGAAAAAAATGTTACATTCCACTGTCTATTAATGAAGCCAAAGAGATGACATTTCAGGCTTTCTGGAAAGCCAAACTTGTATATGTATTGAAAACGATTTTTAGTAATATTTTATTTAGTATGAGTGGTGTCTCACTCAAAGTCTGCCTATAGTACATGTTCGATTAAGACTTGTTCACTTTTACCAATTTACCTTACACTCCAAGCTATAAAAAAAAAATAAAATAAAATCTTCTGCAAAGTTCGCTAAAGGAATGTTAAAACATAATTGTCGAAAACATGTATTATCGCTTCATAAATTGTACAATCTGGTTACCATTCTAGCAAGTTGGGCGACGGCGTAGTCACACACAGGACCAAAAAAGGCGTGGACAGTTCCCATCTGATGAAAGTTGTTGCCTTTGATCACTCCAATATTCATGTCAAATTTGGTGTCTGCATACCTGACGTTAAACTTGACATCGGGAAGTAAAGTATTCTGGACATGCGCAATTCCCATTTCTAGTGCCGGAAGCAGTTTACCTGAAGAAAAAGGGTATCGCGTGTCGTTTGGTAGCAGGAGCGCTATATTTACCTCCGTCTCACACTTCACAGAGGAAACCATGAAAGTCATTAGACACAGTATTAACATGGTGTTTTAAACTATCCGAACAGTTTATAGACTGTCTTCTACACAATCAAATTCATGGATAAATAAAGAATCCAGTTTAAAACGTATATTATGCGATGTCAAATTATGATTTTTTTTAAATGTACTTATTCCAAATTCTATAATTTTCATAGAATACACAAATTCCACATTCCTATCATAACAAATGCATGATCATGAAAACAATTCTTCAACAGGACGAAGAGATAACATGAACTGATATTAGCTCAATAACATAGGCTAAAAATAGACGGAAATAGATGCTGGGGAAAAGCCGTTAAGCGAATGAACTTTTCAGCGGAGTGAGGGGCTCCATCAGGGATCAAATTTGTGTGTATAGATCAGAGAGTGAGAAACACGAAAGAGTAATCAATTTGATTGTACAATGCAAGTGACGAGGGATATTCTTCAAAACGTAACAAGTAAAAATTATGTAATAGGTTGAAAATATATTTGGATGTGAAATAAAATGGATTTTGATGAAAAGAAGTATTATGAAAATAATGGAGCAGATTTTAGAGAGAAAACATATATGATAGGCAACTTAATAAAAACAGGAACGGTATCCGATACAGAATTTGCCCATGTCCATTACTTATGAATATAGATAAATTCTTTGTATACATGCACACTTTGTATTTTTTAACCATTAAAGTTTAGAAGGTTTATTAAATTTGTTAATATGTTTTCTTTACCCTAAATGAACTGTGATGAAAAGTTCAGTTTATGCCCTAACATCCGCAGCAAACGTTTTCAAAGGGGATGGGTGCAGGACAGGGGCAGTCCCAAAAATGTTGTGACAAGCAATTAAAAAAAAAATAAATGGCTGACTCGAACATCTCTCTTACTCTAACTTCTCGGCATTTTCTTACTATGGAAGAAATTGCCAGAGTTCGACAATACCAGGCCACGAAGTATCAAGGGGAGGGGGGGGGGCTGCCCCACCCACCCGCATTTTTCTATACATAACCTTTCCTTTTACTGTTGAAAATGTTAAGTAAAAGACTGATCCCCCCTCCCCCCTTACGTTTTTTTTTTTTTTAGTTTTTTTTTTAAGTATAGTCAAATCAGGGTAATGAGGTGATATGTGAATTAATTTTTTGAAAGAATCGAAATCTATATCCCGAATATGGACCTTTTTCTTTTGCTTGCTTGGCAAATTTTTCAAGTAAGTTGCATTTCTTCCCGTCCCCTCCTTTCAAAAACGATACAAAGTTCCTGAATTCTTAGACTTCAAAAGGAAAAGAGGTCAAGTAGACTATACATGAAAGTGCCCCCACCCCTATTTGTACGGTCCTGTCGCATGACTCAGTTTTACAATTTACCCCACCTCTGATGATTTTTCGATGAAATTCTGGCCTATGATTGGTTGAATATCATCTGTGTGTGTCATCAATGTTGGACAATCATCAATAATTTTAACTTTAAAATGTTTGTATTTTTCACATCAGACGTGTTTAAATATGTTATTTGAAGTGTTGTTATAAATTACATTTTCGTTTTGTTATAAATGTCCATTTGTTGTAAACTTAATTGTTAAATGTTCTGAATTAATATGTTTTGTCTCTGATTTAAAGGGATAATTTGTTATACTCATATCCATAGGTACTCTGTTATACGTGTATCCGACATATTCTTGAGATTTCTACTTTTGAATTGTTAATATTTATTTATCAGAAATTGTCGAATACATTATTTTTACTGTAGTTATTTAATATACAAATGTTTATTTGTTATTGTTAAATGTTCAATAAAATTATAAACTTCAATCTGAGTTGTAAAGACACTAATATACCCAGGTTGTAAGCTTGCATGACAGTAACTTAAACTTTATAAAGCAAAGCTATTTAGTCATCGGTTGGGTAAATACGTTACATAGTCATTTAGTGACCTGGTACGGGATGATACCTGGTTAGTATATTTCATACCTGGCGAGGCGAAGCTAAATCATCGGCTAGGCAGACTGCCTAACACGAAGACTAATTGTCTCAAATAATGTAGATATGCAAGCCATCAAAATCATTAGTCCATGTGCATTTATATCTTATTTCGTCATAGGTTTAACGCGGCGCGGCGAACGAGAATTGAACCCCGGCCTCCAAATAACGAAGCGAACGTCCTAATGTTGTACCATAGTGCGTACATTTGAGATTTGATAAAATCACAAAGATTCTGATGTTTATTTATTTTTTTTTTTTGAGTTTACTCAATTTATGTCTTACGTATACACAGGTCCATGTCCAGTCTATTATTATTTTTTTTTAATAATGTCCTTAAAAGATTTTCCGTTGTGGGAGAATAATTCAGCACGTTTCCTTGTTAGTGCCTCCTTTACAAGGATCTTGTTCGAGCTTTAAATTCCTTTTTATGAATTTATAAATGATTATGAAATGAATTATAATCGATATTACAGGGACGCTGATTTTTTTTATCTTGAATATTGGTTTCGTGTTAGGCAGTCTGCCTAGCGGATGATTTTTCTTCCGGTCAATATCCTAGTTTATGTCTTCAATGTCAAGATTATACTTCCAGGATGATTTATACGTGTTTTCATACAGGTTTTCTGGAATGCCATTGAAATTTAAACAAGTACCTCTCTAGTATTCTTCCATGTCGTCCATTGGTGTATTCAGGTTTTCAGTTTCGGACTCAAGTTGCGTAAACTTTTCGCAAACGTGTCTTTGAGGTTGATGTTTAAAAATTTGGATTTTGAAAATTATAATCCGCCTATTCTTAGTAGCTAATTCATCCTTAGAAATTTCAGAAAGAGAATCGAGTTTGTAAGGATCATGGCTGGTTACAATGATTGTTATTGTTAGAATAACTTTGATCCTTTATGAGCAGGTTTGCTTTACGATACACAAAAACATGCTCTACGTATGAACAATTTCTAAAACAAGTTGATGAAACAAGGATATCAACAGTTTCTTTTAAATTCATCATTTCGCAAGTTTCATGGTCGATACAATGACCTTGTCAGCACACACAAATTTTCATTGAATCAAATGCTGACTGACGTTTTTAATACTAATTGTTAGGCCATTATTTATACACTGAACTGTTTACGGTTTTCCGTGTTTTCCCGATCGCATGACAAGGAGCACACTGCTGGTGTGACCGGTCGGGAGGAGACGCTCACTCATCCATGGCACCTGATCCCACCTCTAAATTTTGATTTCCGTGTTTGCTCTGCTCCTAATTTGTATCGTTTTATTGGACTTGTGAGATTACTGTTCGGTATCTTCTTATTTACTAAAATCTTATCGAGGTAGAACAAGAGTTTTATTGCTGTAGAAACATTACCACTTTATTAGAGCTGCTAAAAAGAAAACAACATATACTTGTAACATTTGCATGCTTATGCTCACAAAATTAAGAAATTCATATCTATCCATAGCATAATTAAAAGGTCTACAGATTTTTCCGTTTTTTCCCCGATCATGACAAGGAGCATACGGCGGGTGTGACCGGTGGCAGGAGGTGCTCACCCCTCCATAGCACCTGCTTCAAATTTGTATCGTTTCAATGGACTTTTGAAATTAAATACTGTTTGTTATCTTCCTATTTCATTTACTAAAATCTTATCGAGGTAGAAAATGAGTTTTATTGCTGTAGAAACATTACCACTTTACTAGAGCAGCTAGTCTACATGCCGCTTATTTGATAAAAAAAACATATGCTTGTAATATTTGCTAATGCTCACAAAATTACGAAATTTATATCTATCCATAGCATAATTAAAAGGTCATAAATGAAGTCATTGGCACCAAGATTCTGTTAGAACTCTTACGTTTTGGCTCAAAGTAGTATACCCAGGTCTCATCACCAATAACTAAATTATCAAAAGTCTTTGATATATTTTGGATACAGTTTTAATACTTTTTTTCAACACGGACTCTTTTGTTCATGCTACCACCTAATTCTTATCTTTCTAAGCTTTGGATTTTTTTTCTTCAAAATACCATGAACACGCGCTAACGACAAGTTTGTCATCAAGCCAATTGCTTCACAGTATATTTTGCGTCTTTCTTTAGGATTTGGTGGATTTTTACGATGTTATTTTTGGTTGTAACATTGTTTTCTTTTTCAAGTCATTTTGAGTATAGTGTAATGAATACGCTATAAAGCAAGGTACACTGTGGCTAAGTCAGTGAAATTGAAATGAAACCGTTCAGTCATTAATCGAAATTTCTGTGAAATACTTTAAAAATGTTACTTCTCCTACAAATTTGGTCTAATTTCAATATAAATTGGCATATAAGTAGACTACACAAAGATACATATTTCTGTATATCGGATTTTGATTTCGATGAATGGTGTTGCCATGGTTTCTAAAATGAGAAATTTCTGTGAAATACATTCAAAACTGCTACTCCTCCTACAGTTTTGGTTTGATTTCAATATTACTTGGCACACAAGTAGACTACACAAAATACATAATTCTGTGTATCGGTTTTTCATTTCGATGAACGGTGTTGCCATGGTTACAAGTAGATTACACTGACATACATAATTCTGTATATCCATTTTTTGATTTTAGTGAAGTGTTGCCATGGTTACAAAAAAGCTGAAATTTCTTTGACATACTTTCAAAACATTTCTTGTCATCCGCGTGGCGGTGGTAGAACATTTGCTCTAGAGTCGGAGAGTAAGGAGTTGATCCTTACGTCGCGGGTTCGAATCCCACTGTGGGATATGGAGACCGGTCCTTCGGATAAGACCGTATAAACCAATGTCCCAGGTCGCCGTAGGTGCTGGCACGAAAAAGTTCTCTTACTGCTCAATGGCCCTGAGTGCCGAGCATTGGTTAAAATTTGCAGCTCTCCACTGGCAAGTGGTGGCGTCTCCATTTGAGTGAAAAATTCTTGAGAGGGACGTTAAACAACAAACAAAATATTACTTCGCCTACAGTTTGATCTGATTTTAATATAACATGACATGCAATTAGCCACGCTGAGATACATAATAGTCATTATTTTTTTTTTTGGATGAATGATGTTGCCATGGTAACTAGAATCAAAATGTCTCTAAAATTCTTTTAAAAGGCTACTCTTTCTACAGTTTTAGTCTGATTGCAATTCACTTGCAACAAAAAGAGAGTAAAACAAGGATTATTATTTATTGCTGTTGCAAAGTTTCAAGTCCAAGTGCTACTTTTCTCTTCCTTTGTTATAAGTACAAACCAGTAGAGCTACCCTCTCAACAGAGACGTCTGGTTTAAAGTTTTGATAGTCTTACATGAAACAAAATCAAGGTACTTTAATTTACATTGTTTTTACAGATGAATCAGATTTTTGAAGACTTCTAAATACCTATATATTACTGGGAGGGTTGAAGTGGATGACTGGACTTGCATACATTCCCAGCAGTAACCGTGAATCAGCTAGTAGTGGATGAAAAAGTATGTCTAATTTTATTGACATGCAGGCTTGTGGGAAGGCCCTATGAGCATGATAAAAATACTACTGATGATCAAAAGCTCATTGAAGATGAAATCATGGCTACAACTACTTCATTTAAAGAGAAAAGTAAAAGTTCTGTGGGAGAAATTTACAAGAACGATGATGCAACTCACGAAGAATTTGATAAATATGGAGTACTTAGGGGTAGCAATACTTCAGAAATTTACATCAGAAAGGTTTCGCAATCAGGAACAAGCAAAACAAGAAAAACGGGGGGAAACACGAGTTTTTAACAGCTTCAATGTTGTTGACGCAATCCGACGTTATGTCCCTCCGCATTCCATCAAATGCAGGGAACTCACTTATTCAAGAATCGTTTTCAGTAACGAATAACTATGAGGTTACAAAAGCTGCTAAAGAAGATGACTGAATAATTCAATTTGGAAATGTTTTAATTGAGTAAAGTATTGACAGTAAATTAAAGCGCAGGGCATGCACTTCTCAGATAATATTAGTTAGAAAGGTGATCTTCAATATCAGAAATTTAAAACCGTTAAATGAAGGCAGAAGACACATGTGGGCTTACCTGACACTGGAACATTTTGATGCTACTGTGAAGGCAACTCTCCAAACTGCAGCTCCTGAAAACGAAGATGAGGAATTTCTCCAAAAACCTAGCAATGCTATTAATTTGGGATATGATCTGAAGAGACTCGTTAACTTTAAAGTAGGCATATCAGTCAAACATGGGGACAAGAAAAACAACGAAGAGGCAGAAAATTCACTTATTAATTAATTTATTTATTCATTAATTTATTTATAAATTTATTTCAAAATACGGATATAAATTTAATTTCTGTGGTAAAATTTTCAAAATTTATTTCAAAATTAAAGATTATCTCCCTCATGCATAGCTCTAATCCTTCAACGTATTTGGCTCTAGTCTTTTGGCACCTTTTTCAGCTCTTCCAAGCCTCTTTCATTTAAATATTTCGGATTTCCAACGTTTCGGCTTGAGCATCACCGAAGAGACATAATTTGTCAAAATGCGCATCTGGTGCGTCAAAATTGGTACCGTATATGATTTATATTGAGAACCATGAATGTTTTCTGGCTTACAAAAGTTAAAAAGCTTTTGG
Source organism: Saccostrea echinata (assembly GCF_033153115.1). NCBI lineage: Eukaryota > Metazoa > Mollusca > Bivalvia > Ostreida > Ostreidae > Saccostrea > Saccostrea echinata. The sequence continues at coordinate 27,101,923 of NW_026889782.1, forward strand.
GACAGGGGAAGTAAGAGAGGTGCGAAGAATTGCCGGATCACAAAGACAAAGGAACAGTGAGCAACAGTTTAAAAGGTGAAATTTAAAAAATCAAATATGAATAATCATGACTCTGCAAATTTCAGTCATGTTGCAAATATTATCATAGCCAAAGTGGTTAACTTATGAATAGCAGGAAAAGAACCGGAGAATTCGACCTTCTTTGTAGATAACTGAGTTTATCTAAGATTGTTAACATTAATGTAGATGTATTTCAGAATTTACTGCTGAATTAAGATGTAGAGTTTGGTTTTTAATGAAAATGCTGATTTCTTAATTGTACTGTAGATAACTATCAAAACAGATTGATTGATTGTATGTTGTTTTACATCCCGTTCGAGAATTTTTCACTAATATAAAGACGTCACTATGTACCGGTGAAGGGCTTCAAATTTAGACTTCCTGTCACTCAGGACCATTGAGCAGTGAGCGTTCTTTATCGTGCCAACGCCTACCGTGACACGGGGCATCGGTTTTTTGGGTCTCATCTGAAGGACCCGCAACGTTCACTTAAAAGTGCCATGTGCTTGGCGAAGGAACAGTTGCTACCTATTTTTTTTATTATTTTTTATCGACTTATGTCAGTCGCGACCGTGATTCGAACACACGACCTTCCGATCACGGAGCGAGCGCTCTACCGACTAAGCTACCGTGACGGTGTGTTTTTGTTTGAATTCTGAATGACTATTAAAAGACTTGTCCCATGTTTCTCAATTACTTGAAATTAAGAGCGTATTTTGTTCCTTATGATCATATTTTATAAATTTCGTGTTTTTATTGTGGAGATAACGCGGTATTTAAACATTATTAAAATTAAAAAACCCTCACTTAAAAAATCCAGTGCATTACTTCTGACAAGACCTTCCGGATTTTATTATGATATTTGACTGAATGACCTTGATCATGAAGTTTGAGCTATAATCTTTGCCATAACTGCTATCACAATTTTTTTTTTTTTTTTAATTCTAATTGATATTATTTGCAAAGTAAGATTTCTCTTTTGTACTTTTAATGTCTTGCACTGCATATTTAGTTTAATGAAGATTATTTTTCTCGACATTAATAAAATCAATTGCAAGAACAAAATATAGAAAAATGTTCACAAATCCAGCAGAATCATCGCATGGCTTAGCACCAATGACGCTTTCACCTGCAAAAATGAATGAAATGCGTATGAAATAAGAAGACGATAGAACACAGGCAATATGAAATACATGTATACACGATGGAAATTAAAAGAACGAAGACTGCAAGGGTAAACTTGTTGAATTGTTTTTTTAAATATTGTGTATTTGCCATATTTGTCAACTTTTATCTTTTACAGTTGATATATGAAAATGAATATCTTTAACAGGAAAAATAATCAGAAATTGACACATGGAACCTGCAACATACAAAATAAAATATTAAACTTACTAATACAGAAAGAATTCATATTTTTTGTCAATTATATAATGTTTATTTACTTATAATTTAAATGCATTGATATATTCAATATTTCATTTTGCAGTAACTTTATTCTGTAAATTATTTTTCTTCTGGCACAAAGCACATAAGATAATTTGACACAAAATAAACAGAAATGCATGATAATTTCAGTAGACGTGCTGCATGTGGTGCATATATAAACATGCATATATAAAACTATTAACAAGAAACAGGAATACCAAAGAACAACGAACAAAAAATAAAAAAAAAAACAACAAACGCACATATATTATCAAAACACATTCACCCTCTCGCATACTTTTCATAATACGTATTAAGATCGCTTTCATTATATACTGAATTGAAATGAAATGCAATCAAATACTGAAACAAAACGATACTTTGATTTTGACAGATTGTATGTTTTATGTGATACTATCAAATATTACAGAATTAAAATGAAAACATTATTTTATAACAGCCGTTAGCTAGGAATTAGATATTTTCTTTTACAGACCGGTAAACACAGATGAAAAAACAGAACTTACCAATTAATAGGGCAGTGGAGGTGTCCGGCGAGGTAGGAAAAGTTGTTGTAATCTCAAATGAAGTCTCTAAAAAAATTATTAAAAAAACTTGTGATAAGGTTACTTGCGAAATCAGAGACATTTGGATAATGCTGTAATTATAAATGTAGTATAATATGATCTCAAAATTAAAACAAGTTTTTTCATGTCCAAGATGGTTTGTTTATTAACCGTAAAAAGTATTTTACACTGGAAACCAGTTCAAGATTTAAAGTTTAATCCTTAAATCTAAATTGTTATGAATTGAAAATTCTTAAGGGGTAAAAATGTATATATTAATGATTGGAACTTGTTACATGATAATAACAATAAAGATGCCTTGTGTCGATGTTTTATTGATACCAACACTTATCTTTAAAGGCATTGTTGATTATCAAGACATCAATATTCAGAAAGAGGTTAAAAGCAAATTAATTGAAAGTCACTCGATATAAACATGAAATGATCAAATGAAAAGGAATTATGACAATTGTGACGTAGTCGCACCTATTGTGCTTGGCCATTGTGACGTAGTAATAGTCGTATCTGCTGGGGCAAATTCTGATGTTATTGTCGCACCTGTTGTGGTGCTTGGCCATTGTGACATAGTAGTCGTATCTGTTGTGGTGCTTGGCCATTGTTATGTTATTGTACCTGGTGTGGTGCTTGGCAATTGTGGCACGGTTGTCGTACCTGTTGTGGTGCTTGGCCATTGTGGCACAGTTGTCGTACCTGGTGTGGTGCTTGGCCATTGTGACGTTGTAGTCGTATCTTCTGTGGTGCTTGGCCATTGTGACGTAGTAGTCGTATCTTCTGTGATGCTTGGCCATTGTGACGTTGTAGTCGTATCTTCAATGGTGTTTGGCCATTGAGACGTAGTAGTCGAATCTTCTGTGGTGCTTGGCAATTGTGGCACGGTTGTCGTACCTGTTGTGGTGCTTGGCCATTGTTGTACGGTTGTCGTACCTGTTGTGGTGCTCGGCCATTGTGGCACGGTTGTCGTACCTGTTGTGGTGCTTGGCCATTGTGGCACAGTTGTACCTGGTGTGGTGATTGGCCATTGTGACGTAGTAGTATCTTCTGTGGTGCTTGGCCATTGCGACGTAGTAGTATTTTCTGTGGTGCTTGGCCATTGTAACGTTGTAGTCGTATCTGTTGTGGTGCCTGGCCATTGTGACGTAGTAGTCGCATCTTCTGTGATGCTTGGCCATTGTGACGTAGTAGTCGTACCTGTTGTGGTGCTTGGCCATTCTGATATAATGTAAAAAGGTGTTACTGAATCTATTGTGAATATTTCTTACTTTGATCGCTAAAATCGTCAATATCTAAACAGTTCATACAAATGCGACTGTAAATATTATTTATTTATAGTAGACATAAAAAAAATTGTATACTATAATCTCCGTGCAATATATTTATTTGCTATAAGACTTGAAACTTCCTTCTTTGGTTAAACTCGAGCAATTAAGAGAAAATAAAACAATGAACTACTCCTTTCAAAAGTGGTGGGACCGTTCACGGTAGCTTAGTCGGTAGAACGCTCGCTTAGTGATCGGGTCATGAGTTCGAATCTCGGTCGTCGATAAAAAAAATGGGCAACAACTGTTCCTTCGCCATGCGCTCGGCACCTTGAAGTGAAAGTTGCGGGTCCTTTGGATGAGACCTTAAAAAACGAGGCCCCGTGTCACGGTAGGCGTTCGCATGATAAAGATTCCTCACTGCTTAATGGCCCTGAGTGCCGAGTAAAGGTCAAAATATGAAGCCCTTCACCGGTATCTGGTGACGTCTCTATACGAGTGAAAAATTTTTGAATGGGACGTAAAACAACATACAATCAATCAAACAAAAAAAGTGGTGGTCATTTTCTTGATGAAGCTTGCATACTTTTGCTAAATCTTACTAACTGAACTCGATGTTCTAGGAGTTCAAGCAACGTTATATTTAACAAGATGCACGATAAGATAGGATACATTTACGATACGATAGGATACATGCACGGCACAACAGGACAAACGCAAAAAAACTGATAAAAGCAAAACACGATAAAAGCAGATTTTGATATGATAATGAATCGGTTATATAAATTACAGATACTTGTATACAAATCAGAATTGTAGCTACATTTACTTATTTTTTAATTAGTAAATGAATATCAGGGTTTTTTTTTAATTATCATAAAGCATGTGTGTATTTATTATTAAAAAAAGCAGATTTATCATTGGTACTGCACAGATTTTCATGTACCATCTGTAAAATATGGCTTTAAAATTAAATAACGTTTATTGGGTATATTGAACTGTTTTGTTCACTGGTTATTTCATTTAAAGAGGTTCGTTCCTGAGCTTCTGGAAAGATTTTTTTTTTCTTGACCTCTTTTTGAAAAATTCTGCATAATGTTTTAGTTCTTACAAAAATTTGGATTCTACAATTCTAATTTAACTATATTCAAATAAAACCCCATGATTACATTCCATACCAAAAGAATTAAGTGAGGAACTGTATTTTGTGGCGGAAGGCTTTTTAAAAGAAAACGATAAATTTTTCTCTTTTGAAGTATTTACAGTATTGTTATGTTTGGATTCCTTTTTTACATGCAGTCTACACACAGTTTTTTGCGCACTGAAATGTTTAAAGCTGGTCCTAAATTATATATTAAATTACTTGTCATGAATTCTATCATCATATTTGGAAAAATACAACAAATATATAGTTAAAGTCCTGGGGGAAAATAGCCTAAAAAAGCTTAAAATTACCTCTATTTTTGAAATATCTATAAATTAATATCACAGACCCGCAATTTTAATTTTCTTTTGTGATAAAAATAAGATAATTTTAACAATTCTGCTTAATTTTAGTAAAAATGTCGTTACTTTCAAATGATTTTATTGCTTATAAGATTTTAAATGCCAGAAAAGTGAAAGTTTTTGTGTGCAGAAAGGTCAAATAATTGACTATGCGAAGTAATTTGAAATTTTTGTTGTTGTCGCAAATGTTAACGTGACTATTCAAGTGAAAAAAGACTGTTTTTGCTCCCATAATTTATTTGGATAAAAAATATCAGAGGAAAAAGTTAATAAAAAAATAAAATATTTATCTGTTATGCATAATTACAGTGCAAAAATGTCATATTAAATGCTCCGTGGCGCCAAAAGAAGCGCATTGACCCCCCCCCCCTTTTGTTTTGATTTTTAATTAAGCTATGTGTGTAGACTTTTAAAATATACTTGATAAAAAATTCTCAATACTTTTGATAACAGGATCTAATCTCCTTAACATAAAAATTTAATGCCTAAAAAACACAAGCAGAGATTCATAGCCCAAAAATATCACATTCTTCCCTATTTTCTGACTTGTTACCAATACCTGTGCGTTCAAATTTACAACCTCATTCGCGGGATGCGAGGGTCGTGCATATGTACATGTTTTGACAAAAAATTCCAGTGACATTTGTTGGACTTTTCGTTTTTAGTTAACCTGAGCCAAAGACTCAAGTGAACTTTTCTAATCTAAAACTGTCTGTTGTCTGTCGTCGTCGAAAACTTCACATTTTAATCTTCTTCTCTAGAACCACTGAGCCAATTTCAGCCACACTTGGCACAAAGTATCCTTGGGTGAAGGGATTCAAGATTTATCACTATTACCTGTAGACTGTTAACAAAACATTAGTGCATCAGTGTCTTTTTTACCACATTTTATTACATGTACCTCTCACATTAACCTCTTTTGGTTTGTTATTTTTGTCTCATTTTTATTTTAATCTTTTTTTTATCTCCTACTTACAAGTCTAAATGATCATTAAAACTATGAAAGTACTTGTATTACGCAATAATAATTCTTGCATAATACCTTACATCATTTTCAGTGATCAGTTGTCAAAAGTGAATGGCAAGGGGAATAACTTCTCTCAGTAAAATGCAATTTAATAAAGGTTAAGACCATTAAGACCAGAACACTTTACCAAATAGTCCAAATGTTAAAAAATCTGGTAAAAATACTATTGCTCATTAACACTTTTACTCTGTTTGCCTTCTACAGCCCAGAAGCAAAGAAGATTTTCAAAGAAATAATGCATTTTCACTACAGATTCAACACAGCCCTTCTATAATACCAGAACCCAGGGTCATGAAATTCACAAATGTGGAAGGTGTACCGCTATCATCAAAACTATGCATGACGTTAAAGATTTTTAAAGAATTAACACATTTTCACTAGCCCCCCCACCCCCCCCCCCACCCCACCCCATCCAGGAGAAACACCAGAACCCCTGACCCTAGTCTTAAATATCATAATCGTGAAAACCGCCTGGAAAACGTCAGATATTTCGGACTACCCTACCGTTCACGATAGTTCAGTAGGAAGAGCGCTCGCTCCTTCATCGGGAGGTCGTGAGTTCGAATCTCGGCCGCGACTGACCTGTCGATAAAAAAATTGGGAAGCAACTGTTCCTTCGCCATGCGATCGACACTTTGAAGTGAAAGTTGCGGGTCCTTCCGATCAGGCCTTAAAAACCGAAGTCCCTGTCACGGCAGGCGTTGACACTATAAAGATTTCTCACTGCTCAATGGCCCTGAGTGCCGAGTAAAGGTCAAAATTTGAAGTCCTTCACCGGTATATGGTGACGTCTCTGCATGAGTGAAAACTTCCAGAATGGGACGTAAAACAACGTACAATCAATCAATCGGACTACACTGACCCTAGCACTACAAGTTATAAACTATGTACTTTGTTTAAATAATACCCAGGAGAAGAGAAGATTTTCAAAGAATACATGCATTTTCACTATACATCTATAATCAATAGAACCCAACCCTAACACAACAACCCCCGACCCAGGGGCCATGACATTCACAATTTTGGAAAAGCACCCTTGCTCATCATAACTATGTTCTTAGTTAGTTTAGCACTCAGGAGCGGAGATTTTCAAAAAATAATGCATTTCACTATATAAGCAATAGAGCCTCCCCTGAGAAACACCAGAACCTCTAACCCAGGGGCCGTGAAATTCACAATTTGGGAAGAGGCACCTATGTTCATCGTACCTATTAGTTTGTTAAGGAATGTTTTTAAGTTTTGTGTGTTATTGGTGTGTAAATCACAGACTTGCACGTAGGCATATTTTTCATGAAGCGCTTGCGTAGTTAACTCATGCCAACAGTTTGACTGCTTGATGCCAAGGTTAAAGAAAAATATATTTTAAAGATTGCAGTAATCAAAGTCCCACCCCTCAAGACCCGGGGTGGGTGGGGAAGAAACCATGTTATTCACAATTTTTGTTTCCCTTCACCAATAGATGCTTTATACCAAAACTGCAGCTTTAGGAGATCCAGAGAAGAAGTTGAAAATGTTTAAATTAAATATTAACGCACGGCAGACAGACAAAAAAGTAACGGATAGCAATTGATCTCCTGAGTGACTCAGGTGACGTAAAAAGCATATACCTGTCGAACTATCTATTGTACTGTCTGTTGTCTCTGATGACATGGAATCTTGACCTGCTGTAGTCAAAGTATCTGTAAAAGTATGGATTAAACATTATATAATATATTTTATATTGCTTCGAAAATAATAGTACATTAAAAACAATAGACGTAAATCAACGTAATTTATCTTCTGTGAATAAAGTACACAGTCTAACCAATGTCTTTTTATGGCACTATCTTTTCACTGCTTTCATGCTTACGGAATTCAGTGAAACTTTCTCCACGAAGACCTATGTATACTGTGAGAGGTTTATATGTTTTTCTCTACAAGCCAGTAGCATTTTAATATGTTAACTTCTCATTTGAATACACCCCTGTTTTTGTTGCTGTTCAGTCGAATACTGGCAAATGTACCACAAAGAGCCATAGCGCATTTGATAGGCATTTTCGCCTACTCTACTAGTGATTTCTTAAATACATTTTTTAACCAAAATTTTGTCATACAGTCTTAGTTTATACATGCGTAAAACCAAATCACACAATAATGATGTTTAAATGTTAATAGTTCCCTCATATGATAAATTTGAAAATTATCCAGTTTGTATAGAATATGTAGTAAATATTGAGGTATCCACCTTACGATGACAAACTGTTGCCAAAGACCACCCTTAACCAGAAAAACAACTTTTGAATAATTTTATTTGGATATGTCTGCACTTCATTCCCTTTCGATAATTTTGGTTAAAGGTGGTCTTCATATTGAAAATGATGAAAATATATATTAAATTTTTCTTCTCATATAATCGTAAGATTTAGTAATCTGTCTTAAATTTATCAACTTGACATCATTGACTTCGTTGGCGCAGCGGTATGATTGCTGGAATGTAAATATGGTGATTGCGAGTTCGAGCCCCACATTTTTCCATTTATGTTTTTTTTTTAAATTTTTTTTTCTTTGTGTATCTTTTCTACGTTTTTCTTTATTATGTTTTATAACATACACAATTTCAGACAGATATAATATACACATTACACTTTGAAAGTATCTCGGGAAAAGACAGTCCTTAACTATTTTATTAAAGTTTGCAAATTCATAGCAACTTGTTTTATTTTTATTGATTTTCTGCGTAAATCTTTTGTCTCAGAATTAGAGTATTGAACAAGTAAAATGATTGTCATTTGACATACTTGCAACACTCGTCCTCAAATCATATTAGATAGTTTGCTCATGAATTGAAAAGGTACAGTATATCTATAAATAGAAACAGGTGATTTCCTTTTAAATTCTTGAGTCGGCCGTGTGGTCGGGAAGGCAGCTATGGCTCTTTGAAAAAGTCCCGCAACCTTCCGACGAAATTGAATTTTGCAATTTAGGCAATTAGGTATGTTTTTTTTTTTTTGCTTCTCAGATACTTTTGGAGGCTCCCCATCCCCTTCGACACACACTCAGACACACACACACAAACTTCAAAAAACGTTGCTACGGTCCTGTTCTAATCATTTTTATCGACATCAATGTTTGCATCTTATCTATTTATATCAGTTTGAAACATGTACTTGACTTTTTCTCAACTAAACCAAACAAGAATTAATGGATTACATTAAGTTAATTCATTTTTAATATTGATCTTTAAGATTTTTTTTTATAAGCAGCTATGATTTACCCCAAATGTCGATATGTTTATTATAAAAAAATTACCATTTGGTAGGTATGTTCGATAATGCAGGCGGAATCCTTTTATAGATGCACTTCCACTTGTTGTTAACGTTATTGTAATGTTGTTTGTTCCAGTTTCAAATGTGCCGTTTGTAGAGTTCAGCAGTCTAAAAAAAAGAAAGAAAAGAAAAACACATTTTAATAGTAATGAGAATACAAATTTTTACTATGTGGACGAGTAAAATTATTTCTTCTTCATTAATTTTATTTTTTTTTTTTAGAACACGATTGTTGGTATTTTTTGGATGTAGTAAAGAGTTCTGATGCCGATATCATTAGTAATCACACTGCAGCTTAGAGCTCACTGTTACTCTGCGCATATTTCTTTTTCTACATTTTAAGACACTCTGCTGTCCTACAGGTGTCTTTTAATATTATATATATTTGCTACTTGTTGCCAAGTCTACATTTACGTACATGTAAAACCATGATAATTTCAAGTTGTTTTCCAATGTTGTATATTCGGTTAACTTATTTCCCCAATTCAATAGTGAATTAAATAGTAAATTGAACACGTGAAAAACATATCTTACTAATAAGGGAATAACTTGCCTTATGTAAATTTTAACTTGTTCCCCTCATATAAAGTATGCTTTTGATGTTGGATGTCTAATAATTTTCTAGGTTGTATACATGTAGATGTCTGCTTGTTGGTAGCGACTATGTATATTATTACTTTGAGTTGTCACGTTAGGTCTTAGGACAGCTGAAAATCATGCATGGCAACAGATCATTAGATTTTACGGCGGGGATCTGACATACAAATTCCAGAAGGCGGAGCTAACTAGTGGAACTGTGAGCGAGCTCATAAAATAATACCCTCAGTAGCAATGTTTTTGAAGTTTTCAATCAAATTATGTTGAAACGGTTTAGAGTTATTCCCCTTTTGCTACATTGCTTTAATTAAGAAATCATTGTAAATAGTGTAATTAACGGGTTATTTGATTAAATGATTTTACAATAAAGAACGTTATATATATAAAAACAAACCAAAAATAATTGTTTGGTTGAGACGAGCAAAGTATGCTCAGGAACGCTCAGAAACGGATTCTTGCCAGTGAAAACACTTAATTTTATTGATATAAAGATTATATAAGTAGCAAAATGGCCGATGGGTTTGGGTTATACAATTTTGTATCCAGTTTGCTGGAGACGATTTTCTATCAAGAAACGATTGTTATTTGTAAGTTGTTCTTGTTGACAAGGGTTGGATTGATTAGTAAAGGAAATACTAGATTGTATCGTCAATTGTCCAGACCTGGCGAAACCAGTTGACGTGTATAACCAAGTGGCTAGAATTCCCCGACGGCCTTTGTAGTCAAGTGGCAGGTATTGGCAAGTGGCCTTTGTAGAAGCCAAGGGGTAAAAGCATATGCCAAGTGGTCATTGTAAAGTCAAGTGGCGGTCGTATAGCCAAGTGGCGTTGATGTAGCCAAGTGGCAGGAATCTCGATATATACTGTTTACATTATACACTAGACAAGTGTTCTCTATATTTGTATATATTGCTTAAACTTAACACCAGGCAAGTGTTCTCTATATCTGTATATATTGCTTTTGATCTGTATATTTTGCATTTATTATTGTCCTCATAAGACTTGGGCATTAACCAAGTACGAGCCCAAGGAGATCGCCCGGGTCCCGCACGTTACAATGTAAATATGACGTTGAACTTGACCTTGGTTAAAATAAAAATACCTCACCCTCTTTGCATTAGTAATATTTCAGTGAAATATGGACATGCAATGTTTCTCCTTTAGAAAATTATAAACCTATTAAAAAGTTTACATTTTTTATCCAGTGACCTTGAGCTTGTTGGAATGAACTTGATTAAGATTACGACAGACACCCTCAGGTCATATACAATCCCTGTACCCAATATGAGCTTCCATTGATTATTCTTATAAAGTTATAGCCCAGACAAGAACTTTATCTTCTCTGCTAGTGACCTTGAACTTGCCAGAATGACCTGAGAACATGGTCAGTACACACCAAGCAATCCCTGTATCAAGTGAGAGCTCTAAGTAATTCTCAATTACAAAGTTAAAAGCCCGGACAAGATTTTTCCCTTTCTGTGACCTTGATCTTGCCAGAATGACACTGGGTCAAGGTCGTGACAACCCCGCAGGTCATGAACAATCCGTACCGAGTACGAGTTTCTCTATAGCAAAGTTATAGCCCAGAGAGGAATTTTATCCTTTTCTTTCAATTACCTTGAAATTACAGGAATGACCATGGGTCACGGTAACACACACCCTTGCATCGTAAGCAATCTATTTACGAGCTTCCAGTTTTTCCATTACAAAGTTTAAGCCCGTACAGGAATTTTATACTTTTCGGCTAATGACCTTGAACTTGCAGGAATGACCTAAGGTCCTATTCATTACACACCCTTGGATCATAAGCGATCCCTGTACCAATTATGAGCTTCCAGTGATCTCAATTACAAAACTATGGCCCAGACAAAACTTGTTACAGTTTTTTGGCCAGTGACGTTGCCCATATGACCTTGAGTCAAATGTCAAAACATTGTAGTTCATAAGCAATATCTGTACCAAGTATGAGCTTCCACTGATTCTCAGTTACAAAGGTATAGCCCAGACAAGATTGCATGAACACATGGACAATGTGATTTCTATATAAACTTCGGGGTATCAACCGCACTATTCCACACCGTTTATTTATAGCCGTTGTCAAGAATTCTAAGTAAAGGTATTCAACTCTACAGTGCCAAATGTATAAAAGACGCGCTTTTTTAAAAAAAAAGAAGTTTATTCGTTCATGGAAGTTTACCTGTAGCAGGGACTTTTTTGTAACTAATTGTATATAGGCCCCTCATGTCAGGGACTGTAGATGACATCTTTGTACTAAGGACACGCCCAACTTCTTTTGAAGAGAGGGTAAACTAATTGATGAAATCTGGACGATCCAGCAAACTTTTGGTGAAAGATGAGCTACTTCAGTACATTTTGCCGATAACAGCACAAAGCTGGTAGAGGACAGTTTCTGCAAGTTTTCTCGAGAATTAATGCTGAAATCGGACAAGTTGATAACAATTTTATTTCTGAACGAAAGCGAACTCTTATGAGTCAGACTCAGTTTGCAGAGAATGCGTTTGACAAGTACCTCTAACAGAAACTGAAAAAGAGTCGCTCGGTTCAAAGTCATCCCTAACCTTCAAAGGAATAATAGAAGAAGCTGTTTTTTTCTCCTGTCATAACCACAAACTAACAATTCAAGGCGCACACCCAAAACAGACTCCACTGTGTACACAGCAGTAGATGCTTCAGGTGTGTAATTATGAATATAAAGGTGAAAGAAAGGGGTGAGCTTCTTGCTTACGATCTACAGTTCAGTAAGCACGGAAATCTAAGTCAGCAACTCAAAAATGGACTCCGAAGAGATCTAGGCACCTGACCCCATCTCTGATATTGCCAGTGGTCAGTGTTGTATGCCTGTTCACAGTTCTGTATTGTTTGTAGGTTTTTATGCCTCAGGATCGAAAGATCCCGGGGGTATATTGTTTTTGTCCTGTCTGTCTGTTGTCAACTTTAACCTTGCCCATAACTTTTGATTGGTTGGAGCTTTTACTTTCATATTTCAAATAAGTATTCCTTCTGAAAAGACCTTTTTTCCCTATCATATTTGACCTTGGAGTTTGACCCACTTTTGCAAAATTTTATGAGACTTTAACCTTGGCCATAACTTCTGAACAGTTGGTGCTTGGGGTTTCAAACTTCACATGTATATTCTTTGTGACAAGGCCTTCCTTTGGATACCAACAACTTTGACCTTTTGACCTTGACTTTGGAGTTTGACTTACTTTTGAAAGACTTTAACCTTGGCCATAACTTTTGAATCGTTGGTGCTTGGGGTTTCATGCTTCACATATATAATCCTTGTGACAAGACCTTCCTTTGGATATCAACCACTTTGACCTTGACCTTTTACTTTTTAAAAACTTTAACCTTCCCCATAACTTTTTGAACAGTTGTAGCTAGGGCTTTCAAATTTCACAGGTATATTCCTCGAGACAAGACCTTTTTTTTGGTACCAACATTTTTTATCTTTTGGCTTGGATTTTGACTTGCATTTGAGAAGCTTTAACCTTCGCCATAAGCTACCGGTGGCATCAGTGTTTCACAACACATCTTGTTTTTAGATCGATTACTTTTCGTTATCTTCAGCTTTTCCCTATTGTTTGTTATCACTAAAACATTATCTAAAGTGACCTTTGAGTGAAGTATATCACTTAAAACTGATTATGCTTTTTAATTGATCAATATAGATATGCATTTTATACATAGAAAATGATTGAAGCGAACTAAAAATTTGTAATATTCAACTGTAACTATTACCTCCATAATTGTTGATTCATATTATTATCCACTACTGTGAAAGAATCGCAGCAAGGTGTGATTTCCAAATTTTCTATCTCTATTTCTATGGCCAAGTCGTAAAATACATATATATACCAGCTGCAGTTATTATTGGTAAAAGTCCACGTTGGGTAGTAAAGACTGTTTATTGTGCCTGAGGTGGAAATGAATTTTTCCGGACAAATTCCTGTCAATCAAGAAGCAAGTTATGAAATTCAATACGAATGTAATTAAATAAACTGTATAAATCTTATATTTAACCATAGAATGTCTACCGACCTGTGATTTACTTGAAGATTGAGACAATTTTGAAAACTTTCATCGTCAGGAGAATGAGAAAGAAGGCCGTAAGGACATATGATACTGATTTTGCTCATTCATGATTCATCAAATAAAAATTATTTGTGTGAAACAGATACTAATAGTACAATTAAAATTAATGTACAGAACATAGATAAATGAACTTACTCGAACCAAAAAACTTAACAATCAAAAATGCAAAAGAAGATTAAAACTTTCGAGTCATGTGACCTTACCCAATGAACCATGTAGACATCATGGCAGTAATTTTGAATAATCTACGTGTACAATACGACCTCTGGTCTTCCTTTAATCAATGTTACGATTTATAGTTTTACACAAAATATTTGATTCTTGGGTAAATTACCACTTTTCAATGACAAAGTATTCTATAAACATAATTTTCAGTGATCTTATAAAATTCACAATATAAAGGTTCCCTACATACCCACTGATCAGAAACATAAAGAATTAGTGAGGAAGGGGGGGGAGGTCACCTCTTCGTACTTTCTTTTCTAAACGTTTTAATGACAGTTTGATTGACCACGAACAAAGTCAAACCCTTCCATATTAATGAAAAAGGTCTTAAATAAAAATTCTGGTAATGAAAGTTGAAATGGACCACAAGGAAATAATATTTGCGAGTTTGTAATTTATTTACTGCTTGTTCATTTATTTATTTATTTTTTTTGTTAGTTGTCAGTTTTTCCGTACCCTTGCTTAAACGATAATCTGTGCCTGAGAAAACTTGTTTGCCGAATAAAATCAACAAATTGTTCTTAGACTCAATAAAATGGCAAGATATACATGTAGCACCTTCATTTTTAAATGTATACCTTATTCAAATTTTATATTAAGGGACCAAGGTGGCCTTGACAAATTATTTTCTGTTTGAAAAGTAGTAAATAAATGAAATTTAAACACTTTATCAATTCGATTCATGAATTCTACTTAAAATGAACACGCTTCATGAATGTGTAACTTGTGTTTTTATTTAAAGGAGGATTCGTGAACGTAGGCTATTGAGATGTTTTTGAAAAGAAAGCTATAAAAAATAGGGCACTAAGTGGCAATAAGTTAAATACTGTTCATCTTCTAGTCGGATAACTGGTATTTTATACTTCAATAGTTATTGTTACACAGTTCATTTTTTGTCAATGAAATTTATGTCTGACACTTTAGTTACATGAACTGAATGCTCTTCCATGTCATTTAACACAATGATCAGTCTTACCGCATGTTGAAATAACCTGTGCAAGAGTTTCTCCTGTGAAATTGCCTGGAATTAAACGAGAAGTATTTTAATTATGATGCACAGAATAAAAGAATTGATATTTTTTTGTGTTTTTCTTTCTTATGCTAAAACAACCAATTCTTAAAAACCAAAGGCCCCTGGGGCACATCGCTCGCTGGGCTCCTTGCCTAAAGAAAAGGAGAAATCACTTTATTATTGAAAGGTTTAACTATACCAGTTGCCCCTACCTAGGCCCATAAGGAGGTCGTGATTTTACCGAACTTGAATAAATCTTTGAGCATTTTCAAGAAAATTTTATTTCAAAACCCCAAGTGACTTACAGAACACCCCTATTAATTTATTTGAGGCCATGAATTTAGGTAAGAAGTACACACATTACGAAATATGATTTGCGGATGGGAAATTAAGTTCTCTGATCATTTCAGAGAAATTTTATATACCTATCAACAAATTCAGAAATTTTGAGGTCAAAAGCCTTCAGGAAGTCTTATATTTCAAAGAAAAGTTCTGAAAGTATGAAATTCGTTTCTTTTAAACCTTTTGCAATGTAACTTAAGGTTAATAATCACTAGACCTCTACTGACTTTGATGCAAAAGGCTTAAAGGTACGATTTAATTTTTTTTAATGTTCTTAATCCACTTGCATATTTTAGGTATGTCTCCGCCCCCTTTTTAATCCTTAAGTGGGGGGGGGCATAAATTCTCTAAATTAACTTGGATTTTTTTGCTACCTTCCTTCTCATATTGTCTGAATGAAGTTGAACTACATTCATACAATATTATCGGGTCGAATAAATTCCAAAATCGGGTCGCCAAGCGGTTGTAATGTTGGATGAAATATAAAGATAACAACATGCTCAAAAGTCGATAAAATATGTTAGGCTTTGAGAAGGTGACCTGCATGATCGCGAGTTCTGCAAGACCCTCTATCACAAAAATAAAAAAAAAAATCATGCTATAGTTTGACGCGTGTTATTAAAGGTCAAGAATAGGATTAAATGTTAGTTATTGATAAATGTATTCATGTTCAATCTTGTTCCCGTCTTCACGGCTGTTGTAAATTTTATTTATTATGTCACCTGAGTCACTCTGCTGCTAGGTATTTAGCTGATGAACTAAGTATATAGTTATGATGAGCAAGAGTGCCTCTTCCAAAGTTGTGAATTTCATGGCCAATGGGTCAGAGGTACTGGTATTAGGGCGGGGCTCTAATGATTATATAGTGAAAATGCATTAATTCTTTGAAAATCTTTTCCTCTGCTCCTGGGTATTAACCCGATGAATTAAGTACATAGTTTTGATGAGCAAGAATGCCTCTTTCAAAATTGTGAATTTCATGGCCCCTGGGTCAAGGGTTCCATGGGGGGGGGGCTTATTTATTATATAATGAAAATAAATTAATGCTTTGAAAATCTTCTCTGCTCCTGGGCATTAAGCTGATGAACTAAGTACATAGTTTTGAGGAGCAAGAGTGCCTCTTCAAAAAGATGTGAATTTCATGGCCCCTGGGTCCGGGGTTCCATGTGGGGAGGATTTATTTATTATAAACTGAAAATAAATTAATGCTTTGAAAATCTCCTCTGCCCCTTGGCATTATGCTGATTAAGTACATAGCTATGATTAGTAAGAATGCATTTTCCAAAATTTTGAATTTCATGGCACCTGGACATATCAGGAGCAAAGAGAGTAAAAGTTTTAATAAGGAAGGGTATTTAGCCTGATTTTTTTAACATCTGGACTATTTGGTAAAGTGTTCTGGTCCTGACCAGGGCTCTATTAATTTGTATTGTACTGACAGGAGTTATTCCCCTTTGCCATTTATTTTTGATAATTAATCACTGTAAATAATGTACTTGACAGTTTAATAGAATAAGAGAATTATGCAAGAATTTTTATTGTATAATACAAAAAGTACTTTCATAGATTTAATGATCAGGTAGACTTGTAAGTAATAGATAAATAAAAATGAGACAAAAATAACTTGTCTTATTAAATGTTCATCAAACAGCAAGAGAGGCCAATGTATGAGATTTCAACAAGGAATTAAAATAGTACAGAAGCACTGATAGTTTGTTAATATACTGTATTGCGATAGTGATAAATGGGGAACAGATTAGAACCTGATTTATGAACTGTTAATGAATACTGGACTAATTATTTTGTTGATCCTGATCACCGTATTTTTCTTGCGTTTGGGAAACAAAGCTTCACCTTTCAGTTCATTTTACACTCTATGGATCCTCTAAATTAATTGTTGTATTATATTCAGGTGACTGTTAAGGCCCCTGGGACTCTCGTTACGAGTATGAATGAGGGTGAAGAATGTCCTTTGATGTTATTTACAGAACACAAATGCATGTATGTTGAAATGTGAACACAAAATTTTTGTTGAAATATTTATTTTTAAGAAAAATAAAATAAAAACAGATTGCAAAAATTATTTATATATTTAGAGGAAAATGACTTACTGTTTGTGAGATATGTCGTGTAGCTTAGTCGAAAACCTGTTGATAACACAGAGATATCTGTTTGATATCTTAGAGTTATGCTGTTTGTCTCTGTATATAATGGCGCAGCCACGCATGATCCGCTTAGCCTGAAATTAAATTAAATCCTTTACGATGTAATCTATTTAAAGACTACAAATTTTGCAAAAACCCTACAATTTAAAAAAAACAGGAGGCTCAAGGGCCTTAACGGTCACCTGAGTATAATACAACAATTTAGAAGTTAAATACACTGATAGATGAAGCTTTGTTGCCCTAAAGCAAGAGAAGTAGGAAGATCAGGATCAACAAAATAATTAGTCTAGTATTCAGTATCAACTCAAAAATTAAGTTCTAATCTGTCTCCAACTTAACACTATCACCATGCAGACTATTAATAAACTATTAGTGCTTCTGTACTATTTTTAAACCCATATTAAGATTTACCATTGACCTCTCTTATGGTCTTCGAAGAACTTTTAATAAGATAAGTTATTTTTGTCTCATTTTTATTTATCTATTTCTTACAGGTCCACCTGATTATTAAAACTAGGAAAGTAGTTTTTTGAATTATACAATAAAAAAATTCTTGCATAATTTGTCTTATTATATTAACATTTCAAATACATTATTTACAGTGATTTATTATCAAAGGTGAATAGAAAACGTTAATGACTTCTCTCAGTAGACTACAAATTAATATAGTCCTGTCCAGGACCAGAATGCTTAATCAAAAGGTCCAGATGCTCAAACACCTGGTAAAAATACCCTTACTTATATCATTAAAACATTTACTCAGTTTGCTTACGATATGCCCAGAAGCAGAGAAGAATTTCACATGTTTACTCTTACGATTTCGCCGTATTTTGTACGGATTTTGAGTCCAAAATACGTCTCACGTTTTGCTATAACAAAAATACGGAAATTCATGTCGTTTGTTTGTCTCAGACAGTCTAAAAGAAAAACCGTTCACGGTAGCTCAGTCGGTAGAGCGCTCGCTTCGTGATCAGGAGATCGTGAGTTCGAATCTCAGCCGCGACTGACCTAAGTCAATAAAAAATGGGTAGCAACTGTTCGTTCACAATGCGCTCGGCACTTTGAAGTGAAAGTTGCGGGTCCTTCGGATGAGACCTTAAAAACTGAGGCCCCGTGTCACGTTAGGCTTTGGCACGATAAAGATCCCTCACTGCTCAATGGCCTTGAGTGCCGAGTAAAGATCAAAATTTGAAGCCCTTCACCGGTATACTGCAATTGTGACGTCTCTATATGAGTGAAATATTCTCGAATGGGACGTAAAACAACATACAATCAATCAAACAATCTAAAAGAGAAAGATTTCAAACACTTAAGTTATGTCGGGTTGCCAAAACGCGGTGGTTTAAAAAAAATGACAGAAACCCCTCGCAAGAAAGCAAGCCGGTATGATGTTTTTCTTTGTTATCAAACCATGTTGTGGCAATCAGAAATTAGTTGTTTTCTAGTAATATATGTACAATCGATGGAAAGTGAAATCTTACGGGCAAATGCCAAATCTCACTGACAAATCTAATAAAAAATACTGAGAGACAACAATATGGGTAAACAGGTCTGCAAGACCCAGGGTCAAGAAATTTACAAATTTGGAAGAGTTAACCTCATCATCATAACTATGGACTTTAGAGAATTAACACTTTTCCACTATATTATCAAAAGCCACACCCTCCCCCCTTTATGCCAGAACCCCTGACCCTAGGACCACAAAATTTAAAACTTCTGTTCGAAGCTCCCTTTTTCATCATAGCTAAGCAATTTTTTATCAGCTCAACACTATGGAGCAGACAGGATTAATAAATAACATTAATGTTTTTTCACCATATAATCAATAACCCTCCCCTCCACAAAAACCCCCAAACATGAGGCCATATATTTCAAAATTTTGGAAGAGGCATCCTTGCCTATCATAATCATGCACTTAATTTGTTTAAATAATCTCCAGTACCAGAAAAGAAGATTTTGGAAGAATCAATGCATTTTCACTATATAATCAATAGAGCCCCACCCTAACACCAGAACCCCTGACCCCAGGGGCCATGACTTTCTCAATTTTGAAAGAGGAACACCTCCTATCATAAATATGTACTTAGTTTAACACCTTAATGCCCAGGAGCAGAGGAGATTTTCAACGAATTCATGCATTTTCAAAATATAATCAATAGAGCCCCGCCCTAACACCGGAACCCCTGATCCAGGGGCCATGACTTTCTCCATTCTGGTAGAGGACCACCTCCTCATCATAACTATGTACTTAGTTTAACACCTTAATGCCCAAGAGCAGAGGAGAAGATTTTCAAAGAATTAATGAATTTTCAGTATATAATCAATAGAGCCCCGCCCTAACACCAGAACCCCTGTCCCTGGGGCCATGAATTTCACAATTTTAGAAGAGGCACTCTTGCTCATCATAACTATGTACTTAGTTACTTTATTTAATACCCAGGAGAAGAGAAGATTTTCAAAGAAATGATACACTTTCACTATATGATCTATATAGCCTCACCATATATGCTATATGCCAAATTTGGTTGAAATTGGTTAAACGGTTTCAGAGAAGAAGCTAAAAATGTTGGAATGTTAACACACGACGCACGCACGCCAATGGAAGAAAACGGATAGCAATAGGTCACCTGAGTGACTCAGGTAACCTAAAAATGAATAGTTGAATTTTACTTTACGCCGTATCGGCAAATTCAGGCATGTTTCGGCGGTAAGAATAAGATCGTTTTTTTAAATACTTTTCCAGTTTCACTGGCGGCCCACAGTGAGTCTACTGGTAATTTTTTCGAAAACCAGGGAAACTTCAAGGGGATTGTTATATCTTTGGCAAAAAGCACCATTTAAATATAAATATGTGATTCAATTAACCAACTTATATAACATGTATATACTTCTAAATTTTACTGTAAACTTTGTAAACATTAACGTTTGTAAAGAGGTCATGCATCGTTCCCACATTATTAGAAAGACTACTTTGAATAGGCAAAAAACTAGTACTTTCTAAAAGAAAATGATTTATTGCTAAGACGTTGCGCACGGTGTTGGTACACATTGACGTTACGTCAAAATAACGTTATTAAAGTCATAACGTTGTTACAACGTTTTAAACGTTAATTGAAAATTTTAGTTGTTTAATGTGAATTCTATTTATTAATTTTTTTTAAATCTAAATAAAATAACAGAGCACAAACTTTTCAATTTTTGAATCTTCGTTAAAAATATTAAGATGTACACTAAAAATCTTATAATCTTATAAATATTTAATAAATTGTCAGATTTTTATTATGAAACTGTCACAGGCATACATATCCCCATTCATATTCTTGATTCCTCTTTCTATTTCTTTTTTCTCACTTTGTACGCTCTGTCTTGCAAAGAGAAAAACACATCAAGTAGCTTTCTCTTTCAAACGTTTCTCCTTCATTTTTTTCCATTAGATCATTTCAAGTTTTCTATTTCTATCAAGCCCCGCATGCGCCTTGGTTTCTGACAACCAAGATCAGAGAAAAGCACAGAAAATCGGTTAATGCGCGGTTCCAGGAAATTTTGCGAGGGGGGGGGGGTCCAACCAATTAAAAAAATATGACACTCGAAGTTTTTGACAAGCAAAAAAAAATATAACTGAAAATCCCAGGGGGGAGGGGGGTCCGGAACCCCCTTCCCGACTTCCCCCGCCTGCCTTTTTTATTGAAACTTTCTTTCTATATTTTTCTAATATGTTAAATCAGGTAATGTACCTAGCATTTACAACCTTGATTTTGCGAAGGAATATGTTTTTCTACGATAGAGAAAATATGTCTTTCTACGAGAAAAATGGAATTATGAAATCAAAACATATGAATGATGTAATTTTTATGACAACCGCTGTACAAAGTAGGATTTCCCCCATAACCAGCCCTCCACCCCACCCCGGAATCTATACTCAGGAATCTTACACTAGGGCTAATTTTCCTCTCTTTCTCTCTCAGAGTAGGTTTTCCCCTGTTATATCAATGCTTAAATCATATCGACATTGCTAAAGTTTATATGAAAGTCAACTGGTTTTTTTAATAGAAATATGAGTGTTTTCGCTCAAAAATTTTTCAAAGGATCACTTCTAGGTAAATATATACGTTGACTTATATGGCCGATATTGGTTTCAGTCTTTAGAGAAAGCTTATCGATATCCGTTCCGGTCCCTGACTTTAGGCCACATGCGTGTAGTTTCTTGTTTCTCATGTATCGTTTTAGTTCTAGTCAACTGTCTTCATATGACCCTACATCGATATTTACAGAAACATCCTTTATACGAGGGTCCTTACTTGATGCCTGGGTAATGGCAACGGGACATAAAACCTTAACTGACCTTACCACATTCTTTTCTAATCTGTAAACCTCCCCCTGCATTTTTGACATAACATGTCGCCAATGCACACAATTTTCCCGAGGAATGAACTGCATCTACTCTGCATAGCGCAGTATCTCTCCCAGTGGCACAACAGTACTATTACCCAGAGATGTTCTTGAAAGACAAACACAGCAATATTTTGACACCTGCAGTATCGAGTAACACAAAGTGAATGATTCGTGTCCTCGAACAAAGTGTGCTTACACTGAGAAATAGTTCCGGTTGATTGCGTTTAGTTAAAGAGAATTTATGATCTGCATTTCCATAAATGTCTTTTATATCAACAGCAAACATATACATTTAAGGAAGAAAAAAGAAGTAAAATGAAAAAGCCTGTATGAAAAATTAAATTCGTGTTTATACAGGTGAAAAATTTGAAAAAATAAAAGTGTGCCAACAGGTGGATTCGAACCAGGACGCTAAAATTGTCCATGGTGTCCACGGTCTTTTTTTTTTTTTTTTTATCTTTTATTAAAATTTTTCACTCGATCATATGGAGACGCCACCGGACCACTTGCCGCTGGAGAGCTGCAAAATTTGTCCTATACTCGGCACTTACGGCCATTGAGCAGTGAAGGATCTTTTTCGTGCCAGCACCTACTGCGACACGGGACCTCGGTTTATACGGTCTCATCCGAAGGACCGGTCTCCACGTCCCACAGTGGGATTCGAACCCACGGTGTCCACGGTCTGTCTCTCTGAGCTATACTAACTATGAGAACATACGTCTGACATAAATATAATCCAGTATGATAGAAATAGGTTTTCGCACTTTTTGTAGGTTTTTTACGAATTTCGACCCTAGGGCAGGGGTGTCCCTAAAAAAATCTTGTTTTAAATCATTCTTCAGATCAATATCTATCAAAATTTCATAATTTAAATTAGGGGTAGGCCTGCCCTGCAGGACTTCTATTCCAAAATTTACGCAAAAATTAGTGCTTTAACGGATAATATACTGTCTTGACCAACTTTGTAGGTTAATTTCAAAGTTGCAAATAAAAAAAAAAATAGGTTCAAAATGAAAATTTGAAAAATTTAGACAAATATACGATAGAAAACAACTAAAGAA